>NC_034590.1:14006009-14036724 GCF_900095145.1 Mus pahari | reverse complement strand
GAATTGTTTTCATCCTTATATGACCCAGCACAAGGCAAGGCCTGGGCCAAGTAGTGGGAGTGGGTGGGTAGGGGAGCAGAGGTGGGGGGAGGGTATAGGAAACTTTCGGGATAGCATTTGAAATGTAAATAAAGAAAATAATAATAATAAAAACAGAAAATAAATAAATAAATAAAAAATTTTAAAAAAAGAATTTTTTTCATTATTCTGGGTTTTTTGCCTTTCCAGATGAATTTGAAAATTGCTCTTTCCATGTCTTTGAAGAATTGTGTTGAGATTTTGATGGGGATTGCATTGAATCTGTAGATTGCCTTTGGTAGGATGGTCATTTTTATTATGTTAATTCTCCCAATCCATGAGCATGGGAGACCTCTCCATTTTCTGAGATTTTCCAATTCTTTCTTAAGATATTGAAGTTATTGTCATTCAGATCTTCAGTTTCTTTACCAGGGCATTCAGTGCTACGAATTTTTCTCTTAGCACCGCTTTCATTGTGTCCCATAAGTTTGGGTATGTTGTCTCAACATTTTCATTAAATTCCAGGAAGTCTTTATTTCTTTGTTTCTTTTCAGACCAAGTTATCATTGAGTAGCTAGATGTTCAGTTTCCGCCTATATGTGGGTTTTCTGCTGTTTTCGTTGTGATGGAAGACAAGCCTTATGCCATGGTGATCTGATAGGGTAGGATGCATAGGATTATTTCAGTCATCTTTTATGGGTTGAGCGTTGTTTTGTGGCCAATTATATTGTTGATTTTGGAAAAGGCACCATGAGGTGCTGAAAGAACATGTATTCTTTTGTTTTAGGGTGAAATGTTCTGTAGATATCTGTTAAATCCATTTGGTTCATAACCTCTCTTAGTTTCACTGTGTCTCTGTTTAGTTTCTGTTTCAATAATCTGTCCATTGGTGAGAGTGGGGTGTTGAAGTCTCCCACAATTATTCTGTGGAATTCAATGTGTGTTTTGAGCTTTAGTAAAGCTTCTTTTATGAATGTGGGTGCCCTAGCATTCAGGGCATAGATATTCAGAATTGAGACTTCCTCTTGCTGGAATTTCCCATTGATGAATATGAACTGTCTTCCTCATCACACTTGATAACTTTTGGTTGAAAGTCTATTTTATTGGATATTAGGAGGGCAACTCCAGCTTGTTTCTTGGGACCATTTTCTTGAAAGACTTTTTCCCAGTCTTTTATTCTGAGAAAATATCTTTGTTATTCAGGTGTGTTTCTTGTATGCATCAAAATGCTANATCCTGTTTGTGCGTGCAGTCGGTTAGCTTATGTCTTTTTATAAGGTGTTTTGATTCCATTAATATTGAGAGATATTAAGGACAGATGACTGTTAGTTCATATTATGTTTGTTTTTGTAGGTGGCATTATTTTCATGTGGTTTTCTCCTTTTGACTTTATTGAGAGATGATTAATATCTTGTGTTTTCTTTGGTGTAGGTACCCTCCTTGTGTTGGAGTTTTTCATCTAGAATCCTCTGTATGACTCGATTGGTAGATAGATACTGTTTGAATTTGGTTTTCCTTCAATATTTTGGTTTCTCCATCTATGTTGATTGAGAGTTTTGTTGGGTATAGTAGCCTGCATGACCTCTGACCAGGCTCTTCTGGCTTTTAGTGTCTCTGTTGAAAAGTATGGTGTAATTCTGCTAGGTCTATATTTGTATGTTTCTTGCCCCTTTTCCCATGCAGCTTTTAAATATTCTTTCTTTGATCTGTGCATTTAGTGTTTTGATTATTATGTGATGATAGGATTTTCTTTTCTGGTCTGGTCCTATTTATTTGGTGTTCTAGAGGCTTCTTGTAAATTTATGGCCATCCCTTTCTTTGGGTTGGAGAAGTTTTCTTCTATGGTTTTGTTGAAGAAGTTTCCATGTCCTTTGAGCTGGGAATCTTTATTCTACTGTATTTCAGTTATTCTTAGTTTTGGTGTTTTCATTGTATCCTGAATTTCCTGGATGTTTTGGGCCAGGAGGTTTTTAAGTTTTGAACATTTAGTTTCTTGAGTTCTTTTCATGATATATAACATATATATATATATATATATATATATATATATATATATATATATATATATATATATATATATATATATATATATATATATATATATATATATATATGTATGTATGTATATATATATATATATATCCTTGTCTAATTGATGTTGTTTTTAAATTTCATGTGGTCCTATTTATTAATTTTTATCTTAGTGCCTGTACTATTGGTATTCTGTTCAGAGGATTGTTTCCTGTGCCATGAATTCAAGGTTGTTCCATACTTTCTTTTCTGTCAATTTCAGTGTACCTGGTCTTATTTAGAGGTCCACTTTATTTAGAGATCCACTTGGACTTGAGTTTTTTGCATGGTGATGAATATGTATTGATTTGTGTTCATCTATATGCCTGGATAGAGTTTAGCAAGCACCACTGGTTAAAGGTGCTGTTCTTTTTATATTGTGTATTTGTGGTTATCTTATGTGGGTGGAATTATGCCCAAATCTTAAGTTTGATTCCATTGAGCAGTCTGACTGTTTTCATATCAATTCCATGCAGTTCTTTTATTTCTCAGGATTGGTTTAGCTAGCCACATTTTTTTTTTTTTTTTTTTGTAATTTTATACGAGGTGGGAATTGTTCTTTCAAAGTCTATAAACAATTTTCTTTGAATTTTGATGGGACTATATTGAATCTGTAGATTGTTTTGGATAGTGTGGCTTTTATTACTCTGTTAATCCTACTGATCCATAAACATGAGAGACTACGTCTTCTGATATTTTTTGAGTTACTTCAACATATTTCCCATTATTTGAGGGTCTTGTGAAGGGTGTTCTTTGTCCGATTTCTTTCTCACTCTGTTAATTTATTTACTTCATTTTTTTATTTATTTGTATTCCCCTCAATCCCCCCCACCACAGTTCTTCATCCTATTTCTTCTTTCCCTTGCCTCTAAGAGGGTGTTTTGCCCACACCAGACTTCCTTCTTCCCTGGGGCCTCAAGTCTCTCAAGGATCAAGCACATCTTTTCACACTGAGATCTGAATAGGCAGGCTTCTGCTATATTTGTGCCAGAGGTCTCAGTCGGATCCATCTATGCTCCTGGTAGGTGGCTCAGTCTCTGGGAGCTCTCAGGAGTCTGGGTTAGTTGAAACTGCTGGTCTTCCTATAGGGTCACTCTTCCCTTTAGCTTCTTTAATCTTTCTCCTAATTCAACCATAGGGGTCCCTGACTTCAGTCCAATGGTTGGGTGTAAGACTCTGCGTCTGTCTCAGTCAGCTCTGGTAGGGCCTCTCAGAGGACAGCCATGCTAGGCTACCATCTGTAAGCACATCATAGCATCAGTAATAGTATCAGGTCTTGGTGCCCCACTGTCATGAGATGGTTCTATATTCTACAAATCTGGAAAATCTAGATGAAATGAATGAATTTATGGACAGATACCATGTATCAAAGTTAAATCAAGATAAAGTAGATTGTATAGAGTCCCACAACTCCCCCCAGTTATAGAAATATTCATCAAAAACCTCCTAACCAAAACACAGCCCAGGTCCAGATGGTTTCAGTGCGGAATTCTATGAGACCTAAAAGAAGAGCTAATACCAATAATCTTAAAACTATTTCTCAAAATAGAATAAAAGAGAATACTACCTAACTCATTCTATGAAGCCACTGTTCCTCTGATACCTATACCACACAATGACCCAACAAAGAAAGGTAACTCCAATCTATTTTCACTTGTGAATATCAATGCAAAAATACTCAATAAAATTCTCACAAACCAAATCCAAGAACACGTTAAAATTGTCATTCCTCACGATCAAGTATGCTTTATCCCAGGGATGCAGGGATAGTTCAATATATGAAAAATCCATTAATGTAATACACTGTATAAACAAACTCAAGGAAAAAAGCCACATGATCATCTCATTAGATGCTAAAAAAGCCTTCAACAAAATACAACTGCTGGTAGTTCATGTTAAAAGTCTTGGAGAGGCCATGGCACATACCTAAACATAATAAAAGCAATAGATAGCAAACCAACAGCCAACATCATGGGGATATTCTGTGTTATCTACTGGAGGCATGGGTAGGGGGAGTGGAAGCTGATCACTAGGGGAAACCCTTAGTATTAGATCTCAGGTAACAGGGAGTGGCAAAGGTCTGGAGGTCCTATACCCAGTGTCCTAATACTGAGGCATCAGATTAACAGGACTTATTTATTTACTGTGTATATGATTAGAATTTTGTTGTTAATCTTTGAAGGACTTACTGGATAAAATATACAATGTGGGCTGACAGGTCATTTGGCCAATATTCTCTATGGGTTTGACCTGAGTTAATTAAACAACACTCAACCAAAGTTGGGAAGCTTATAAACACCTGCTACTCCTGCTCCAGGAGATCTGGCCCTTTCTTTTCTAGTGTGTCACCTGTACACACAATGGAAGACATTCTCTCTCACACACACAAATAAAAGGATAGAAATTGGGATAGACTTGCTTTCATAAGTGTTTATATATGACATCTAAAACAGTGCAAACCAAACTATTTAGGTATATAACACAAACACAGTGTTTCTATAAAAATCTGCTTGCTGAATTTACTTTTTTAAAGTTTGCATTTCCTCACTCAGTTGTAAACTTATATTCACTTATCAATTATAGGGAAAAAATGGTTTGTAAGTGATCCTAACAGACATCCTTTTCTTTATCATAAGAGAAGGACATACTTTTAATAGTCAGAACTATTTCTGTGATATTGAACCATTTTATGCTGGAGTTGAATCTCTCCAGTTGGGATAGCCCTCCACTCAACCCATTATCTGTTATTGGTAAAGGAAAGAAGCAGAGTGTACACACAGGGTGAGTGCTGGCCAGTGATTTCTTCGATTTTTTTTTTTTTTTGACTATACTCCTGCCCTTCTTCTTTAAAGGACTGTGTTATATTTATAGGTCTGTCTTTGTGCCACCTTTTATCAGTCATGCCATCTATGTTGTGTGATTTTATTAATTATAATATAATGATATTGTTGTTTTAGACTTTCACATTTTTTTTCCTCTGAAAATGTGCTATATTATATTATGAGTTCCTAGAGTTTTATTATGAGTTTGGGGACTTTTAGGGACTAACAATTTAGGTTTCTATTCTTGAACCTAAAGGCTTGCCTCTCCTCATTTCTTGGTAAATCTTTATTTTGCATTTGCTGCAATCATCAGTGTTTGGGGGGTTGCTACTTACATGATTGATACAGTTAACACATTTTGGAGTTTTTTCATATATCATTATGTCATCAGTAGCTTTAGTTCTCAGTATTTCAGAAGGTCAGTCATCTGAGGGAGCCTCATCTGAGGGCACATCCCCATCAGAATGGTTGGTTGCTATGTCTGTGAGAGAGTATGTTAATTGATGATTGATATGGGAAGGCTCTTCCACTGAGAGTAGCAATATCCCTAACCAAATAGGCCTGGCCTAGGTAAGACAGATAGCTGAACATAAGGCAGCTACCAAGCAAGGGAGCAAGCCAGTAAAAAATGTTTTTCCATTTTTTTTTTGATATCTTTTCATTTTTAATTAAACTATGGTCATATTTCTAACCCTCTAATACCCTTTCTTAATTTTTTTTTATTTTTTATTTTTTATTATTTTCTTTATTTACATTTCAAATGCTATCCCGAAAGTTTCCTATACCCCTCCCCCCACCTCTGCTCCCCTACCCACCCACTCCCACTACTTGGCCCAGGCCTTGCCCTGTGCTGGGTCATATAAAGTTTACAAGACCAAGGGGCCTCTCTTCCCAATGATGGCTGATTAGGCCATCTTCTGCTACATATGCAGCTAGAGACACGAACTCAGGGGGTACTGGTTAGTTCATATTGTTGTTCTACCTACAGGGTTGCAGCCCCCTTCAGGTCCTTGGGTACTTTCTCTAGCTCCTCCATTGGGGACCCTGTGTTCCATCCAATAGCTGGCTGTGAGCATCCACTTCTGTGTTTGCCAGGCACTGGCATAGCCTCACAAGTGTCCCCAATATCAGGGTCCCTTCAGCAGAATCTTGCTGGCATGAGCATTAGTATTTAAGTTTCTAGCTTGCGTTTTTAATCTAAGCTCCCAAAATGATGGACTGTGACCTGACAGAACCATCCAAAAAATCCACTTATTACTTGAGATGGATTTGGTTAGAGGATTAAATCACAGCAGCAAAGAAGCAAAGTAGAACAAAAAATGGTAAGCAAAATGTGATTTTGCTCCTGGACATAGCCTGTGAATGTTCTTGTTTGAAGGAATATGGAAAATATCAGGGCTTGAGCTAGCAAAGGCACGTGAAGCAGTACCCAGAGCATACTCAGGTGTCCTTTGAGGACTTGGAAGATTGTTGTGTTGAAAGTAATACAGAGGAAGTCGAGGTCATAAGATTTCAGTTGAAAATAGACTCCAAAGAAACTTTAGCTGGAGACTATTTGTGTGATATTTTGGTCCAAATTTTTTTTTTTGGTTCTGCCCAGGCCCTGAGATATTGAGTAAAGCAGAATTAAAGAAAGAAAGAAAGAAAGAGAGAGAGAGAGAGAGAGAGAGAGAGAGAGAGAGAGAGAGAGAGAGAGAGAGATGATTTCTTAGAGGAAACCCTGACACTGTTGGATGGTTATTACTGGTGACTCTTTCAGGACTACAGTGAAGAAATGCAATAAGTAGGGCAGAAATAAATGCAAAGTATGCCATGTAGAGAAAAAACAGCACTGGGTAATTTCAGATGGCAGGCAAATTCTGAATCAGATGCAGGAGTTTTCAAGGAGGTTATCACCATTAAAGAGAAGGCCCTTGCTCTATACTGGAAGTCTGCAAAGGTACCCTAAGGGTAATATTCCCTCTTGCTAAGCCTTCTATTCTGGAAAGAGTAAGCAAAGAGAGTCCTAGTCATCAGAAGGATCTTCATATTATAAACCCTGCGGCCATTATAGTCCAAGCATGGCAGGATCCATCCCAAGTTGAAGAAGTCAAATGTGGCATCATCACCCATGTTCTACTAGTTCCACAAGCAAGAAAGTTATACACTTTAATGTCATGGATTTTTTTTCCTGTGTGGTTTCAATTCAGCACTGTTCTAGCCATCTGTTTGGCAGAGTCAGAGCCCCAGTGAGGACACTCAGAGTTCATTGCAGGAGGCTGTGAGGATAAAGCCTGAGTTGAATTTTGAGACCACAGATGTTGAGATTCCCAAGCTATGAGAAATCTAACAAGAGAGATGTATATAAGTTACCAAATGAAAGATGGATGAGATGTCACAGGGACAAGGTTGTCCAAATCCTTTGAAACTGAAGCTCCATGTATCTGAGCCAAAGATACTGGATTTGGTGTTTGTCCCGCTTAGTTTCTTGCCTTAGTTCAATGCCCCCCTCACTATGGGGTATTCTGAGCCATTTTATTTTGGAAAGATCTATCTTGTTTTGTGATTTTGCAAGATGTGGCAAGCAAGAGATTGTTTTGAGTGTCAGAAAAGACTTTGGACATTTGAACAGGGTATGGGTTGTTGTAGATTTTGGGATCATTGAAGTTACTAAATCCATTTTCAACCTAGGATGATGCTTGTCTCTCATTTTTTTCTTTGGGGACTTTATGGTAGATTTTGTAGAAGCCACCTTTCTAGATTCCTTATTGGGTTTGGAATTAAGAGTGTCTAGAAACTCAACCCATTTCCTGTACTTCCTATCTACTATGTTGCTGTTGAACCTGAACAGTCAGGTTCTGCCTCTTGCAGTCTTGCCTTCGACTCTATCTCTAATTCATCTAACATATAGTAGAGGCAATTACTATTCAGTGCTAAGTTATTTTGCTAGGCTGATGTTTTTATGTTTTTAATTTTGTTGCTTTTGTTTTTAAAGATAAGTTTCTCTGTGTAGCCTTGGCTGCCCTTAAAGTAACTATGTAGACCAGGCAGGTCTCACACTTAAGAGATCCATCGGACTCTGCCTCAAGAGTACTGGGGTTAAATGTAGACCAACATGCCTGGCATTTTTTTTGTTTTCATATTATTGGCTGATGGACCTGGAATGTAGGTTTTAGTATACATCAAGAATATGCTGTTCTACTAATCTTCATCCACATCTGAATTTTGAAATTTGACAGAGTATATTCTATTTCTCAGAATAGCATATATTCATGGCATTAGTACTACCTATTGAGTCATTAGATTATAATTTTGTAATAGTCTTTATACCTGTTTTTTTATGAGTATGAATATTTTGCCTATGTGCATGAATATACATCTCATTGTGCCAGGTCCTCAGAGTAGTCAGAACCTGGCCTTAGAAGACATGAACTATGAATAATGGATAGTTGTGAGTTCAAATGTAAGCACGATTGTGGCGATTGGTCCCAATTATTAACATGACTGACAAGAGCTCTTTTCTGCCCTATGTTTCTTGTTTATGATCAGCATTTACATTGCTTCTATTGTCACCTGTCCATTTCCTTTTAGTAAGATTTTATTTATGTTACAGTTCAAACTAGGGCACCATAGATTTCTGGAAGATGAATACAAAACTGGAGTGCAGGTACAGTTTCTTGGAGGAACTTCAGTAAGAACCTTTTGAATTCTTTCTATCTTTTTAATGTTTGGTTGATTTTTGTATGGGAGACCTCTGGCTGTCCTAGAACTTGTTGCATAGACCATCTTGGCATCCAACTCAATGAATACCCCTATCTCTGCTTCCTGTGTACTGGGATTAAAGACACAACCCAATACAGCTAGCTTGACCAACAATTTTTTTGTTTTGTTTTGTTTTTTGTTTGTTTGTATTTTGTTTTGTTTGTTTGTTGTTCATACAATTTCTTTGATGTTCGCACCATACTTTTCATCTGTTTTCTTGTCTCTTTTTATGTTTTTTAACTGACATTTCTCTTGCAAAGCAATATCCTATTCAAAGAGCTCAGAAATGTCAGAGGTAAACCTCATTATTTAGTTTCCTTCTAAAATGGCTTAGTAATTACATTAGAACTACTGCATTAGGAAATAAATCAAGGAAGCACCAGAATTATATGAATATATTGCGAATGAAGTATACAGTTACAGTGTTGTCAGCATCATGCTTTTTATTTTACACATGTGTGGGATATTTTAGAATGGAATAACCTATGATGACGTGCATGTAAACTTCACTGGAGAAGAGTGGGCTTTGCTCAGTCCTTCCCAGAAGAGGCTCTACAAGGATGTGATGCTGGAAACCTACAGGAACCTCACTGCTATAGGTAAGAAAGTGAATTTAATTTGGCATTTTAAAATAAGGGGACAACTGTTTCTTTGTTATTGATGCTCTTTTATAATTTCAAATGAGGATGTGGAAGAATAAGGTGACTAAATCAAACATGATTCTAAGGATCACTGAATATAAAGCAACTTCAATTTTGCCTAATTTCCAATAATATATCATATAATTTCTGGTACTCTATTTTAGGTTACAATTGGGAAGACCATAATATTGAACATTTTCAACATTCTAGAAGACATGGAAGGTAATTTTCAGATGCAGGCTGATGGAATATGCCTCTTATGAAAATTTTAAAGAAAAGCAACAGTGTAAAAAAACTTGATTTTTAGTGTATCAACAATTATTAAAAATTTTCACAAAATCAATGTCAGGTATTTGATTTGTGTTTGCAAGTCATTCCTCTAAGAAAAAAGACAGAGACACAGTGCCTTAACAGATATTCCCCAGCTGGGCATGGTGGCGCACACCTTTAATCCCAGCATTTGGGAGGCAGAGGCAGGCGGATTTCTGAGTTCGAGGCCAGCCTGGTCTACAGAGTGAGTTCCAGGACAGCCAGGACTACACAGAGTAAGCCTGTCTTGAAAAAACCAAACCAAACAACCAAACAAACAAAAAACCAGATATCCCCATTTGAATCAGCCCCTTAACCACTATGTTGCAGAACTGCCAGTCTGTTTAATCTCATACAACTTAGATGTTGGGAAAGGTCTACACATTGAATAGGTGGTAAACATATGTCCAAAGCCTCTAATAAGTAACTATTCCATAATAAAGCTGGTGTTACTTACGTACTTATTTATAGTATTGTTAAGTTTAGTGAAGTGGACAGTGTATGAGAGTCAAGAAGGTTGTTGTGGAGAAACCTTAATCTCTGTACCACATGTCTGTGAAGAGCAAAAAGTCAAATTATATGAATGCAATTTGGAAACCTTTCATTTGATATTCTTCTTTCAATAGCTATATGGTCACAATGGATCTAAACTATGTGAGCATAGGGATATTAAAATAAGCAGGTACCTCTCTTCCATTAGACTTCGAAGATATATAGTAATCCCGTTTCAATAGACTTTCTTTTTTTTTTTATTATTGTTTTCTTTATTTACATTTCAAATGCTATCCCGAAATTTTCCTATACCCTCCCCCCACCTCTGCTCCCCTACCCACCCACTCCCACTACTTGGCCCAGGCCTTGCCTTGTGCTGGGTCATATAAAGTTTGCAAGACCAAGGGGCCTCTCTACCCAATGATGGCTGATTAGGCCATCTTCTGCTACATATGCAGCTAGAGACACAAACTCAGGGGGTACTGGTTAGTTCATATTGTTGTTCCACCTACAGGGTTGCAGCCCCCTTAAGGTCCTTGGGTACTTTCTCTAGCTCCTCCATTGGCGACCCTGTGTTCCATCCAATAGCTGGCTATGAGCATCCACTTCTGTGTTTGCCAGGCACTGGCATAGCCTCACAAGAGGCCGCAATATCAGGGTCCCTTCAGCAGAATCTTGTTGGCATGAGCATTAGTATCTAGGTTTGGTGGCTGATGATGGGATGGACTCCCGAATGGGGTAGTCTCTGGATAGTCCATCCTTTCATCTTAGCTCTAAATTTTGTCTCTGTACCTATATCCTTTCATGAGTATTTTGTTCCTTATTCTAAGGAGGAATGAAGTATCCACTCAGTGGTCATCCTTCTTGGTTTTCTTGTGTTTTGCATAATGTATCTTGGGTATTGTAAGTTTCTGGGCTAATATCCGCTTATCAGTGAGTGCATATCTAGTGACTTCTTTTGTGATTGGGTTACCTCACTAAGGATGATATCCTCCAGATACATCCATTTGCCCAAGAATTTCATAAATTCATTGTTTTTAATAGCTGAGTTTACATTATGTAAATGTACCATAGTTTCTGTATCCATTCCTCTATTGAGGGACATCTGGGTTCTTTCCAGCTTCTGGCTATTATAAATAAGGCTGCTATGAACATAGTGGAGCTCAATAGACTTTCTAAATGTGGTATAAGTTTACAATTAATTGTTTTCCAACTTCATTGGAAATACAACCACAAGCTCAAACTGCAGAAAATCCCTGTATGTTAGGAATGTGGAAATTCTTCTGTATATCCTGGTTCCTTTTTCATATGCAGCATGACTCACACTATAGGGAAATTTGTGAATGCAATGAGTGTGGTAAAGCTGAGTTCTTCTAGTTCTCTTCAAATATGAAAAAAAAATCTCATATGGAAAAAGGATGTTATAAATGTGAGCCATGAAATAAGTACTCTTACCATCAAAGGTGTCTTCAAAGACACAAAAGTAACCTGTAATGAACGGGAACACCATGGATCTAACCGATGAATTAAAACTTCAAGGTTTGATTCCTCTTTACCATTAGAACACAGTGTAAAACTCATAGAGATAAAGTGATTCATTAGTGTAATGAATGCAGTAAAGCTTTCACATGTTTCAATTATCTTTGCAGGCATGAAAGAAGTCATACTGGAGAAAAGCCTTCTGCATATACTCAGTGTGGCAAAGTGTTTGCATATCAGAGTCATCCTCAAAATCATGACAGAATGCATGTAGGAGAGAAAAGCCATGAAGGTATTCAACATGGTAAAGCCTTTACACATCACAGTCACCTTCAAAGACATGAAAAAATTCATACCAGTGAGAAACCTTATGAATGTAATCAGTGTGGTAAAGCCTTTGCACATCGTAGCTACCTTCGAAAGCATAAAAGAATTCATATTGAAGAGAAACCCGATGAATGGAACCAATGTGATCAAGGTAATCTCCAAATACATAAAAGGACACATACTGCACAGAAGCCCTATGAGTGTAATCAGTGTGGTAAAGCCTTTAGACGGCACAATAGTCTCCAAGTACATAAAAGAACACACACTGGAGAGAAACCCTACAAATGTGATCAGTGTGATAAAGCCTTTTCACAACAAGGTCATCTCAGAATACATAATAGAACACATACTGGAGAGAAACCCTATGAATGTAATCAGTGTGGTAAAGCCTTTGCAGTTCACAGTACTCTTCAAATACATAAAAGGACACATACTGCAGAGACACCCTATGAATGTAATCAGTGTGGTAAAGCCTTTAGGCGGCACAATACCCTCCAAATACATAAAAGAACACATACTGGAGAAAAACCATATAAATGTGATGAATGTGATAAAGCCTTTTCACAACAAGGTCATCTCAGAATACATAAAAGAACACATACTGGAGAAAAACCTTATAAATGTAATCAGTGTTGTAAAGCTTTTGCACGCCATAGTCATCTTCTAATTCATGAAAGAATTCATACTGGAGAGAAACCTTACAGATGTAATCAATGTAATAAAGCCTTTTCACAATATGGTGGTCTTCAAATACATAAAAGCACACATACTGCTGAGAAGCCCTATGAATGTAATGAATGTGGTAAAACTTTTTCACAACACAGTTATCTCCGAACACATAAAAGAACGCATACTAGAGAGAAACCCTATAAATAAGCAATGTGATAAAACCTTTGTGTGTAGTCTTAGAAATCAAGAGCCAATTCATACTGCAGAGGAACCCTATAAATATAGTCAATGTGGTAAAGTTTTGCACTTCATAGAATTGTTAAACAAGAATAAAATCTTTGATGTTATCTGTTAATGCTTTTGCACATCACAGTATTTTTGAGTGCTGATAAAACTCATACTGAATGGAATCTGCGACTATAAAAGATTTGGTAAGATTTTTAGCCAATACATTTACATAGAAGATTATGTATTCATGGGAATAAATCTGACATCTTCCAACAATGTATTCAAGAATTATGTCCCTCTATTATGCACTGACGACCTGGAAGAAATATAAGATTGATTGCATCAGAAGTATCTGAGACCTTGGCACTTTAAAGAAGTTTCATAGTCCCAAATCTCTACAAAATGAAGAAGAGTGAAAAGAAAGATCAGGAGAGAAACTGACAAGTCTTAAAAAGGGGCTGAGCACTTGACCAATGCCACAAGACAGTTTATCTCAAATGTGGTTAAAAAAAAAAAAAAAAAAAGACAACAGTGGGAACAAGCCCACAAGGAAACATGTACATTGTATGCCTGCTGGAGTTTATGTCTCACATAAGGAAAGAAAGAAATATGCAGGGATGAAGATTGACTTGTCTGATCAGGATGGTATTCTGCTTCTATGAAGCCTGTAAAATTAGGAGGACACAGGAGATCCTAAGACTTCAACAGGAGTCAGTCACTCTAGGACTGGGACAGTCTTGCCTTTGCAAAGAGCTGTGTGAGGTATGGATGAACTATGAGTGGGAGAGCTTTGGATTTGAGAGCCAAAGGATCAAATGACTAGAGGGCGATGCTCAGGGTGTACCTGAGGACAAGCTGGCTCCTACTGTGCTCTCTGCATCCATTTAGCTGTCATGGGTCAGGCCCTCCAGGTCTTCCACTCTTTCCTTATTCTTGGCAACTACAATGTAGCTGCCAGTAAGAGCATTGTGCTCCTTCCGAGGCAGTCCCCACCCATTCCTTAAACTCTATAACTTGCTTCCCTGGGAAGACTAAGGATTTTCTAAAGAGCTATCTCTTCCTTTGGCTAACAATTAGTGAAACAGTGGGCTACATGAAATTCAAATTTCCTGGGAAATCACATTCTGGGTAAGATTGAGTCCTCCATTGAAGAATGCTGCTGAAGAAACATTTGCACATTGCAGGAGACAGAGGAGCTAAGAATGAGTTTAAGGGATGGCTGGAAAACTCTTATACTGCTTGCATGGATTACTTGCTTTGCATCTATCTCTTTCCTCCACCTAAGTATGTTATTATCTCCAAGGATTGAATAGTTTGCTTCTATCTTTGTCATTATTTCAATTTAGTTGCCCTCAATAAATACATTTCTGATTTTCATGATAAATTTCCTTTTTTCTGACTTTTCTATTGTTTTCAATTTATTATTATTTTTTCAAAGACTAGTTTGACCATGAATCTCTGGCTGGCCTGGAAGTAAGTATATAGATTCGGGTCATCTAGAATATCAGTGAGAGTTTTCCACCTTTCCTGTAGAGGGCCTGTATTATGATTGGTCTGTATTAAACCTGCTAATTAGGTCCTCTTGGTTGGCTTAGTGGGGATAAGTGGCTAAGCCTGATTTCTTTAGTGTGGCTAGGAAGATACAGGCTATATTCTGAGTAACTGAAGAAGGCACCTACCAAATACAGTACTTCTGCCTAAAAAATTATCTCCAAACTATAAGCAATATCGTTTTTCTTTATCACTGTTATAACTGTTATAAACTCTTATGACTCATGAAGGAACTAGTGGAGAGTTCTGTCTTTATTCTAAAGATGGTTAAACTCAAGCTCACATAGATAAGTGGTTTTTCAACTGCAGTAAAGTGTAACTGCTCATCTTACTAATCCCATAATTCTAATAACACATTAGATGAAGTTGGAGCCACTAAAGATAGGCATGGTGACACAGGCCTTTAATTACAGAGCTCAGAAAATGGAGGCAGAAATTTCAGGGTTTCAGTGTCATCCAAGTAGAGAGTCATCAGTGGATGTGGAGTGAGGCCCAATGAACCAAGAGATTATGATTGGCTCAGGATGATGTCTATATTGTTTCCTGAAGCTTCATGACTTGATAGGGTATGGCACCATCAAATTTTAGCTCTGGAGTTCAGGATGGTTTCTGTCCCCTCAGCACTTTCATCCTCTTCCTGCAGCCTAAGATTCTATTTTACAAGCCCTGTGAAATATAAGTCCCACTCCTCTTGTATTCTATGCCTAACCCATTTGTACAGAGTAGAGGATGTCTCTTGGTATGTGCATAGGGCTGGGGAAAGAGAGAAACATGAAACAGCTCATTGGCTAGGGTCGTTGGTCATATATCTCTTTCCCACCCATATCCTAGATGTGCCAATATAAACAGTAGACCTCTGCTGTTAAACAAATGAAGAGAAACAGAAAAACTTCGAGAGGGCCTTAGAAAGTCACCACTGATGGACATAGTGATGCATCAGGAGGCAAAGGTAGGTGCATCTCTGAGTCATAGTGACATGGGAGGCTAGGCTAGGTCCAAGTGAATTGATGAGACCTAGCTCACATGGTGAGCAGGCATTGCTTGCCTGGGGCTGATACTAAGTCTCTGTGCCAGGTCCCTTTGTGTGGCCGAGGACCTGGTAGAGTGAAGGCATTGTTGACTCAGGACTCCAGAAGCAGACATCTGATCCCCACTCCCTGTATGCTTCAGCCACTAAAGCCTTCTACCTATCTCTTCTAATTACCTTCAGCTCTCTTCATTTTCCTTTGGTTTCCCATGGGCCACTACACTTCATGAGTTCTCAAAATGACTAAGCTCTCAGGTTAAAATAGAATGGACAGGCAGTACAAGTTTGATGGAGGAGTAGAGATAATTCTGTTTGCAACTTGAACCTACTGAGGTTTGGAACCTGCTCACACTCTCCTCTGTCAGCCTCTGGACTACTAGGATTTTATAACATGGGCCACAGTGCATGAGCAAAGGAACATTTTTTTTTTTTTTTTTTTTTTTTGGTTTTTCGAGATAGGGTTTCTCTGTGTGGCCCTGGCTGTCCTGGAACTCGCTTTGTAGACCAGGCTGGCAGTGGAGGGGGAAGGTGGGACTGGAGATTTGAGAGTGAGGGTCAGTAGAGAGACAGAATATGATGAGAGGGGAAGGTGAGAGGACAGAGGAACACATGATGAACAAGAGCCACGTGACCAGGAGAAACTGCAAGTTGGGGAATAAATTAGTATAGTGTTATATCTGTCCAATCTAGGCATCTAGCTTATAATTACAGTAACTGGATTGTGTGAATTTATTGGGCTTATTGGGCTTAGAAACTATAGCTTTGCAGTAAGCCAGACTGACTTAATCCTTGACAGTGATTGGGGCACAGTTCTGTACCCACTTCTAGAATGAGGCATTGCCAACTTGAGCTTGGCTTGTGCTGCTTCTTAGGCATACACTACATAGCAGTCCCCCTTACTGATTTTTCAGTATAAACACTCTGAGATGGTACCTAAATGTTTCTTGGAATGAAGATACCAAAAATCTCAGAAGCCTTTACTTCTTAAGTTACAGGGGACTTGGGGTCCATTGTGGTTGCCTGAGATCTTGTGGAGTTGATTGTATGGAAATGACAAAGAATTGTATGTCCTGAGAAGAATTCCAATGTGGTGAAAGGAAAAGCCACAGACTCAGCAATGCAAAGGGAACTCCACGGTGGGATAGTGGGCAGGAGAATCAAAGCCACAGCTACAGACATAATATTAGCTTCAGATTGAGAGAGTGCCAAAAGTAAAACTCAGCCTGCTGTGAAGCACACAGTTGAGCTCAGGCAGGAGTGGAGTGGCCTGCCCCCTCTTTTCCCTGATCCACTCCTCTTCCCCTTCTAAGATCTCACTCAGTTACCAACAAAAACCTCCAGGGTGGTTTCTTCCAGAAACTCTTAGCATTCTTTATAACAGTTGCAAAATTTGGAAATGGAGTGGAGTGGAGGTGGGAAGAGGGAAGGGTTGTGTAATCAGGAAGCAGTCATTGAGAAGAAACCTTTTACAAGGTACTGCTTTCCTGAATTCTAAATGGTAAATTCTAGGACCATTCCTGAAATTTCACATTATTTAGACCACTAAAAATGCAATATTCTCTACTGGTTGGGTGGGTCATCACCCTACCTGCATCTATCACTTTATTAAGTTCTCCATATTAGAGTGCTCTACAACTGCTAGGACTTGGCCACCTACCTCATAAGACCAAACTGTCTTATTACATCTCGAGACTTCCATCCTGTCTTCAACTCTGAGAGATTTCCTCAATGCAGGTTGCACATCCATTCCAATTGCTTCTCTCAAGAACACAGAAGGCCAGGCTGCCGAGAAGAGAGGGAAGTAGAGGGAACGGAGAAGGAAGAGAGAGAGTTAAACATAATCTATAATCTGAGACTGAAAGTACAGGTATGCTTAGTAGGGTTTTACCATTGGTTTGGACTCCACAACAGGTATCTTGCAAGAACATTCCAGATACTGGTTTTTACCAACTGTGGTCCTAAGGCAAACGAGACACCTATGTCTTGTCCTTTGTCTCGGTTGTTCCCTCCCATGTCCTACACAGTTTATAGTTTCCTAACTTTAAGCCAACCCAAGACTTAAAGGCTTGTTGAAACATGGCTGCTCCTGAACATGAACAGGCTACAAAGTTGAATTTCAAATGCTGTTTTACAGAAGCCATGTATGAAAACTCCCTGTCTTAGTGTGAGATTTTACTGCTGCATGAAACACAATGACCAAAAAGCAAGTTGTACAGGAAAGGGTTTATTTAATTTATACTTCCTTATTGCTGATCATCATCTAAAGAATAAAAGAAAGAATCTTAAACAGAACATGAATTAGGAAGCAGAATTGGAGGAAATGGCCATGGAAGGGTGCTGCTTACTGGCTGGCTTAGTTTGTTTTTTATAGAACCCAGGCCAGCCAGCACAGGAATGGCACAATCCACAATGGGTTGAGCCCTCCCTCATCAATCACTAATTAGGAAAATGCCTTATAGCTCGATCTTATGGAGGCATTTTCTCAATCAAGGTTCCCCTCTTTCAGATAACTCTAGCCTGTATCAAATTGACATAAAACTAACCAACACACCTCCTTTAAACCTGAAAACCACAAAAATGCATTTTTGGAGAGATTTCCCAGATACTGGCTTCTGTTCAGTGGGTCCCCAGATTGAGATGTGGCTCTGGTTTTAGGGTCAAAAATAGAAGGTATTAATCAGACAATTAACGCTGGTTAGCTAGATCTATGAAATTAGTGGTGATTAAGAAGAGACCAGAATCATTGAGGTGGAATCTTCTGGGAAGTATTTTCTGAGTAGACAAAGACGCTGTGTTCCAGAGATAGCCAAGGTCGTGCCTCATGCTGCAGCTGGACTTGGTAATGTGTAAGAATCACTCAGGTGGTACTAGATTTGTAGATATGAAGGAACAAGACAAGGCTGTTGACTCACTTCCTACTCTTCAATATCATACTTGAAATTCTAGCCAGAACAATAAGACAGCTAATGTAGATTGAGTAGATATAAACTGGAAATGAAGAAAGAAGTAAAAGTTTTGCTATTTGTATATAATATGACACTGTACAAAAATGACCTCAAAAAGTCTACCAATTAACTCCTATAGCTGATAAACACCTTTAGCAATGTAGCTAGATTCAACATTAAATCAAATAAATCAGTACCCCTCCTTTTTGCAAAGTATGAACAGGCTGAGAAAGAAGTTACAGGAGCAACAACTTTCACAATAGCCACAAGATATACAATATCTTGTTGTAACTCTAATTAACAAGAAAGTGAAAGGCATGTGTGACAAGAACTTCAAGTGTCTGAAGAAAGAAATTGAAGAAGATATCAGAAGATCAAAGATTTCCCATGCTCATGGATCAATAGGATTAACTTACTGAAAATGGCTATCTTACAAACAGCAGCTTACAGATTCAATACAATTACCCATGAAAATCTAAACACAATTTTATAGACATTGAAATAACAAGTCCCAACTTCATGTGAAACCAGGACAGCTAAAATAGTCCTGTACAACAAAAGATTTGGTAGTATCATAGTCTCTGATCTCAAGTGTACTACAGAACACTAGTAACAAAAACTTCATGGTATTCTTATAGAAACAGGCAGGTTGATTAATGGAATTGAATCTAAGATACAGAAATAAACCCACACACCTTTGGATACCTGATTTTTGACACAGAAACCAAACCATACAATTGGGAAAAGATAGCATCTTTAGCAAATGTTGCAATGTCTAACTTGATGTCTGCATGCAGAAAAATGCAAAATTTTACATAAAATTAAATCTCATGGATTTCTTCATTCTATGGCAGTTACTAAGTTCTTTAAAATGTATCTGATATTAAAGTGTAAGATTCAATGTGAAGTGCTACAATTAGCTTATGAAAATTGATGCAAAAAATTCAATAAAATTGTTGCAAATGGAGTTCAAAATCACATCAAAAATATCATTCACCATGATCAAACAGGCTTCATCCTGGGGATCTAGAGATGGTTCAATATATGAAAATCCATCACCTTAATCTACTATATGAGCAAACTGAAAAAAAAAAATCACATGACCTTCTCATTAGATCCTAAAAAAGTTGTTGACAAAACCCAACACCCCTTAATGTTCAAAATCTTGGAGAGATATGGAATTCACAGCACATATATAACCAGAGTAAAAGCAATATATTGTTGCAGGATTTTCCAATTACATTAGGGCAGCAGGAGGCCTGTGATTGGACAGGGAAAAGAGGGGCGGAGCTAAGAATTGCTGAGATGGAAAGTAAGAGTGGAGAAGGGCAAAATGGTGGTGGACATGAACCAGCATGGCTTTTACCAGCCACAAGTAGTTATGATAGCATAAGGTTAGAATAATCGGAATAAAGCTTTTATCATTATCAATTGCTTCTGAACTTATTGTATTGGCATCTTGTAAGTTGAGAATTTATTGATACACAAATCTGATTGGATAACTATAAGCTTTAAGAATTTTGATTCTACCAGGTAAATGGGTGTTGTGTTGTCTGACCATGGAATGGATGGTCATTGAGTGGCAGTGAGAGTTGGTGGGCAGAGAGCCTGCCGAGTTGAGATTACCTGACTGGAACCCTTTGGCCCGCCAGTGGCAGCACTACCACGGGAACATGCCATTTCTCTTTTTAAATATTTCCTGCAACAATATATAACAAGACAATAGCAAATATCAATTAAATAGAGAAAAACTAGAAGTAATTCCACTAAAAATCATCAGGGACAAGTTTGCCTAATCTCCCTATCTATTCAATATAGTACTTGAATTTCTAGTTAGAGCAGTAAGACAACAAAAGGAAGTCAGGAAATAAAAACTGGAAAGAAAGGAATCAAGATATCATTACTCGCAGATGATATAATAGTATACATAAAAGATACATAAAATTCTACCAGACAACGCCTACAGCTGATAAACAACTTCAGCAAAGTAGCTAGATATACAATTAATGTAAAGAAATTAGTAGTCCTCCTTTATACAAGTGATAAATGTGCAAAGGAAGAAATTAGGGGAAAAAACACCCTTCCCAATAGCCACAAATACTATAAAATATCTTGGTGTAACTCTAACCAAAAAGTGAAAGTTCTGTATGACAAGAACTTCAAGTTCCTGAAGAAAGAAACTGAAAAAGCTATCAGAAGAACGGAAGCTCTCTCATCCTCATGGATAGGTAGGATTAACATAGTGAAAATCTACAGATTTAGTACAATCCCCATCAAAATTCCAAAAAAGGAAAGACCTTAAAAAAGAGCAATTCTCAACTTCAGATGTAAAAATTAAAAATCCAGAATAGTTAAAATGAACCTCAACAATAAAGAACATTTGGAGGAATCATCACCCCTGACCCCAAGCTGTATTACAGACCAATAGTGATAAAAACTGCATGGAACTGGTACAGAAACAGACATGCTGATCAATGGAATAAAACTGAATACCCAGAAACAAACCCTCACGCATATGGGCACTTGATTTTTTTTTTTTAAACAAAGAACCAGTTGGGCGTGGTGGTGCACGCCTTTAATCCCAGCACTTGGTAGGCAGAGGCAGGCAGATTTCTGAGTTTGAGGCCAACCTGGTCTACAGAGTGAGTTCCAGGACAGCCAGGTCTATACAGAGAAACCCTGTCTCGAAAAACAAAAACAAAAACAAACAAACAAACAAACAAAAACAAAGACAACCCAAACCATACAATAGAACAAAGAAAGCATCCTCAACAAATGGTGCTGGTCTAACTGAATGTCTGAATGTGGAGGAATGGAAATATATCCATATTTATCGCCCTGCACAAAGCTCCAGTCGAAGTGGATCAAGGACCTCAACATAAAACCAGGTACTCTAAAACCAACAGAATTGAAAGTGGGAATAGCCTTGAATGCAATGGTATAGGAGACAATTTCCTGAAAAGTACACCAATAATTCAGGATCTAACATTGACAATTGATAAATAGAATCTCATGAAACTGAAACACTTCTGTGGGGCTAAGGACACTGTCAATAGGACAAAATGGCAAACAAAGATTGGGAAAAGATCTTCACTAACCCTATATTTGAGAGAAGGATAATATATATGCACATATACATTATACATATTCATTACACACACACACACACATACACACGCAGACAGACAGACAGACAGACAGACAGACAGACAGACACGCAAAGCGGGAGTGGGTGGCTTGGTGAGAAGGGGAAAGGGGGAGGAGATGGGGGTTTTGGGAGGGGAAACCGGGAAAGGGGTAACATTTGAAATGTAAATAAAGAAAATATCTAATAAAAAAATGAACAGTGGGAAACAAAACAAAACAAAAACCATGCATATACATATATATCAAGAAATTAGTTGCCAAAAAAACCCTCAACTAAAAATGCTTTACAGAGATAAAAAGCGAATTACCTGTGTATCATTAAAAAAGCAGTTGCTGTGGATCTTTTATGTAACAGCCTCTGTATTTCTCTCATTACAATAACTAACTTCTCAGAGTTCACCTCCTTCTTAATCTCTCCCACTTTCTTTTTTTTTTAATCTAAGTTAGACAGAGAACTCTAAAACAGCATGGTAATCATTCCCTTTCTGTTTTTTTGTAAATTTCTTTACATGCCAAGACCAGATTTCTGTAGACCCAGGTTAGGTTTGATCTGATATTTCTTCAACCTCTTACGCTTTGCTCAGTGATGAAGCAATTTAAACTGTACACATACAATGTGACTACACGTGTGCTGCCATACTTTGTATGAATGATCCATTTAGAAAAGGACTGAATTGGAAATGGTAGCAAGAAAACAATAGTGGAGCCCATCACAGTACCATGGTACAGATTGCTAGTTTTCTACATGCCTAATTTTTCCTTCTGTTTCTGTTGTATTTAACACCCTCAAGAAGAGCCTGGATTTATTTCCTTTTCACTTGCTTCTTAAGACTCAGCAGTACAGATCCCAGAGAATAGAAAAACTGTAATCTTCCTGTGATGGATGAAAAAACACGAGAGTAAACTCTGTCAAAGTCATATTTTTCATAAAAACTGAAGCTAAATGTTTTTGATATGTATATCTATGGTATCCCTAGTATTCTAAGGATTTAAACATTTGTTAAAAATAAGAAAAGATGTCATCAAACAAATGTTTTAAAGTTCCTTTTCTTACCTGACATTGTAAGGGTAGAGGCGGGGAAGAGTAACAGTGATAAGACTTTCCAATGGGTCAGGATAAATGGTCATCTTTGTCTGACCTGCTGCTCAAAGCAAGCCAGTGTGTCTAGTATCAGATAGTAACCACTGCTCACTGGTCACTGGTCAATGATTACTTCAGGTTATCCAAATTTGCTTATAGGCAGCACCATGGAACCTAATGATTCTACCAGGTGCTGATCATTTGACAGGGAGAGTGGTGTCATCAATCAGGCCAGAGCCAATATGAAGGTGATTTTTGAGCTAAAAGGCAAGACTGGGTAAAGAAGACCAACAGCAGCCATGGAAGATGAAATATCTGTTGGTCAAAATAGGTAATCTTGGCATGGCAGTACCTCTTCCCATGACTTGTAGCCTAGGAGATCATGGCAGTGCTTCTGTTTATAATGTGCATATGATGTCACATTCCAACAGAATTTATCCCATCAGCACACACTGTACACACAGACAATAGCCTTGGGCAGGAAGAAGAGTGATGTCTAGGTTGGACCAACTCAGTTGAGAAACCATTTCCGTTGATCTGAATTGGGAGCAGTCAGCACCTGTCCATGATCAAAGGAAGAGATCAAAGGGTTCCTTTGTGACTGTGTTCAAGGGCCAGAATGAGTGCATTGAATCTACCATGTAGGGCATGATAACCCCCAAAACTCTTCACATATGGACCTGTTGTAGACAAGTTACAAGGGCATTGGTGTAGTCAGCTCTCATCATGGCTGTTTTGTGAACCAATGCCAATCCATCATTATAATCACAACCTTGGCTTTTCTTAAATAAAAATAAACCACAAGCAACAACACAAATACACACATGCATGTGTGCATGAATGTGTGTGTGTATACATGCATTCATGTGCGTCTATTTGTGTGTGTGTGTGTGTGTGTGTGTGTGTGTGTGTGTGTGTGTATTTGAAACAGGGTTTCATATTATATAGCCCATACTGCACTGGGATTCTCTGTTGACTTTGAACTCATGGCAATTCTTCTGCCTCAGCTTCCCAAATTATTGTATTACTTTCATGAGTCAGTATGATGGGATAAGCAACAAATACTTTTGAGCATTGTTCTGTGCTGAGAATTTGTCCTAAGGTGTTTGGCATCGTTGGGAAATTTCTCTTCCACTGAAATACTCCTTGAGGTATCTTCCTTCTGTTTTTGACACAAGGTTTCACTGTACTCACAGTGGCCTAGAACTCATGATCCGTCCGCCCCAGAGGCTTCCTGAGTGTTGAAATTATAGGTGTGTGCTACTATCGCAAGTAACTGCTAGATCTACTCTGTGCAAAACAGTACTCTACACCATATGGGGATTCTTAATGGTTCTAATGGCAAATATAATAGACAAATTCCTGAGTAGAAGGAATGTAGGAAACCCCCCAAAAGACCGAGTTCTGTTAGGAAGTATGAAGGTATGAAGATGGAGATGGGCCAGGAGGTAACCTTTGAGTAGAACAGAGACACATGTGTAGAATGAGGCTGACATGGGGTTGAGGGGCTACAGAAATAACGTCCCACAAAGAAGTTACAAGTGCAAAAATTGAGAGTGGAGGAGAGGCACGTTTGAGGGGTCTAGAGTGAACAAGACAGGCACTGGGGAAGGGGAGCTTGGGGATATCAAGGAAGACGTTTAGATTCCTGCTCAGAAGCATGACTTAACATCAAGTTGTGGGGTAATTACTTGCTGGTTTTTACATGGTTATAAGCATGACACAGTCCTAGTCACATTCCAGTGTGTGTCAGTATGTGGTCAAGTATGGAATCATGGAAGCCATTGGATAGCTGGGGCATGACTGTAAAGTTGGTATGGGAGAGAATGACGGAAAGAGTTCAGAGTGTGAAGAGAAGAGCTGGGAGGAGTGGAGATTTGACTTCCTATGTAAGCTGACACCCAACAGGACTTCAAGAAAGGTTGGATGAGGTTGTGGACAAAAGAGAAGAAGCAAGGTATAAGTGGGCTTTTTATCTGAGTTACAGAGATAATGAGACAATTCCCTGATGTGGGTGTGGATGTACATACATGAAGAGGTCAAAGGACCATATTTTCACACCAAGCATTCAGTGACCCTCTGCCATAGATCACATTTGCTTTAGATAATTCTAGATCCAGAATGACCAAAACACAACCTTTGTCTTAACTGAGCTTTAGTCCAACTTGTGGGGGGGGGGTGGAGTAGAAGACAATGAAATTATACTTTTTTCTGGTTGACCACATGGTTTTGAAACTAGAGATATACCTGGGATGGTGGCTATAAACATGTATGGAGGGAAGTTGGGAGAGAAGTCTAAAGGTAAGTCTAAGGGTAATACAATATTTACATGTCTGAGCTGTAAGTTCCCTTGACACAGTATACGAAGGAGTGACCAGAAAGTTGGGTAAAAGTTATGAGGGTGGGGATAAAGATGAGTTCCTAGGTAGGGAATGATTACCCATGTTAAATGCTGACTGGAGGGAGTTCGAATGAGATAAACATGGTGAGACAGCTTTAGGATTTGAAAAGATGCATCACTTGATTGAGCTGGTAAGAGGTGTGGTAGAGGCAGAAGCAATGCAGTCTTCTACATGTCATCTCATTACACCCACCATTCCAAACAGCCTGACTTATCCTAATCCATCCCACTCTGCCGGGTTCATATTCCAATGCTATGACTCTTTCTTCTCTTCTGTGCTTCTCAATCTTTCTCCATTATTTTCTTCTTTTATGGGGGGTTGTTATGATGCTTTTAATCAGGAATCTGTGTGTCAACACTGAAGGTCCTGTTCCCCAATTAGTTCTTGATTCATCAATAAAGATGGTAGTGGCCAACGGTTGGGCAGAAAAGGCAGGATTTCCACAGGCAGGCTAGGAAATGCTGGAGAAGGAAAGAAATTCATCATGCTTTGGAGGGAGAGAAAGCCACCAGCCATGTGAGATCTCAGATGGAGTGGCGTCTTCCCTGAATTGGACTGGGGTAGCAGGCAGGAGATTAGAAACACACAAGCTGCAGGCAGATTTAGGGTGTTGAGCAAGGAGAAGGTAACCAGGCAACTAAGTTGAGGGAAGATTTAGAGGTGTTGAGCTGGGAGTGAAGAAGAGGGAAGGTTAGCCACAGGAGGCTTAGAAGTGCCAGGACATGAAATTAAAAAGCACATTAAAAATAAGCTTGGTGTGTGTGTGTGTGTGTGTGTGTGTGTGTGTGTGTGTGTGTGTGTGAATGTATGCATCTGTGCGTGTTCCCGTGCGTGTGTCCTTCACCTGTAGGGAACCAGTGTGGTAGTAGCACAGTCCACCTGGAGCTTAACACAGTGTAGTAGAAACTACACACTACACTTCTTCCCCATTTTCTTCCCTTCCATGCTTCTTTATGGACCAAAAGGAGAGAAAATGTTACAGTATATGCATACGAAGGTGGAGGCCTTTGCTTCTATGTATCATCTTCATAGCTGGGAAACATCTTTCTTTATGAAAACTTCCTGAAACACAGACTGAACCCTCAGTGTCCATTCTGGATTTCCTGCTGCTCTAACTTTTCCCTTCTGTAGTCCATCTCTGTGCTTGTCTACTTAGCAATGCTTATTCTTCATAGCTCATGAGAAATTACCTAGAGTGTCATTGACTAATTTTAATTTGTCTAGCATTTTGTTAATGATGCCTGTTTAAGATATCTATTAACAGCCTGTGGGGTTAATTAAATGAAAAACTCCAATATAGATCTGTTAGTACCCACTCTTTTAAATTAATATTATACTTAACAGATGTATTAATGAGGCACTATAGTTAAGAAACGCAAATTTAAAAAGTCATTGTCCAGAAAGCAAATCATTCATTATAATGGGTGAAATTTAGGAAAAATCTTCATGTTTATTCTTTAGAACACAAGAGACCAGTCATTTGATGATCCTTTTCAGTATCCAGAAAATCGTTGTATAGAATCTAATGTCAAATCATGCATCAGAATTAAAAGATGTTTGATGCCATCTGTAATATGGCATCCACAAATATTGGTGAGAGGAGAAAACAGGAGAGGTGTTACATAAGCATATAGACATCTGGAGCCCACTCCTAGAGTCTGAACCAGGAGGGCTGAGGTGTAGCATAGGATCAACTGTTGCAGACGTGTACCTGCTTAATCTGTTGCAGAAATCCCAGTAGTCTTATCTGAGAGAACTGTATCCAGTCAAATTGTCCCATTTAACAGATTGTAACTTAGAACTCCCATAAGATTTCAGGTGTTTGTGAACTAATCAGAAATTTATATTGTTTTTTTAAACTTAATTTTATTTTTTACTTATTCAGTTTACATCCTACTCACTGTCCTCCCACATCCCCTCCCTTCCCCCCTCTGCTCTGAGCAGTTGAGGGCCCCTTTGGTATTCTCCCCCCTGCCACCCTGGCAACTTTAAGTCTCCACGATGCTAGGTGCTTCCTCTCCCACCCAGGCCAGACAAGGTACTCAGCAAAAAGTACATATCCCACTGACAGACATCAGCTTTGGGATAGCTCCTGTTCCAGATGGTTGGGGCCCACATGAAGGCCAAGCTGCATATCTGCTTCATATGAGCAGGGAGGTCTATGTCCGGCTTGTGTATGCTCTTTGGCTGGTGGTTCAGACTCTGAAAGCCCCAAGTGTCCAGGTTAGTTGACTCTATTGGTCTTCCTTGAGGAGTTCCTATTCCCTTCAGGGCCCAAAAATCCTTCCTCCTATTCTTCCACAAGAGTTCCCAAGCTCCATCCACTGCTTTTGTGTCTGTATTTGTCTGAGTCATCTGCTGGGTGGAGTCTCTCCGAGAACAACATTCTCTTGTATGCAAACATAACAGAGTATCATTAATAGTGTCTGAGACTGGCACTTGTGCCGCACCCTCTTCAGAGAAGACTGTGCAGCATGGAGACCAAAGAGCATGAATGGCTGCCGGTCCTGGGGGTTCGTGCCACACGCGGCTTTGCCCCCCTGAAGGTCAACAACAGCGACCTCCTAGATAGTCATGGAGTGCTTTCCTCCTGGGATCATGCTGGGGGGTAATCAGTACCTGGGCAATGGGACTATTCATTGTTTGTGGCCTTTTGATCTACAGCTCTTATGCAACAACCACCCCACCATCAGGTGAGGGGTAGATTTCAGATTCAGCATGAGATATTCCTGGAAATAAGGAAGGAACTACTGAACCTCAATAGAAAGAGAACAGTACGCGCCAGCCTGAGCAGACTTAGGCACCCACGGCGGAGTCAAAGATAGGGCAAGAGCAGGAAGTGGGAAATGAACTATGTGATCTAGCACTAAAGAAGGCTGTTAGCAAAAATGGTTCTCCAACTGCCCAGTTAATGGTAACTTTATTAAGATATTCTTTGTTAGGATTTGGGAAAACTATGGATGCCATACAAAAGTTTAAATCAGGATTTACAAAAAACACTAGAGTTAAAAGGAATTCGGAGGATAAAATAGAAAGAGAAAGAGAGTATTATAAAAGTGTAGGCTTGGAGACACCTAAGAAAAATAAGGCATTTCAAATAAAAATAGGAGTCAGATGGTAGATCCCCAAGATTTACCAAGGGCCTTATATTTACTATCCAATAGATGCCCCCCTTCCTTATACAAAAATATATGATTTACATATAAATAAATGGGCCGTGTATATGTATGTCCATCATGGTCCTGGGATGAGGGACTATAAAGAAGAGAATTTAAATGGTCCAAAGTATGTCTCAAAAACAGAATATTAGAGCATCACAAAGCTGGCTCGTGGCATTAACCACAGGCAACAGTACCTGGGACAGAATGAAACTAGTAAAACCAAGTGTCCAGTAGCATGACCGCAGGCAAAGTGCCAAAGTTGAGTTTTTACTAAATGTTCTGTGCTTGCAATAATGACAATCTGCATGGTAATAGGTTTTTAAGTAAGATTACGATCTGTCCTGAATCTGTGCCAATTTCTTGCTCCTTGATTCATGTGTATAAAGTCTGATGCTTGAAGTAAAGATTTTGCAGCAGTTGATCCAGCCTCCTGTGTCTGTGTCTCTGTCTGTCACGCCGAATCCGTTCCTTACCTGGGTATCCAAGTGCAGTCCCCCCGCAGGTCTTAAGACCCCTGACTGACCCGTCTGCAGCACCCTTGCCCATGGGAGGTCTGAGGTTGGGCCAGTTATTGGTTGGCCATTCCTTCAGTCTCTCTCCCTCCCTTCTGCATTTCCTGTAGACACTATAAAATTTGGGCTGTTTCTTGTGGGTGGGTTGGTATCTCTATAGCTCTACTGTGTTTCCTGCCTGGCTACAGGAGGTGGTCTCTTCAGTTTCCATATGTTCAATGTAGTGAGTAACAGCTAAGGTAGAAATTTGTATCTTGCTCTATGGTTTAGAATGTGTGTAGAAGTTCCTGCTTTCTCTTCCCCATCACTAGTGAACTTGGTGCAACTTCAGACATCTCTTACGGGTTTGAGGCTGGTAGCCACATGTCTGCTCACCACTTCTCCTCATGCTTTTCTGAGAGAATAGTAAGCAAACCATTTGAGGAATTGCTTTGATTTGGTTCTGTGCATTCTTTATGATGGTTCTGAACCTGGGTGTGGTTAGATTTTTCATGTCCCTGAAATCCACCGAGGAGCCAATGCTGCCCATTTTGCATGCTAGACTTCTTGTCCCTCTGATAAAATACATGGCATAAATGATATCAGGCAGGAATTATTTTGCTCATACCTTCAGCCATCATGGAAGGGAGGGCATAGTGAAACAGGACACATGAGAGACAACCATCAGAGAGAGCGACGATACCTGTGTGGTATGGTAAGCTTTCTTTTATTCTATCTTGTTGACCCTAGGGAATGAACCTTACCATGTGTATGGTGAATCTTCTATCTCAATCCTCTCTGGAAAGCCCTCAGAGACACACCGAGAAGCACATTTTTAAAAGCATTTCTCAATCCAGTTAAGTTGACATTAGGCATCTATACTACACTGTGCCAGACCCAGTGGAACAAGGAGAAGTTTGACTGCTGACAACTACAGGACTCTGCATACTGTTGGTACTCACACTAAGTCAAAATCCATAAAATGCAGGAAAACTGGAGCGTTGAGTCTAGCAGTTAGGTTGGGCTGGCTGCATGCCCAAGCTAATGGGTTCCAGGCTGGATAGTGACACCTTCCTGGGGTATATAGCCCAAATTTTAGTAAGAATCAGTGCCTTACCAAAACTTGCAAGTGGATTTGAGGCTCATGTGAGCTCCTAGCTTGGCCAGAGAGGATCGAGAGTGTCCTGTCTTTGCTGTCTTCTCTTTGGATGAAGCTTCTCTCTCTCTCCCTCAGATGGGAGGCCATGCAGTTGAGGCTATGTCCTGCTTGGCTTCTTTTCCATCCACTACCTGCTTCTTCCTAGGCATTTTTGGAGTGTCCTATAACTTCCTTTTTTAAAAATTTCTGAAACTTTTTTCCTCTTGCTTTGAAAGAGTTTTTTTTTCTTATTCTGAATTCTTTCTTCAACTATGTCACATAGAATAAAATCATCTTGTTCTATATGAAAAAAGAACATCTTACATTTGTTATTGAGGTATGTTACAAACCCCCTCTCAAATTTCTATGTTGAACCTAACCTCTAGTATAAGTATTTTAGATAAGAGCTTTAGGGAAAATAAATGATTTATAGGGTGAGATGGTAATTCAATGGATCAGTATCATAAGACATACTAGAGATTGTCTTCCTTGGGGATAGACAATATAAACAGCGAGAGGTGACTGTTGAACAGTCAGGAGGTCTTTGCAGAAACTAACCCTGGCAGCAGCCTGGGTATCAAATAGAGCTCCTAATCGTTCTTCCCTCTTGGCTTCTATGGGCATCCTCCTTGGGGCCCAAGTTTCTATAGTGCATGTTTTACATTCAGCAGAGCTGGTTATCACATGTTGCTCTCTTTACTCAATATCTCATTTCTACCATAGTTCTACTTCTTAAAAAGAGAATCACAAAGGGCCTAGAGAGATAGCTCAGCAGGTAAGAGCTCTGATGGCTCATCCCAAAGTCTTGAGTTCAATTCTCAGCAACCACATGGTGGCTCACAACCATCTATAATGAAATCTAATGCCCTCTTCTGGTGTGTCTGAAGACAACTACAGTGTACTCATGTACATTAAATAAATAAGTATGTCGAGAGAGAGAGAGAGAGAGAGAGAGAGAGAGAGAGAGAGAGAGAGA
>NC_034590.1:13988598-14005877 GCF_900095145.1 Mus pahari | reverse complement strand
GAGAGAGAGAGAGAGAGAGAGAGAGAGAGAGAGAGAGAGAGAGAGAGAGAGAGAGAGTATATACTTAATTAGCCATGTTCCATGTAGTACCAAGTGGACCTTCATCAGGACTAGTGCCAGGGAGGATGTTGTGAGCATTGGACCCATAGGAAAGTTAGCACATCCCAAATGTAGCACATCCCAGACAAGCCAAACTGCAGAGACTCTGTGGAAAATGAGTATCAAATTGTCTCCCCTGACAACATCTTTGACTTGTCAGTGGAAACTTGAGTTTTTGCCAACAGAAAAATGTTTCACATGGCAAGTAGCACTAGCTACTGTTTTCTGTGATGTACCTGTATGTATGCAACATAGTGTGCCTTTTACTCATAGAGTGGTGTGGATGAATAGTTCTGCTCAGAAGTTATAGTGCCTATGTACTTTCAGTCAGCTAGAACAGCAGGCACTCTACACTGAAGACAGAGTTCATTGGTAGAAAGCTAGGTAAATAAGGAACAAATACATACTTTATCTAGGAGCCTCTTTTACCTCCCAAAACCTTCGCTTCTGGAAAAAGCATGACCCTGGAGCCAGGCTATTTGATTCAGATCTCAGCTTTTCTTTCCTAGTCCATGGAACCATGGACAATGCTTACATTCAAGCTAAGGATCCATGTTTGTCCTGCACCCAGGTACTAGTGGGTTTGTGAATTAACATGGGGGTCATGTGGGCCTAGGAAATGTCAGGAGGAATGTCGTGATGACATTGATTAAGGCATGGCCTGGATACATTCTGTCCTAGGATTTTCATTGCTATGAAAAGACAGCATTCTTATAAAGGAAAACATTTATTTGTGTCTAGTTTGAAGTTTCAGAGGTTTAATATACTATCAACATTGTGGCATGCATGGTAGCATCCAGGCATATATGGTACTAAAGAACTTGTTCTATATCTTGATCTGCAGGCAGCAAGGGGAAGATTGGTTTCCATTCTTGCTAGAATATTGTATACATATATTCCCCAAACCCAGCCCACAGTAACACTCTTCCTCCAACAATGGCATTATTATTCAAACAAGACCATATCTTCTAATAGTGCCACTCCCTGTGGGCAAAGCATTCACACGTGAGTCTATGTGAATGGGTCACACATACCCATTCAAACCACCCCATTCTATTCCCTGACTCCTATAGGCTTGTAGCTGTAACATAATGCAAAATGCATTTAGTCCAACTTCAATTGACCCCACAGTCTAACACAGACTCAGAAATGTTTATAAGTCCAAAATTCAAGGTCTCTTCTGAATCCCTCATATAAAATCAAAATTAAAAAGCAGATCACATACTGTCAACATATAATTGCACAGGATATACATTATCTTCCCAAAACATAGGAAACAGAACACAGTTAGAAAAAAAATGAACCAAAGCAAAACTAAATATGAGCTGGACAAACTTCAAACTTCATCTCCATGTCTGATGTCAAAATTCTCTTCAGATCTCCACCTCCTTTCAGCTTTGTTGACAACAAGTCAGTTCTCTCTCTTGGCTGGATCTACTCCCTAATAGTAGCTTTCCTCATCAGGTATCCTAGGGATCTGGCTCCCCAAATTCTAGGAGTCTCTAACAAAATCAAGGCTGTGCCTTCATTACTTCATGCAATGGCCTCTGCCTTTCCAGTTAAGCAGAATGACAAAAGAAGATGTCTCTCGCCCACCTGGTGGTTTGACAAACACAGGCCTCTCTAGGCCTCCATGCAGTGAGGGACCTGCCACACACCTGTTTTCTGCAAGTTTCCTTAGTTACAGAGGGAAATTCCATTCCTGATTCTAAAGCTAGACTACATCACTGAAGCTGCCATGTTCTCCTGGGAGATGGACATGGGGTGAGGGAGCCACAAACCCTCCCTTTCTTTTCAATCCAGCAGAAGTACAGGAATGGTTCTTTTATTTAAAAACATTTATGCCTGTGGCATATATTATTATTATTATTATTTGAATAACTGACTTAGCTAGAATGTTCCAGAAACACCAAAAACTTAGAAAACCCAGAACCCAATTGCCCCTTTCCTCAGGTTAACTAAGGTTAACTAATAATGGTGGATGTTCTGATAGTCTTTCTTCCCTGTGGAACTAAAGCTAACTTAAGGTCATTTAGAAATGCAAATATTGCAAATTGTATCTTGGGTAGTCTAAGTTTCTGGGCTAATATCCACTTGGGGTCTGCAACCCTGTAGGTGGAACAGCAATATGAACTAATCAGTACCCCCTGAGCTCGAGTCTCTAGCTGCATATGTAGCAGAAGATGGCCTAGTCGGCCATCATTGGGAAGAGAGGCCCCTTGGTCTTGCAAACTTTATATGCCCCAGTACAGGGGAACACCAGGGCCAAGAAGTGGGAGTAGGTAGGTAGGGGAGCAGGCTGGGGGTAGGGTATAGGGGACTTTCGGGATAGCATTTGAAATGTAATGAAGATAATATCTAATAAAAAATTGAAAAAAAAAAGAAATGCAAATATTCCTCCATGACTTCCTTCTGTGTCCTGTCTTCGGCCACTCTGCTTTCCTTGGCTAGGGACATTTTTATGTCTGAGCCAGGGACATTTTATGTTTCAGGGCTGTTCCCATGTGGAGGGATCAGTAATTTATGTTACCTGTCCTGTTCGGTCTTTTTGAAGTTGTCTTTCCTGTCTGTTGCCACCATCTTCAGGGGGTGTCCTTCTATCATATGTTATCCATACTAGTGTGGAAGGAGTCCGAAGCATTTTTCTCCTTTCCTGCTAACACAAATACAAAGCCTCTCTCCCAAAACAGCATGGCCTTGGTCTGGTAACCCGACATGGATTGGTGTAATTTAGCAGTCTCATTTTTCTTAGGGCATGCTCTACTCTGACCTTTCTCCCAAAGGAATAGTAATATTATTAATACCACCAAACTTATAACCACCTTCATTTTGATAATTAAAACAATTCAAAAACACTTAAAATAATTTTAAGCAGTTGTTACTATTTGTTTCTCTTTATCTTCTTGCCTTTGTTTCCTACATTAGAAACCAAAGGCCTGGATTTTTTTATTCTTCCATGTATATTCAAAAACACTTAAACAATTAGCATTATTTCTCCCTTGTATCCTTTTTTTGTTTTTTGTTTTTTGTTTGTTTGTTTGTTTTGTTTTTCGAGACAGGGTTTCTCTGTATAGCCCTGGAACTCACTCTGTAGAGCAAGCTGGCCTCGAACTCAGAAATCTGCCTGCCTCTGCCTCCCAAGTGCTGGGATTAAAGGCATGAGCCACCATGCCTGGCCCTATTCTCTTTTTTTAAAAGTTATTTAAGTTTAATACAAATTTTATACAAAGAAAATGTGAAAAAATACTCCCCATATGCTAAAATCAGTCACCCTTCCCAATAAGGCCAGTCAGGCTGGATTGCTGTTGTTGTTGTTGTTGTTTTGTTTTGTTTTGTTTTTTGACAACCACAATTCACAAATTCTCTCTCTCTCTCTCTCTCTCTCTCTCTCTCTCTCTCTCTCTCTCTCTCTCCTGTTTTCTTCTAGTGTCCTTTCTTCTCTAGCAGGGGTAAAGTAGCTGGACAAGGTGCAGCTTGCATTCTCTTATCAACAATGAAGAGAAAGTAAACAGAGACTAAAATGTACAACAGAATGTACTAGAATGATATACAGTTAATATTTTTTCTGATATACACACATCACCTTTGGCTTCGATTAATGCTCGTTTTACACAACATACAACATGGAACTACAGCAGACATAGCATTAACGGACAGCATGTCGGGCCCTGGCTTTCTCTCACACTGCCTGTCTTTCATGCTTACATAATAACGTAGAACTCTAGCTGATAAATCATATATACATGTTCCATCCCCAGGCTTGCATTATATATATACACACACACACATATATCTTGCTTTTCTTTTCTTTTTTTTTTAATAAGTTAAGGTCTGTATACATATGAAAAGGAAAAGTATGCTAGCTAGGTCAGTGACATCACAAAGTGTACCTACTTATACCTAAAGTGTTTGGCTCACAGGGTAGAGCCGTCCCAACCAAGGCAGGAGCTAGGATGAGTCAAGTTGCTGTCCTGCAGCCAAGTCCACGGGCAGAGCCTGAATGTTGGGAATTCTAAAGGTGGCGGAGACTCCCGGGACTCTTTGGGCATGATGTTCTTTGTGCTGGTCTTTGTACTGTGTTCAGAGGAGATGACCCTCGCTCCTCCTTGCTGATGCTCCACTAACCCGCCTTGCTGCTCCGGGGAATGGGACTTCTGGGCTGGGTAGTTGGGGTGCGGCTGGTGGTCTGTAGTGGTTGGGGTCTAGGCAGGCTGCCTGTCACACCTCTTGCTAACAAAGCCTTGCTTAGAGCCTAAGAGCATGGAGGAGGGCGTCACTCCGGGGCCAGAAAGGTCGACTTACTGTCCTTGTTCTTCCCTGCTGACTCCTCTTTCTCTTTGGGTACCGGTTCTGAAGGTGCTGACTGTGTGTTGGAGGATGCCCTGTGATGACTTATTTCTGCTGAGGGGCAGTAACCAATTGTAGCCGACTGGGTACAGGACTTCATGTGCTCGGGCTGGTGGGCCTGCTGACAGGGGTAGTCGCAGTAGCTGGGGGAAACAGCCTCCTTCTTGCAGTTGGCACACCACTGCTTCTTGGTTCTCCAGCTCCAGCTGCTTCTTCACCTTAGTGATGAGCAGATCCCGCGTCTGTTCCAGGCTCTGCCACATCTCAGCCATGGTCAACTCCAAGTTGTGCTTCATCTCGGCTAGTTCCTGCTGGTGGCGCCACTGCAGCTTCTCACCCAATCCTCAGCCTTCGAATCTCAGCTATTGTGCTCCTAGTGGTGTTCTTGGAGAGGTCATTGTAGATTTCCGTCATCGTCCCCTTTATGGTATCCATCATTTTGCTAGTGTACTTGGCAATGTACAGCCACGTCGGCTGAGGCAGTGGCAATGGGCAGGTCGGCATTGATCCCGGAGGCTAGAGTGCTTGCAAAGCCCAAACTGCTGACCAGGACTACCGGCTGTGTGCTGGTCACCAGCATGATGGTGGATGTGAATAGGCTGGTCTCCTTCTGCTGAACAGTTGGTGCATTCCACACGACCTGCTGCACGGCTGGGACAGTCTCCTTCAGTAAGATCAGTCTCTGCTTCTTCACTGGGCTTCCTGTGATGGCTGTAGCCAGTGCTGTGACTGTGACCCTAGACATCGTGCTACTGGAGGCTGCCACAGTGACCCCAGCTGCAGGTGCTTGTGTGACTCAGTGGGTGAGTACCAGCATCTCTGGGGGAGGCTGGTTGCCTGCCGAAGTGGAAGGTGGCATCTTGCTTAGGCAACGGCACCTTGGGCTCTTTCTTGTTATTGGTTTGGTTTTGGTTTTGGTTTTGGTTTTTGTGTTTTTGGTTTGTTTGTTTTGTTTTCTGTTTTGTTTTGTTTTTTTTGTTTTGTTTTGTTTTTGTTTTTCTATCCTCCCGCCCAGAAGGATCTTCTCCTAAGTCAATGACAAGTTCGTTCTCTGAGTCCGAATCCAAGCCCAAGTGCACATTGGAAGAAACTGTTTCATCCTTTCCCGTTAGTTTGTCCTTTGTGGGATGAGGTAATGGCTTTGCTTTCTCTACAAAGTCCTTCTAAGGCTCGGGCCTGGCCTCATCCTTGGAGGGTGGGGCGTTTACATCCTCGCTGACAGGCAAGTTACTCTTTACCTCCTTTTTGACCTCCACCTGGTTTGTGGGCTTGGGCTTCCTTTTGATGGCAGGGGCCTCTTTGTCCACCTGACTCCCCTCTTTGTCCTCAGGGTCCTCCGGCTCATTCTCGGGCTTCTGCTCCTCATTGCTGGTGTGCTTGCTATCATTGCTCTCTGACTTTTCGGAATCCTTGGAATCACTGTGCTCCACGGCTGTGTAAACATCCTCTGAGATCTCTTTTATGCCTAGATGTGGTTGGCAGCTCTATGGTCTTGTCCAGGCTGAGCTGGAACCGGCTTCGAACCTGCCGCTTGGGAGAGATGAGAGGGACAGGGACTGACTGCTGCTGGACTGACTCACTCAGCTCCTTTAGGTCCATCTCAGCTCTGCTTCGATCCAGGTTCAGCGCTTGTGGAGAGAAAGGCTTCGGGGCTGCCAGACAAGCTCCCTGCTTGCTCAGTCCTGGTGGAGGCTAGAGAAGCTGTGCTTTTATCAAGGAAGTCCATGGACTCCTTGCTTGCACTGAAGTGGCTGGATGGGGCCTTCTTCTCAGGGGCCCTGCTCCACATCGGAGCCCGTATGCACAGAAGAGTTCGTGCTGGTGGGGGAGCAAGGCATGTCGGACAGGGAGATCTTGCGACCGACCGGCGGTCCCCCCCAATCCCCTCACCCTCACTCAGAAGGGTCCTGCTCAGAATGATCTTGGGGGACGCTGTCATGTCAAAATTGAGCTTCATCTTCTCCTGCTTGTCTGTCTTAGCAGTGTCGGTACTGGCTTGCTGGGATCAAGCAGCATTTGGTACTGGTTATTGGGCGTGTAGGGCGTCCTGAACAGGGAGTAATTAAAACCCCAAACTTCTTCTGTATATTCTCCAAGTAAACTTCCATCTCCTGCATGGCTCTGTTGAAGATACTTTTAGTCTTTTTCTCAGAAAAGGGGATTTCTTTGGAGATGGGATAGCAATTATTGACTGGAACCCAGGCTCTGTCATGTTGTCCAAGGAAACGGGCATCAACCTGTCCATCTTTGCCTCTCGGAGCTTTCGCTGGCCAGAATGAAAATGCTTTCAGTTTTGCCAAGACCTCCTACAGGGCTCACAGAACCAGTTGTCCCATTTTTCGGCAAGCTCCAAGATAACATTCTGGACATACTTCAATTTCATTTATCTCGTGCTCACAGATTTTGATGACAACTTTTGCTATTTGCATCAACTTGTGGTTTCCCCCATTATAAATAATGCAGTTGTGCAGGCTCCACTTGGTATCAGCCAGGAAGGCTTCTGTACAGCTGAACATCTTCCTTTTTGTATTCGTTTCCAATATACAAAGATCCATGGGGTGGAAAATATATTCTGCATAGTCTGGATGCTGCTTCAATGGAATGGACTTCTGGAATGCATCCTTCCCTGGCTGCTTCATTTTCTGAATGGCAAACTTGAGTAGGTAGGACAGCGGTTCAATGGTCAGCATGGTCTTGGCTTTGCTCTGCGTCTTGATGCATTCTGCGACTGCAATCTTCTCAAATCCAGGACAAAAACCAGTCCCCCTCTGGTTCTTATGACAGTCTCAGACACTTAGTGTGATAAACCTGGAGATATAGCTCACAGCAAAGGACTTGTCCTTCCTGGTGACAAACCCAGCAATAGAAGTCGTCTGTCTGGCCTGCGGTACAATATCAACAGGGTCTGTGGGGAGTGGCTGCTTCGTACAGTAAAACGGACCGTGTCTTAGCTCTGACTGCCCCTCATTGCGACTTTTCAGTAAGCAGGGTGTCTTTTTCTTTTTAATGGGGCTTGCAGGTGAGTCTTGGACTGAGTGGCCCCTGGAGGACTGTGGAGGGCTGGGGAACTTCCCTTTGGGGGCTGTTTTCTCTGTGGAGACAGGATCTTTGGAGTGAGTAGAGATATCCATTCCCTCGACTGCCTCCTGCTCAGTTTTTATTTCCTCTTCAGCCAAGCTTCCTGACATCTTCCACCCCTGGCTCCTGTGACTGCATAGCTTCATGGGCCCCATTCTATTCTTAAAACAATTTAATTTTCATTTATTCCTCCCTTCTATGGAGATTAGTATCTGTGGATATATAATTATATTCCCTTTCTTTTTATATAACGTGGATTAATATCCTTTCATATGTATTTAATTTCAATTAAATTGCCTTTTATTTTCTGTATGAGTCTATTTTCAGGCCAATTTATGGATCAATTTCTTTTTTCTTTTTCTTTCTTTTTTATTTGATATTTTCTTTATTTACATTTCAAATGTTATCCCCTTTTCTAGTTTCCCCTCTGAAAACCTCCTATCCCCTCCCCCTGCTCACCAACCTACCCACTCCTGCTTCCTGGCCCTGTCATTTCCCTATACTGGGGCATAGAACCATCCCAGGACCAAGGGCCTCTTCTCCCATTGATGACCAACTAGGCCATCCTCTGCTACATATGCAACTAGAACCATGAGTCCCACCATGTGTTTTCTTTGGTTGGTGATTTAGACCCAGGGAACTCTGGGGGTACTGGTTAGTTCATATTGTTGTTCCTCCTATGGGGCTGCAAACCCCTTCAGCTCCTTGGGTCCTTTCTCTAGCTCCTTCTTTGGGGAACCTGTGCTCAGTCCAATGGATGGTTGTGAGCATCCACTTCCGTATTTGTCAGGCACTGGCAGAGCCTCTCAGGAGACAGCTTTTTCTTTATTCCTCCTTTCTATGGTGGAAGTCATCCTTTGCAAAAAGTCAGAAAATATTTCCTTTGGACCTTGCCTGACCTGAGAAAATGATTCAAGTCTTTTTCCTGATTCTGTAACCTTCTCCCAGTCATTTAAGGCAACATAATGTCAAGGTTTCTTCACCATATACAGTCTGCACCTCTACCTTAGCAAAGCGACCTTCACCAAGTAGCTGGTCTGTGGAAATCTCTCTACCCATGCCTCTATTTTGTCATGCTATCTTCCTTACCTCGTCTCTCCACTATGAGAACCGCTGTAAATGTGACCTAGGTTCTAACATTGCTTTTTTCATATTTTCCTGTCTTGGGTGATTATTCTATTTTTAATTGCCCAAGAAGTCAGGATTTGTTTTACAAATGGAGAGTACATTCCAAAACTGGTGACACTTTCCTTACATTTTCTCAGTTCTAACACAGCCACAGCTTGCCATTTGGATTTTAATAATTCTGTGAATGATCATGATATGCTTGCTGGTCTTTGTTGTATACTAACTGGACTTTTTTTTTAACAGCTGGGGTTGGCTTTCTCTTAATTTTATCTCCTATTTCTACCTGATTATTTTACTTAATTAATATTTTAAGTTCCTGTCTTAAGGTCAGTGCTCATGTTTCATATCTCTCCTTTGGTTGTTCATCTTGTCCCATAAGTTCCTGTATTCTCTGCTCAAGGTTCTGCTTCCACATTTTATTTTTTTCTTTATATTCTAATTGTGATATTCTGGTACCTATTTTATTGTGATTGATTAATTTAAAAAGATTCTTCTCCAAGCCTAGCTTCCAACCCTCATTAGTTTCTCTCTGTTGTTCAGTCTGATCTGTGAAGTGTGGCATCATCCTTTGTCGTAGTGCCTTTTCCAGCTCCTGTTTCCTAACTTCATTTCTTCTTTGTTGTTTATCTTGACCTATAAATTATGGTACCATTAGGGCTGCTAGTGTTTCCTCTAGGCCATGTTGTCAAGTCTTAAGTGTTGTTCATTCTGCTCTATAAATTCCTGTATCTTTTGTTCTAGGCCCTGCTCCCATATTTTTAACTTTTTTTTTGACAGGGTTTCTCTGTATAGCCCTGGCTGTCCTGGAACTCACTCTGTAGATCAGGCTGGCCTCAAACTCAGAAATCTGCTTACCTCTGCCTCCCAAGTGCTAGGATTAAAGGCATGCACCACCATTTCCCGGATTAACTTTTCTTTATGTTGGAATTCTATCTCATTTTGATTTACTAACTTTAGTGAATTGTCCTCCAGGATCTGCTTCCAAATTTTATTGCTATCTCTTTGTTGTTCAGTCTGATCTATGAAATTCTACACTCTTTGTTCTTAGCACTTTTTCCAGCTCCTGTCTCCAGCTTTCATTTTCTTGTAGTTTTTGTTCTATAAAATCTTCCAATCCCTTTTCTAAGGCTCATAAATTTTTGTTTTTATCTAGGGTCCTGTCTTTTGAGAAGACATAGTAAACCAAGGTACTTAACAGTTTAATAATGATAATTGCCATGGTGTCAATTTCCTTTCAAACTATTCAAAATAGCATTCCATAAACCCCAAAGGTATCTATTGTGTTTCTCATCATGCAGGTAGCTTCTTGTACCTTTGTCTCCCTCTGATGTTTGATTCAGCACACTGCAGTCCTCTCCAATTCTTTTATTCCAAGGGAGGGTCTAGCTTCTGTGCTTTTGAGCCTTCTGTTTTGTTTGGGTTGCAGCCGGCAGCCTGCAGTGGGAGTAGCTGGATGAGCAGGACTGTCTGTCCCTGTGTCTTGTTTAGACGTGTGGGAATAAAAGAAAATGAGCATGGGAAGGTTGGCTTAGGAGGAGATGCCCAGATCAGAACACTGTGCCTGTGAGGTCGCTTTGGAAACTTAGCTGTTTTTTCAGTTGTTGATCCTCAGCTGTGGAGGCTGACTCAGAGGTTGTCATGCTCTAGAGTCCTTAGTTCTTCTGTGGGCTCAGGGATCCCTAACTGTGTGGCCGCCCTGGTGCTGCCTGTGTTAGCTCAGGTTAGGATGTTGCCTCTAGTTACCATGATTGGGGTTTAGGGAGGGATCTTCTCAGTTATCTCTCTGTAGACCATTTAGACACACTCAGTGTTTAATTTCACCCTGCTACAGCTTTCAAACACAGCTCTAGTTGTTTATATTGGGATCGATGGACTTTTATTCCTGGTTAGTTCAGTTCTAAGTACCACAGTAGGCACCAATTATAGTTTCCAACCCCAAAAAGCCCATATAAAAACACACACAATCCAATTATTATTATAATTGTAAGTTGTATGCCTACATTGGGCAGGCCCAACATGTTGGGTCCTGCCTCTGAACATTGTGTTGTGCCTTTTACAGGCACGCCGGAGTACAGCAAATCAGGAGTGCAGCAGATCAGCAGCTGGAACACAGCGTCCTCAGACCGCCCACTGTCAACGCCCACTCGTCGCCCGGACCAACCACCAATGTCGTCACGCCTACTCGATTGGACCCACCTTCTGGATACAGCGCCGCCGAGAATCGGACCGCGCCATTCCACCATTGGGTCATGGACCATTGAGCCATGCAGAGACAATTAGGACATGTGGGGGAGGGTTGGGTTCTCCCGCGTGTAACCAATAAATATTAATAACCTTTCTTGCAGGTCATCTTATTTTAGGGAGATTAGCTCTGAAGTACGAACCCACCCCAAGGTGTTTTCTGCCCACGCAGACAAGGCGCCGGTCTGCGTGCAGGCAGGAACACTACACTAACACTATACTAACTTATTCCCCAGCTATAAGATCCCCTTACTACTTGCGGTTTCTCTTGGCCATATAGTTCAGGTCCATCAAGGCTTCCTCCTTGTCTTCCATTTTCTTTCTTTCCCCTCTCGCCCTCTTCTCTCACCCACTTCTCTCCTCTAGTCCCACCATTCCCCTCCACAGCCCAATCATAGGCTCTAGCCTTTATTGACTAGTAAAAATGGGGAGAAGATGCATATGAGATCCCCTGAGTACATGATTGACTGATCATAGTGAGTCAAGCCATCTTCAGGAAGCAGAATTAACACCATAAAACACATAGCAGCAAGACAACTCACAACAAACACCAGATTTAACCAGATGTCAAAAGGCAAGCACAAGAACAGAAGCACCAGACGCCAATGTAACTTGGCACCATCACAACCCAGTTCTCCCACCACAGCAAGCCCTGGCTACTCTAATACAACCAAAGAGTAAGACACTGACCTAAAATCCCATCTCGTGAAGATGATAGAGGCCTTTAAGTAAGATATAAATAACTCACTTAAAGAAATACAGGAAAACAGGCAAACAGGTAGAATTCCTTAAAGAGGAAACAAATAAATCTCTTAAAGAAATACAGGAAAATACAATCAAACAGGTGAAGGAATTGAACAAAATGGTTCAAGACCTAAAAACAGAAAGAGAAACAATAAATAAACCACAAATGGAGGCAACCCTGAAGATGAAAACATAGGAAAGAAATCAGGAACTACAGATGCAACCATCACCAACTGAATACAAGAGGTGGAAGAGAGAATCTCAAGCATAGAAGGTATCATACCATAGAAGATATCAACATATCATTCAATAAAATTACAAATTGTGAAAAGTTCCTAACCCAAAATATACAGGACATTTGGGACACAATGAAAAGACCAAACCTAAGAATAATAGGAATAGAAAATAGTGAACATTCACAGTTTGATGGGTCAGAAAACATCTTCAACAAAATCATAGGAAAAAACTTTCATAACCTAAAGAAAGAGATGGCCATAAATGTACCAAGAAGCCCACAGAACATCAAATAGACTAGAACATAAAAGAAAATCCTCCTGCCATATAATAACAAAAACACTAAGTTTACAGAACAAGAACGATTATTAAAGGCAGTAAGGTGGAAAGGCCAAGTAACATATAAAGGCAGACCTACCAGAATCACACCAGATTTCTTACCAGAGATGCTAAGAGCCTGAAGATCTTAGACAGATGCCATGCAGACGCTAAGAGACCACAGATGCCATTCCCAGGCTACTATACTCAATAAAATTCTCAATCACCATAGATGGAGAAACCAAGATATTCCATGAGAAAAACAACTTTAAACAATATCTTACTACTAATCTAGCCCTACAGAGGATACAAGTAGGAAAACTCCAACACAAGGAAAGTAACTACATGCAAGAAAACACAAGAAACTAATCATATCACAACAAACCCAAAAGAAGAGAACCACACTCATATAATACCTCTTTCACCAACAAAAATAACAGGAACTAACAATCATTGTTTTTTTAATATCTCTCCACATCAGTGCACTCAATTCCTCAATAAAAAGACACAAGCTAACAGACTGTATATGTGAAAAGGATTCAGCATTTTTCTGTATACAAGAAACACACCTCACTGACAAAGGCAGACACTACCTTAGAGTAAAGGGCTGGAAAAAATACTTCCTAGCAAATGGACCCAAGAAACAAGCTGGAGTAGCCATTCCAATATCCAATAAAATAGACTTTCAACCAAAGGTACTCAAAAGTGATGAGGAAGAACACTTCATACTCATAGAAGAAAAAATTCACCAAAATGAAGTCTCAATTCTAAACATCTATACTCTGTAAAGGGCACCCACATTCATAAAAGAAACTTTACTAAAGCTATAAACAAATGTTGAGCCTCACATAATAGTGGGAAACTTCAATACCCCATTCTCACCAATGGACAGGTCATTGAAGCAGAAACTAAACAGGGACACAATGAAACTAAGAGAAGTTATGAACCAAATGGTTTTACCAGATATCTACAGAACATTTCACCCCCAAACAAAACAATATACCTTCTTGTCAGAACCTCATGGAAACTTCTCCAAAACTGACCATATAATTAGACACAAAACAACCTTCACCAGATACAAGATGATTGAAAAAATCCCATGCATTTTATCAGATTACCACAGACTAAAGCTGAACTTCAGTAACAACAGAAACAGAAAGCATGTAGGGTTGTGGGTCCTGCATCCACTCTGCCACAGGGCACAGCTGCTTGGGGAGGCAGGACAAGGGGAGTTGTACTGTGCTTACCCCACACAGCCACCCAGGGGGGTGTTGAGTTATAGGGAAGCTCTGAGACACCACATGGGGGTGGGAAAGCACAATTGGAGACATGGGAAAGGCAAAGCTTTGGGGCACTGGGCCTGGGACAAGGCCGGGACCATAGAGTTCTCAGGCTCTTAGACATCCAGGTGCTGCTGGTAGTCACAGAAGGGTTGAGAATAGAGTAGGGGCTCTCAGGCTGGGTCTAGCCCTAGGCCAGTGGGGAAAAGAAGCTGTATCCAGCCTCACAGTGAGAGTCTTTGGCTTGATGGTGGCAGCAGGCTTAGTGGCAGTTGTGGCTGAGAGTACAGAGAGGCCTTTTATGGGAGATTAGAAAGTGGCTCTGTAGGCAAAGGCCTTCTCCATGGCTCCCCACAGAGGATCCCGATGAAAAGAGATGGTCCATAGTTCTGGGGCATTTACTTTCATAGTAGAAAGTAGATGTGTAAAACCACACACCACTTCTCAGGGTGGGCCTGAGATTAAATACCTTTTGCATGAAGGAATGTCTGGGAAGGGAATCTTATTGGCAACACCCTCTGGGCCTCTAGGAATCTCATTAGCATGGAAAGGTCTGTCTTGAGCCTATATGACCACAAGTCACATCTCTTTTCCTATTGTCTTGGACTTAGATGTTAGGGATGTCTCACCTACATGTGGAAGGGCTTGGAGCATTGCCCTTATGTGACTGATAGTGACACATCTATGGGGAACTTAGGCTGTGTGACAGGGACCAGGTACTGGGGAACAGGTGAAGCTTCTACCTTCCCTTTGGGGACTCCAGGGTTTCAGAGCTTTTTGCCCCACCAAGGACCAGGCTACCTCTCATGGTCCACTGCCCCACTGAAGCCCACATACTCATGGAAATTTAACAACTCTCTACTCAATGATAACTTGGTCAGGGAAGAAATAAAGAAATCAAAGACTTTCTAGACATCAAAGAAAATGAAGATATAGCAAACTCAAACTTATGGGATGCAATGAAAGGAGTGTTAAGATAATTCAGAGTATTAAGTGACTTGACAAAGAAATAGGATAAATCCTATACTGGGAAGTTAACAGCACACCTAAAAGCTCTAGAAAAAAGAAGCAAGCACACACAAGAGGTGTAGATGGCAGGAAATAGCTAAACTGAGGGCTGAAATCAACCAAATCGAAACAAAAACAACAATAAAAAGAATGAACAAAACCAAGAAGTTCTTTGAGAAAATAAACAAGAGATAAACCCTCAGCTAAATTAAGGACACAGAGACAGCATCCAAATTAGCGAAATTAGAAATGAAAAGGGAAACATAACAGAAACTGAGGAAATTAAAAAAAAATCAGATCTATCAAAGCTTATACTAAAAAAAAAAAAACAACTGAAAAATCTAGATAAAATGAATGATTTTCTATATAGATACCACATACCCCAGTTAAATCAAGATCAGGTAAAAGTATCTAAACAGCCCCCTAACCTGCAAGGAAATAGAAGCAGTCAAGAAAGATCTCCCAACCAAAAATGTCCCAGAGCCATTTCTGGTTTTAGTACAGAATTTTAACAGTTCTTCAACAATGTGCTAATACCAATACTGCTCAAACTTTCCAAAAAAAAAAAAAAAAGAATAGAAAAGAAAAAAAAGAAACAAACAAACAAACAGAAGGAACACTACCTAATTCTTTCTATGAAGCCACTATGAAGCCACAGGTCCTCTGATACCAACACAGAAACAGAACTTCAGACCAAAAACTTGCTTATGCATATCCATGCAAAAATACTCAATAAAATTTTCACAAACCAAGTCCAAGAAGACACCAAAACCATCATTCACTATGATCAAGTAGGCTTCATCTTGGTATCCAAACTCCTGGTATCCAAAATGGTCAGTACAAATTCTGAAAACTGTTGGAAACAGAAATCATTTTGCTCTTGACAGGCCCTCTGAGACCCATGCAGATTATCTCTTGAGAACTGGACAGGTTGTAGATATTTCAGACACCATATACCCTAGGAAACCTGCGATGTGAGGTGAAGCCAGATTGAAGTCATTTCAGAACTGGCCAGACTATGCTCATTTAACCCCCAGAGAGTTAGCTAGTGCTGGCCTCTACTACACAGAGATTGATGATCAAGTGCAATGCTTTTGTTGTGGTGGAAAACTGAAAAATTGGGAACCCTGTGATCATGCCTGGCCAGAACACAGGAGACACTTTCCCAATTGTTTCTTTGTTTTGGGCCAGAACTTTAATGTTCAAAGTGAATCTGGTATGAGTTCTGATAGGAATTTCCCAAATTCAACAAATTCTCCAAGAAATCCAGCCATGGCAGAATATGAAGCATGGGTCATTACTTTTGGAACATGGATATACTTAGTTAACAAGGAGCAACTTGCAAGAGCTGGATTTTATGTTTTAGGTGAAGGCAATAAAGTGAAGTGCTTTCACCGTGGAGGAGGGCTCACGGATTGAAAGTCAAGTGAAGACCCTTGGGAACAGCATGCTAGTGGCATCCAGGGTGTAAATATCTGTTGGATGAGAAGGGGCAAGAATATATAAATAACAGTCATTTAGCCCATTCACTTGAGGATTCTTGGGGAAGACCTGCTGAAAAAACACCATCACTAACTAAAAAAATCGATGATACCATCTTCCAGAATCCTATGGTGCAAGAAGCTATACAAATGGGATTTAGTGTCAAGAACATTAAGAAAACAATGGAAGAAAAAAATCCAAACATCTGGGAGCAGCTATATATCACTTGAGGTTCTGTTTGCAGATCTTGTGAGTGGTCAGAAAGATAATACTCAGGATGAGTCAAGTCAAACTTCATTGCAAAAAGACATTAGTACTGAAGAGCAGGTAAGGTGCCTACAAGAGGAGAAGCTTTGCAAAATCTGTATGGATAGAAATATTGCTGTCATTTTTGTTCCTTGTGGACATCTGGTCACTTGTAAACAGAGTGCTGAAGCAGTTGACAAATGTCCCATGTGCTACACAGTCATAACATTCAACCAAAAATTTTTTATGCAAAATTTTTTTATGTCTTAGTCTGGCACCACAGTAAGTATGTTATGGTCTTCTTACTCTAATTGAATGAGAGTGAACTTTAAGTAATCAGCATTGCATTCCATTAGCATCTGCTTTTTCCAAATGGAGACAAATGTTAACAGCACCGTTTCTGTCTAAATACGTTCAATTTCTGGATCTTTTAGGTTATTAGCTGTATCATTTATCCAATGTTTTACTCGATTGAAACCTTAGACAAAGAAGCATTTTATAACTTTTCACATGTATATTGGTAGTATACTGACTTCATTTCTATATGTAAGTGAATTCATCACCTGCATTTTTCATACCTTTTGCATAAGCTTAACAAATGGAGTGTTCTGTATAAGCATGGAGATTTGATTTCATCTGCCCAATCACTTAAATTTGCTTATTGTAAACAGGGAAAGAACTGTTCCACACTGCTGGGAGAATAAACATTGTTTCAGATGCTTTAAAAAAAAAAGAAAATTAACTCAAACAAATCAGAAGCCTTCCTTTATGGCAATGACAAATGGACTAAGGAAGAAATTAGGGAAACAACACCCTTGACAATAGACTCAAATAATATAAAATATCTTGGTGTAACTCTAAGCAAGTGAAAGTTCTGTATGACAAGAACTTCCAAGCCCATTAAGAAATTGAGGAAGCACTGATAAGCGGATATTAGCACAGAAACAGAATACCCAATATACATTATGCAAAACACAAGAAAACCAAGAAGGATGACCACTGGGTGGATACTTCATTCCTCCTTAGAATAAGGAACAAAATACTCATGAAAGGATATAGGTACAGAGACAAAAT
>NC_034590.1:13983981-13988233 GCF_900095145.1 Mus pahari | reverse complement strand
TCGGTCTTCCAAACTCTATATGACCTAGCACAAGGCAAGGCCTGGGCCAAGTAGTGGGAGTGGGTGGGTAGGGGAGCAGAGGTGGGGGGAGGGGTATAGGAAACTTTCGGGATAGCATTTGAAATGTAAATAAAGAAAATAATAATAATAATAAAAAAAAGAAAGAAATTGAGGAAGACCTCAGAAGGTGGAAGAATCTGCCATGCTTATAAATTGGCAGAATTGACATGATAAAAATGGCCCTCTTACCTCTTCAATGCAATCTCTATCAAAATTCCAAGACAATTCTTCACAGACATAGAAAGATCAATTCTCAACTTTACATGGAAAATTAAAAACACCCAAGGTAGCAAAAACAATACTCAACAATAAAAGAACTTCTGGGGGACTCCCTCTCCCTGACCTCAAGCTGTACTACAGAGCAAAAGTGATAAAAAACCCTCATGACATTTGTGCAGGGACAGATTAGTCAAGCAGTGGAATAGAATTGAAGCCCTAGAAATAAACCCACACACCATGGACACTTTAACTTTGACAAAGAAGCCAAAACCTTATAGAAGAAAAAAAGACAGTATCTTCAACAAATGATGCTGGTCTGTCTGGTGGTCTGCTTATAGAAGAATGCAAATTGATCCATATTTATCACCTTGTCCAAAGCTCAGGTGGATCAAGGACCTAACCACTATAAAACCAGATACACTGAATCTAATAGAAAGAAAGTGGGAAATATCCTTGAATGCATTGGGATAGGGGGAAATTTCCTGAACAGAACACCATTAGGTCATGCTCTAAGATCAACAATTGACAAATAGGACCTCAGGAAATGGCCAAGATGCACTTAAAGACATGTCCAACATTCTTAGCCATCAGGGTAATGCAAATCAAAATGACCATGAGATTCCACCTTAAACCAATCAGAATGGGCTAAGATAAACTCAATTGACAGCACAGGCTGGCGAGAATGTGGAGAAAGAGGAACACTCCTCCATTGCAAACTGGCACAACCACTCTGGAAATCAATCAGGTACCTCCTCAGAAAATTGGAAAGAGTTCTATCTGAAGAACCAACTATACAGCTTCTGGGCATATATCCAAAAGATATTCCACCAAACCTCAAGGATACATGCTCAATGAGAATGACCTTAGCCAAAATGTCCAACAGTGGGAAGATGGAACCTGAAGGGACCACCTCCAGTCCATAGATAATGCTCCCAGTGGAGAGATGCTACCTTCAAATTTTGAACCCAGAATTGTTCCTGTCTAAAAGAAATGCAGGGACAAAAATGGAGCAGAGATTAAATGAAAGAACATCCAGTGACTGGTCCAACTTGGGATTCATCCTATTGGCTGTTACCAAACCCTGACACTGTTACTGATGCCATGTTGTACTTGTAGACAGGAGCCTAGCATGACTGCCCTCTGAGAGGTTCTAGCAGCATTTGACTGAGACAGATGCTTATAACCAACCATTAAACTGAAATCAGAGACCCCTATGGAAGAGTTAGGGGAAGGATTTAAGGAGCTGAAGGGAATAGCAGCCTCATAGGAAGACCAACAGTATCAACTAACACATACCCCTCAGAGCTCCCAGAAGATAAGCCACCAACCAAAGAGCATACCTGGTTGTTCCATGGCTCCAGGCACGTATATAGCAGAGGACTATATAGAGCACGTATATAGCAGGGGAGGGGAATGGGGTGAAGAATGGTTGGAAGAGGGACTGCAAAGTGGGGCAACATTTGGAATGTAAATAAGTAAAAATTATATATACAGTTTCAAGATAAAAATGGGGGGCGGATATCATTTCCTCTTTTCTAGAAACTTAAAAGAAAAACAGCCTGTTGCCATGGGCAACAGATTCTCGTATTTTTAAAGGCTAGTATAGATGCTAAATAATTAGAGTCCTTAGTACCACCAGTGTCTGCCTTTTAGAGGCCAAGGCCAGGCACAAGGCAATTGGTAGGGGGAGGCTGCTCTTTTGTGGCAGAAGGCAGAGCCCCTGAGACTAAGTAGGCAGGGATGTCCAGTGAGTCCTGGACTCCCCAGTCCACACTCTGATCAGGAAGAATACGCAATGGTGGATGACAAGACCTTTAGGAAAGATGTGCATACCTCTGTTGCTCTGCTTTAATGTCAAAGAGCCACATGTCTCTCCTCTGGCAGAGAGGCCTTTGGATTTTTTTCTTCTGCATTGGCTTCTGACAAGTAAAAAATTCCAAGATCACAGCCTTGTGCTACATATGGCTTTACAGCCTTGTTAGCTCCAGTCCAGTATGCTGCTTCAGGAATGCCCATACAATGGGCCCAGCCTGCTAGATTCCCAGCTCCTGCTAAGAGACGTGGCAGTGCGGTTCACAGTTCTGCTCTTAGACCAGGGCCCTCACATTCCATTCCAGAGAGCCACTATTTTTGATGATTCATCTGCTTACCTACTGAGACTCACAAGTCTCTTCTGCCAACCCTTTGCTATACCCAACTGCCAAGATGTAAAAGAAACACTCACAGGCTAATTGTGACAGTGTCCCACACTGCAGCCAGGTCAAACATTGACTTCCTGTCCTGCTTCTTTGAGGATCCTCAACTGAGGATTCAAAACCTTCTGTAATGCAAGATTTTTTTTAAGCCTTGTTAGAAGGAATCTTGAGAGATGGGTTATTTAATCAGTCATGAGCAGCTTAAAGGGGAAGGGGGCTGGACTTCTTAGGGAAATGAGCCACTCCGGCACTAGAGAAAAGAGGGTTTCCAGAAAGTCAAGTCCTTTGAGGAGGAATTCTGATAATGAACATCACAGTCCTCTTTCCTTGGTTTTCAGCCCTGTGGACTCTGTGTGACTGCTCTTGGAGAAGTCTGCCCAACCCCACTTGTAGGCAAAAAGTGTGAAGTTTATCTTGGGAGCTACTCAATTTCAACAACAGACACAGCAAAGTCATGTTACATGGATTTCTAGGGAAGACTGGTTGAAAACACTTCACAGTTGCATTCAGTCCTGAAAACACTAGTTTCCCTTCCTCTTGAGTTGGAGCAGGTACCTCCCTGGGCAACAGGTACCTCAATTGGTCTTCATCTGCTGCAGCCCTCTTTCCTGAGGCCCAATCTCTTCCCTGGGCCATTTGCTGGGTTCTTTTTGCACTCTCCAGACAGTAAGGACAAGTCTGAGGCTAACTGCCAACTTTAGGGTAATGTATCAATAGTCGACCGATACCTTCTCTGTGATAAAATAAGGGAGTCCAAATACAGAACACAATCTTTGATGTAGTTTAAAAGCACAGATGGCTGAACAATCCATCATTGATATCAGGACAATTAGTATGTATGTATATATATAAACTCATTTATGGGGAAGAAAAGTTAAAGATGAACTGGCCTTTTAAAATTTAGATTTCAAGATGTTGTCTTTATAAGCCACAGGTGAAGGTTCTTCCCAACTGATAAAGCCTAGCTGAAACATCCAAATAGAATGTGTAACATTCACTTATGAAATGGGAAGGTAGTGAGAAGGATACAGAAGCAGCATCAAGACCTGGTTTTAGGTGGGCACAGGCTGTCATTCCCTACTCACTCTGATCCTTGATTGCTTTTGTGTACTGAGTCAATTCTCTGGAAATTGTCTTGGAACTCTGTTGAGACAGATATTTCTGATTCATTTCACACATCAGCTTATAGTTCCCATCGCTCTACACTCTCATCTGGACCCATTCCACATCTCTCATCCCACTTATCCTTCATTATTGGCTAGCTTCTGAAGTGCTCTGATGGTGTCTTTTTCAAGGCTCGCTCGTTTTTTTGTCCACCTCCCCCTTTCTTTGCTTTGTTCAGTGACTTTCTTGTTTAAATTTCCTCTGGAAAAATCCAGTACGCCCTAGAAACAAGGTACGCACAGTACACAGACTTGCTCCAGCCAGCATCAGTGAATTACGACCAGATTTTGGATATGGCGCCTTACTGACGCCATTGACATGACGCCATCGATGTGTGTCTGTCTCTGGCAGCACATGCGCCTTGAGGTTACCTCCGGAGCTGATAGAGGCCCGCGCTTTGACGGATGGCGGCTGTTCTATGTGGTCAGTTTGCAACTGTCTCTTGCTGGAACACAAGGGCTGCAGGTCAGGAATAATTATGTATAGTGAGGCAAGCTGGCATAGAGAGGACACAAGGGAGATGGGGACGAGGGAGGGCATAAGTGGGCCTGGGATATCGGCAGTAACGGCTGTAGTGAGGTCTTAGGATTCTTTTTCTTTCTTTCTTTCTTTCT
>NC_034590.1:13981506-13983875 GCF_900095145.1 Mus pahari | reverse complement strand
TTCTTTCTTTCTTTCTTTCTTTCTTTCTTTCTTTCTTTCTTTCTTTCTTTCTTTCTTTCTTTCTTTCTTTCTTTCTTTCTTTTTCCTGAGCAAGAGCGTGACTCTGGGTGGCCTAGAATTTACTTCCGAAATTATTGCTCACACTTTGTTATGGTGGCAGGGGATTTAGTTCTATTTCTGCTACTAAGTACTTTTTATGACTTCCTTTAAAGTTTACTTTTCAGTGGTAAAAAGAAAGAGAAGGTTTAGTTGGTGTTGCGAACCAAAAGGTAGATATGCATTGTTAGTGTAGCTAGTAAAAGTTTATTTTATTATGCTGAGGGTCTTTTTTTAATGATTTTTTTATTAGTTATTTTCTTCATTTACATTTCAAATGCTATCCTGAAAGTCCCCTATACCCTCCCCCTGCCCTGCTTCCCTACTCACCCACTCAGACTTCTTGGCCCTGGTGTTCCCTTGTATTGGGGCATATAAAGTTTGCAAGACCAAGTGGCCTCTCTTCCCAATGATGGTCGATTAGGCCATCTTCTGCTACATATACAGCTAGAGACACGAGCTCTGGGGGTACTGGTTAGTTCATATTGTTGTTGCACCTACAGGGTTGCAGACCCCCTCAGCTCCTTGGGTACTTTCTCTAGCTTCTCCATTGGGGGCCCTGTGTTCCATCCAATAGATGACTGTGAGCATCTACTTATGTATTTGTCAGGCACTGGCAAGAGGCAGCTATATCAGGGTCCTTTCAGCAAAATCTTGCTGGTATATGCAATAGTGTCTGGGTTTGGTGGATGATTATGGGATGGATCCCCGCGTGGGGCAGTCTCTGGATGGTCCATCTTTTCGTCTCAGCTCCAAACTTTTACACAAGGTTTACACCCTAAATTCTTAGTTACAGTCCTAAGCCCATCTCTCCAAGCCTACTTGCCTGTATGATTTATCTTAGCTGAAGGTCAAGGTCCAGACTCTAGTAGAAGTCTATGACTCAAGGGTCAGGATCCTGAGGGAGACTCTCCAGTTTCAGGACAGATCAAGGTGGCATCTCTTCAGATATGCAGAGCAGAGCATATCTTGGTCTCTGCTTATACATTATCCAGTGGGTGTCATGGGATTCTAGGAATATGTCTTGTTATCTTGAGTGAGTGATGTCACTGGTTTCTGGTTAACAATTTCAGCCACAGTTGTGTGTAGTGGGATTCCTTGACTAAACTGTTTTCAACTGTCTACAAGGCATTTGTTTTACTATGCTCATTACAGGTGGCATTGATGGTCCCAGCTCTTCTAAATTTATTTATTTTTTACTCTAAAGACAAAGTGTCCTTGTGTTACCCCCAACACCTATTATGTACTTGAGGCTGAGCTTGACAGTGTAATATTCTTGGCTGAGCTTTACAGTTCACAGCTTTTCTTACTGCATCCAACCTAGAAAGCATTCTTGAGACTTGGCTTCTGTCATTATCATAATGTCTGGGTTCTGTCATAATGTTCAGACATTAGTTCTGTCATGATAAATGGCAAAAAGTTATTCTAATAGCTATAGATCTGGGACACAAAGGCTCAGCCCAGCCTCCTCTCTAGCCTAGTTATTAGAGTCTCTTAATGGACCCTTTAAAAATATCTGACTTAGCTTTGGGTATCTGTCAGTGTTCTCTGTGATTCTCAGATTACAATAGGATGGTGGGTTCCTTAGAGCAATAGTGACACCGCAGTTACCTGTTTGCTAAAATCTCTGCTTTTTAACAAGGATACAGGCTTACTTTGTCATCCCCCCAAAAAAAATAAAACAAAACAAAACAAAACAAAAAACACCTATATGAAGAAAGATACCTAGTAGAATTTTTGTGATTCTTGTTTATGAGAGCAAAGTACTGGGAACAATATTTGACAGCAATAGACCGAGCAAATGAAGTATGCACTGATTTATTTGATAAATTTATCATGAGGGTGATAGTGTGCACACCTATAATCCAGGATTCGTGAGACTTGTACAGGATGACCGTTTGAGGCCCTCTCAGCATCCACATCAAGACCCTGTCTGAAAAGGCAGACAAATGAAAGGTTTCAAATTTTTGATTCCTAGGCATCTCTTAGGAGAGATACCTAGCATAAGAGTCCCCAGAATCTTCATACTTTTAAAATTTATTTTATGTCCTTTGGTGTTTTGCCTGCATGTATATACTTATAAATAGTCAGAAGCTCCGGAACTGGGGTTACACAAGTGTGAACTGCCATGTGGGTTCTGGGAAATAGAACCTGGGTCCTATGGAAGAGTAACCAGCTTTCTTTTTTTTTTTTTTTTTTTTAATTTTAATTTTTATTTTTTATACATTTTTTATTATTATTATTTTCTTTATTTACATTTCAAATGCTATCCC
>NC_034590.1:13976740-13979645 GCF_900095145.1 Mus pahari | reverse complement strand
TTTCACTTCCTTAGTTAGAGTTACACCTAGGTATTTTATATTATTTGTGACTATTGTGAAGGGAGTAACCAGCTTTCTTAAACTCCGAGTCTTTCCAGCCTCAGAAATTTCTCTCTCTCTCTCTCTCTCTCTCTCTCTCTCTCTCGTGTGTGTGTGTGTGTGTGTGTGTGTGTGTGTGTGTGTGTGTGTTTGAGCATACATGTGTGTGTACATATATCCATGGAGGTCAAAAGAGAACTCAGTTGGATCTGAAGTTACAAGAGGTTTGGTACCACCCAGTGTAGGGGCTGGAACCTCTGAAAAAACAAGTTCACTGCTCAGCACCTAGAATCTCTATTTTTTAATCGCTTAACTAATTAATTATTCACTTTACATCTTGGTCTCAGGCCCCTTTTCTCCTCTCCTCCCAGCCCCACCCTCACAAATCCCTCCCACCATTATAACCTCCTCTTCTCCTCAGGTAAGGCAAGTCACCCTAGGATATCAGCCTGCTCTGGAACATCAGGTCCAAGCAGTGCTAAGTAGATCCTCTTCATCGAGGTCTGATCAGGCAGTCTAGCTAGAGGAAGGGGCTGCAATGGCAGGCAACACAGTCAGAGACAGCCCTGTTCCAATTGTTAGGGGACCCACATGAAGACCAAGCTGCACATTTGCTACAAATGTGTATGGGGGAGGGGCTAGGTCCAGCCTGTATATGCTCTTCGGTTGATGGTTCTGTCTCTGTCAGCCCTGACAGATCCACGTTGGTGTTCTTGTGGTATAATTGACATCTCCAGCTTGCTCAGTCCTACCCCTGACTTCCACAAGAGACCTTGAACTCTACCTGATGTTTGACTGTGGGTCTCTGAATCTGATTCCGTCTGCTGCTGAAGGAAACCTCTCAGGAGACAGTTATGCCAGGTGCCTGTGTGCAAGCATAGCAGAATAGCATTAGCAGATGACTTGGATTAGTTTCTTTTATTGCTTCTCTAGTTATTATGGGAGTCTGTAGGCCTGTGTGTATCACAGCACATGTGGGAAGGTCTGAGGACCGCTGTAGCAGTTGATGCTCTCCCTTCAGTATGTGCACCCCTGAAACTGAGCTTTTGCCGTTAGGCCTGCCAGCAAGCACCTTTGCTCACTGCTTTAGTTAGGGTTTCTGTACTGTGATGAAGCACCGTGACCAAACGCAACCTGGGAAGAAAAGTATCAATCTCACATATCCCGAGTCCCAGGCCATTGAGGGAAGCGAAGGCAGGGACTCAAACTGGAAAAGCATCTGGAGGTTGTAGCGAATCCAGAGCCCACTGCTTTTTCCATCCTCTTTTCTTTTTAAAGTTTAACTTATATATTTTATGTGTGTGAGTGCTCTTCCTCAATGCATACGAGAAGAAGGAATCAGGTCCCATTACAGATCGTTATGAGCCACTATCTGGTTGCTGGGATCTGAACTTAGGACCTCTGAAAGTCCTCTTAACCATGGAGCCATGTCACCAGCCAAGCTCAGCCTGTTTTCTTATAGACCCTAGGCCCATCAGCTCAGGAGTGGCACTACCTACAATGGACTGGGCCCTCCCACATCAATCACTAATTAAGAAAATACCTTGCAGGTTTGCCTTCAGCCCAGTCTCATTGAGGCATTCTCTCAGTTGAGATTCCTTGATCTCAGAAGACTTTTAGCTTGTTTCAAGTTGACACAAAACTAGCCATAAAGCCCATTGAAACGTCTTGCCCCAGACCCTTAGTTTTTTTCTTGCTCCTGTGACTCAACACCTGGCAGAAAAAAATGGAGCAAAGGTTTATTTTGGCTCATGTTCAGAGATCTGCAGTGTATCATAGCACAACAAGCATGGTGGAGTTGCCCACTCAATGGCAGTGCCGTATGTGACAGCGATTGCTCATGTCATGACTGACCAGGAAAAGCAGAATGGCCGGAACCATATCTGGAACCTTAAAGGCCACTCCTAATTATCCACTTTTGTCAGGAAAGCTGTTCTTTATAAAGTTTCCACAAGCCTTCCAAAATAGCACCACTAGGGAACAAGTGCTGTATACCTGAGCCTCTAGGAAACATAGTAGATCCAAACCGTGTGTTCCGGTAGTGGATGAGATCCATTCATCTAATGTCTCCTGGTGACAGTGGACAGTGGGAACAACTTTCTGTAGCCCTCCTCCTTCACTTTTGCATAATGAAAACATTTCTACTGGATTCCTTGTCTCATATATATATATATATATATATATATATATATATATATATATGCATACATATGTATATATATGTATATATTTGAAAGAAATCTACTGGATTCCTTGTCATATGTATATGTACATGCATTTGTATATGTATATGTATATGTATATGTATATGTATATATATATTTGAAAGGAATTATCTCCAAGCATGCAATAATAACCAGAATGCGTTGTTAATCATCAGAATCGTAATCTACTAAATTTCATTATTATTTCATTCATTGTATGAAATATGTATACACACATACATACATGTGCCTTAGCCTGCCCAGTGACAGGCGACATATCACTATCATGCCCCAGTCCTTGTTTTTTTTAAAATGTCTGTATGTATGTGAGAGAAACGTATGTGAGAGAGACAGATGTTTTTGTGCTTTCACTCAAGAAAGCCTTATGTGTAACAGCTTGAGAATAACAACGGGTGAGTATTGCTTATCAAAAATAATTTGGACCAGAAGTATTTCCTATTTTGGCATTTCCTGTACTTTGAGAATACTTAGGCATGAATTTGACCATAGGACAATCTTAATCTGAAAACTTAAAGCTGGAAAGTAATGAAATCTGAAGGTTTTTCAAGACACTTGAGATTCTGTGACATTTTGGATCTTAGATTGGGAATTCTCCTGTGCTTGCTTCATAGGTCGGCTTGGAGTACTCTGAGACAGCACTG
>NC_034590.1:13975397-13976417 GCF_900095145.1 Mus pahari | reverse complement strand
GTATGTGGAGGTCAGAAGACAACAGTACTTATGTCGTTCCTTCCATTATGTGAGTTTAGAATATTGAACTCACATTGTTAGGCTTAAGAGCAAGCTCCTTTACTCACTGATCCATTTTGGTGGCCACATTCTTCCACTTAATAGTACTTAATAGTGTCTCCCGAAGGCACAAGAGAATCAAAAGACTAACACCAGACCTTACTTCTCTGTATATAATTTGTTGAGCCACACAGTGCCGAGGTTAGAACCCAGATTTACTATTTGATAGGCAACAGCTCTACTACTGAGCTCTCCCAAAGTTCAATGGTGGGCACTTCTGCTGGGCAAACCCTTTCCCATATTGAACAAGTAAACACATAGGCAATAGAAATTTCAGGTCTGATCAAATTCATCCTCCTGCTCAAGACGTGGCACTCTATTATAATATTTTGAGTGTCAGTAGAAGCTATGACAGGTGTCACATGTAGCCCAACATCAGTTTTTCAAGTGCATTCCCTAGTCTTTCAACCTGTGAAAGTCACTCTTGAAGGATATTTTGACTCCATGTGGTATACAAAAGAGCTTCAATACATTTTCTTTTCGAGGACAGGGTCTCACTCTAGCTCTGACTGTCCTGAAAATCGTGTAGACCAGACTTTTCTCATACTCCAAGAGATCCACGTGCCTTCTCTTAAGTGCTGTGATTAAAGGTGTGAACCACCATGCCAGGTTGTCAGTAGGTTCTTTAAGTTAGCTGAACTGTCTTGCTGTGAGCTGACCACCTTGAGTAAAGCTTGTGTGTGTGTGTGTGTGTGTGTGTGTGTGTGTGTGTGTGTGTGTGTAGGGGGTCACACAAATTTGAGCCTGTTTGGATTGGGAGGGATTCTAGACCCTGGAGGGGTTTCCTCTCTGTAGGCTGCATGGTCACACACTCAGTTCACACTTGCACTCCACTTTCTGAGAAATTCAGTTCTCAGAGAAGTAGCTGCTGGCTNCGGGTCTCAGATTTCCCTGTGCAGCTTCCATGCTGGTTTATAATGC
>NC_034590.1:13973266-13974291 GCF_900095145.1 Mus pahari | reverse complement strand
GCAGAGTTACCAGGCTTTCTTCAGGGTGGTATTCTGAAAAGCAAATGTGTCTCCTTGTTCTGAGGCTGTGCTTGGAGACAGCTTTCAGGTTTTCTTTCTGAGTTCACCTTAGTCTTTTATTGATGACACACTTCCTTGTTATAAAATAATATAAAATGAAAAGGCTTTTAAAATAATTTTCCCCAAAAAGTGCTATGTAAATACGTCACCAGAAAGCACAGTGCATACATAAATTCACAGTTCAGTGTCTGCAAAAGCAAGTTATACATTAACTTTTAACTCTCAGAAAAGCCTGCAAATCATAGATCATCTGGGCATAAACTTGCCATTACAGCACTGGCATGAAAACAGAAAGGTGCTAAACAAGTCAAAAAATATTCATATTTTTAGCATGTCTAAATTTGCTAAATCTCTTCCGCCAGTTTGTTAAGCTTATCCAAATATCTATTTCTACAGTGCTTTTCAAACTCCTTTCCATACTCTATATTAATTCTTCCCACAGCTTCCCCCCAGGGCTCCCTCACAAGACTGAATTCTATCTCTTAGAACTTGTACCCTAATTTCCTTAGGCAGGGGATGCCAGGGGTTCAAATCAGTGTGTTCTCATCTTTCCAGGAAGGTCAGTTTACTAATCCAACAGCTCCCTTGCAGAGTCTAAACTCTTTTATCCATCTTTCTATCATACATATATCTTCCCATTCTTCCCAATAGTTCCGGATCAAACTTTCTGTTATTAGAGATCACTCCTTGTCGGGGTTCTCAGCATTGCTCACTAATTCAGGAGACCCAGCTATTCCTTCTTCTATCTTGTGCCTTGCAATTTCTATGGACATCCCTGTCCTTAGTGACAAGGCCCAATGTTCCTTTTCTTTGGGTTCTTCAATTTTCTAAACTACTAAAGCTTCAGATTTCTTTAAAAAGCTTCATATATCCCTGCTTCATATATCCCTGCTTCATATATCTCTGCTTCATATATCCCTTCTTCATATATCCCTTCTTCATATATCCCTGCTTCATATATCCCT
>NC_034590.1:13967920-13970116 GCF_900095145.1 Mus pahari | reverse complement strand
CTTCATATATCCCTGCTTCATATATCCCTGCTTCATATATTTCCTGGAAACTATGTAATCATCATGAGTTGGCTCAAGTTTCACAGAGAACAGTTAAACACAGTCAGCCTCGGTATGCAGAGCTCCTTGTCCCGATATGCCTGGGTTGACTGCTTGAATGGCCAGGACCAAATAAGTCTGTTCTTTATAGACATCAGAGTCATTACCTTCTCTTATAACACCCTCAATCCCTTTCCCAGACATTTTTACCAGAGTTGTATTTGAGGACAAATATGGTACAGAAAAAGGCAAAACAAACAAGCATACAAGACAGAGCAACACCGTTGTTCACCAGAGAGCCAGAGATGCATTATTCCGGTTGACGGTGCCCCCGCAGCCGACACTGTGCCATGCAGTCACATTTGCAACCATGCCATACCTGACATTCCATGATGACACATGAATGCCCATTTATGTTCTTTGTGCCCCAGTGACAAGAAAATGACAGTGCTGACAGCAGCCACTGGCCCTTCTGTTTCAGATGGAAGTCACCTCCTCCCAACACCCAGTGTGCCTTTTCTTTCTCAAGCCCTACATTTTGTCCTCATTGTGAGAAAACTTTAAGATGAGAGGACAATTGAATTGAAGTATCAAGTATAGAAAGTCAGAAATAGTTCAACATTAAAGGTAGCACCAGGGTTTTGGTCTGAGTGCTGAGCAATTGTGGTTCTCTCTCTCTCTCTCTCTCTCTCTCTCTCTCTCTCTCTCTCTCTCTCTCTCTCTCTCTCTCTCTCTCTCTCTCTCTCTCTCTCTCTCTCTCTCTCTCTGTGTGTGTGTGTGTGTGTGTGTGTGTTGGTCTAAGAGAGGCTTGAGGAATTGTCACTTTCAGGAGAAATACTTACAGGCTGAAGGGATATGTGGGATGTTTTGACAGCTGGTTAGGAAGTGGATAGGAAGGCTGAATGTTCAGGTGCAGTGATCTGGTCTTAAGTGGCCCTCTAAGCCCCATGTCTAAAAGGCTTATTGGGAGGGCACTGCTGGGGGGATGGCCTATGAGGTAAGCAGTAAGCAGTGCCTTCGGTCTGCCACTCAGCACACCTGCCATAAACCCAAAGTGCAGGGCCGCCTCACCTGGAAATAGAACCTTCAGGATATTAGCTAGAAGGTGAACTTCTAAATATTATAAAGTAGATTTCTGTCCCTTACCATGTATAATACTCAAATACAAATGCACCTAAGGTTTTAATATAATACTTGAAACTGTTAAAGAAAAAAATTGAAGGAAGCTCTTCAAAAACAGGGCAAAGCAAAGACTGAAAGGACTTCCTGCACTCAGTAGATGAGACCAGCCATTAACAAATGGAATCTCATGAACTCAGAAAGCTTCTGCCAAGCAGGAGAAATAGTCAGTGAAGTAACCGGCCACAGAATGGAAGAGAGAGAGGATTAATATCTAGAGTGGAGGGAACTAAAAAATTAACAAACAATAACCTAATTAGTAACTGGGCTCACCAATTAAAAGCTTTTTCAAGAAAGATGAAAATCACCTGGCCAAAATAAAATGAAAATCATGTTCAACCTCACTGTTCATCAAAGAAGTACAAATAAAGGCTAAATTGAGATTCATTTTATGCAGGTCAGAATGGCACTACTTAAATTAAGACATGACAAACCCTGTCAAGAAAATAAACTGAAGAAAAACCTTCTACGTCACTGCTGAGGATATAAGCTTTTTCATCACGTGTAGAACTTCAGACGAGTCCTCAGACATTTACATACCTGATTCCATGCTGGACCCCATGTGGACCTTAGAACCCGGCAGGTAGGCCCCCCCAACACCTGCAAAATGGCATCAAAGACTTAATCTATTAAACACCTAGTCCACAGTTTCCTGATCCAGGAAAGTACCTGAATGTGCCAGCCAGCTCTGCCTTTCGGCTTCTATAGCTCTGCTTCTTGTTAACTGTTCTAGCTAACTGAAGTGGGTCGACTCAGCATATAGCTGTTGTACATAAAAGTTTAAAGACAGTGAGATTCAGGGCTGCACCATTTGCACAAGTTCCCCATGCAGCAGCTGATTAGTAGTATAATTTTTATTCACCTTTAAGAGAGACCATGTGTGTAGCTGGGTGGTGGTGGCGTACGCCTTTAATTCCAGCACTTGGGAGACAGAGGCAGGTGGATTTCTGAGTTTGAGGCTAGTCTGGTCTACAGAGT
>NC_034590.1:13931146-13967447 GCF_900095145.1 Mus pahari | reverse complement strand
GAGGGAGAGGAGAGAGGGAAGAGGAAGAAGAGGAGGAGAGAGACAGAGAGAGAGAGAGAGAGAGAGAGAGAGAGAGAGAGAGAGAGAGAGAGAGAGAATGAATGTGTTTTCATTGCTAGAATTACCAAACAATAGAATCATAATGGAGGTTCTTCAAACAACTAAAATTGCATCTACCATATGACCTAGGTAATAACACTCCTGGGTATTTACAAAAAGGATTTTAATTCATTATATTAGAGACATATTTACGTGTCAGTGTTGATTGTAGCACACTTGTACTTGGCTCTCATATTGCATAACCAGAATCTATTTAGGGTTTTCTTGAGGAACAGAACTGAGAGAATGAATCTGTCTGTCTGTCTGTCTGTAGAAAGGAGGGACTACCAGGCTGTGTCTTAGCTCGTCCAAAAATGGCTGTCTAGCACCAGACATTCCAAGAGTCCGTTAGTTTTTCAGTCCATGAGGCTGTCTCAGCTGGTCTCTGGTATACTCAGTCTAGATTCCCAAAGCAATGGTCTCTAATGTCAGTGAAGGAATGGACTTGCCAGCAAGAGCAAGGGAAAGCAACCAAAGAGCATAGGGCTTTCTTCTTCCACATTCCTTACATAGGCTGCCACCAGATGGGTGCCCAAATTAAAGGCGGAGATTCCTACCTAAAAAGGCCCAGATTAATGTTGGCTATTTATACTTCAAATGATTTAATATATTTTAATTTTAAAAAACCTCACTGGTGTACCCAATAAATTAGATTTTAGTTAACTCTAGATGTAGCCTGGTTGACACCAAAAATAGCCATTGCAACAGTTCACGGCAGCTACATTAGGGAAATAGCATGCATGTCAACAACATAGAAGGTACATTAGGGAAATAACATGCGTGTCGACAACATAATAGGGGAGAAAGAAAATGGGATGTGTGAACACAATAGGAAATTATTTATTCATAAAAATAAAACTATACTGTTTGCAGGAAAACAAAATAGTGGAGATTATCATATAAATTAACCAGGCTCAAGTTAACTGTATTTTCCTTAATAACTGGGTCCTAGATTATACCAGAAAAATGAAATCCTGGATGTATGTGTTTTGTGAACTTGAACAGAAATCTTTGTAGTAGAAAAATGATTAATAAGGGCTGTGATGAGAGGTGAGAAATATGCAGATCTATGAAAATGGAGGGAAAGTGTGCTCAATATTCAGTATGTACTTCAAGATATACCATGTCCAGTGAATGAAAAACTTAAGAATAATTTTAATACAACTATAGCATATTTTCAATTGATTTACTATTAAGTCTATTTCCTAAGTTCTATTTCATATATAATAGGATAAAAATTAAATTATCAATGTTAACAGAAACATCACAATACAATTATGTTAACAGTTAGGTTAGATTAGTTAGTTAGGTTAGGTTAGTTAGGTTAGTAACATTAGGTAGTTTACTAACTATGCAAATACATGTGGATATATTTTGTCTATCATTCTATAAATACTTAATCTTCTATATTCCTGTCATTCTCTCTTTGTTCCAGTCCTGGAGCTGAAGGCAAGGCCAGGATTTCTGAAGGACAGTGGGTAGGAGCTGTTAATAACCTGTCCTCATTGACAGGTTGGATCTTCATCTGGTAAAGCTGGGAAAGGATGTTGGACTGTTCTAGGCTTGAAGGTGGCAATCCCAGGGACGTCTCCATTTCCACATCTCAGAAAGAGTCAAGGATGAAGTCAGTGCCTGGACAGTAAGATGCTCCCCTGCCCCAGTTCTTATAGCACCACAGCAGTCAGCACCCACATCAGTGGGAGGGCATTCGTAGGAGCCCTGCTTGAGCAACACGGTAGCACCACTGTTGGCAGACAGGTGATGACTGCTCTATTTCCGCTGGCCATGCTGTGTTATGTTTTCTCAGATACTTTTTTGTTCTTTGGTTTTGTGAGGTGCGTGGGGGCATAGCCTCCATGGTTAGGTTGCAGAATTTTCTCGATATCTGTTCCTTACTTGCCTTCCCACTTGTCTTTGATTCAGTACCTCTCATTTCCTAGGAAGTTTACTATAAGGCAGGTTGTCTGGTCCATAAATTCCAAGAGCTTACCTGCCACTGCCAACTTCTTTCAGTTTAAGGCGTTACTCACAAGGTCTGGATGCCTGACTTTTTAGGTGGGTTTAGGTATCCACAGTTTGGTATTCCTGCAATGAAAGCTTTTCAACAACTGAGCCTTTTCTCTAGCCCCATATTTCACAGATTTCTTATAAGTGATATGAAAACTGATTTAAGAAATAAAAATATTTTGACTTGGGTGTGAATCAGTAGTAGAAAATATGTCTATATGATCTTGTGTCCTTGGTTACCTCTGAAGTACCAAAACAGATGAAAGAATTAAAAAAAGATGAGCAACTTTAGCCAAGTTAGCAATGGTACCTGGACTGCACCAGCCTCCCCTTGTAAAATTTTAAGTGTAAGAAAATTCCAGAACAGGTACTGGGAATCTGGGAATAGTACTTCTTCCAGGAAAAATTCGGAGTTGCGTTGCTCTGGAGAAAGATTTTACTTACCTCTTGGAAAATCCAGTGTTGACTAAAACAAAGTCATTATTGTCTTCTATACCCAAGAGCAATAAACCAGGAAGGAGTTGATCCCAGTGTGTTGGTGCATGGAACTGACTATCTTGGGTAATTAATTGCATGCATGTCTGTTGTGTGCTCCATGGATATCATTTAATTCAGGATGAACACCTCTCACATTGACCTTGCGGTCTTTCTCATGACAGTCTGAAGGTAGGTATGGAAAGCCAGAGCTGGACCTAATCTGTCAAGACTCTCCTTCTACCCTTGTGCCACGACTGAAAGTTAGACTTCAGTCTCCTTAAGTGCTTATCCCACTCCTTCCTTCCTGGCTCTGTACTTACTGGGAAGACTGGTGTGTGGCATAGCTTAAGCAGATGCGAAATAGGAGAAGACAGATGTGGAGAGTGGCATTTGGACATTCCTTGGCTGAGTCACCTTTAGCACCATTACCATCTCTGGTTGGGGACCAGAGGCCTGACTCGCGGGGTAGAGGACAGAGCCACAGACCTGTAGACACTGGCACTGTCTGAGTTCTCCAGCTATCAGAGGGCCCAGAATGTTGTGCATAGAGTAATAAACCTGGCTTCTCTTCTGGTAGGAAGGTGTCAGTGTCCTTTGCACCTGTGGTGGTATGGCCTGGATGAAGCTGGCTGACAGTGTTTGATAGAAGGGGACTATGATATTGTGATCTAACATTTTATCACACTGGGATGCCACAGACAGGTAGGAGAGTGCAGTGTCCTGTTCAATGATAGTCACATTGAATTCCAGAAGTGTGTTTTCTCATGTCTGTGCTTCTTGTGAGATCCCACTTGAGAGTGCCTGGATAGGAGAGTGCTAAGATGGAGTTCTGTCCATAGACAGTCAGCATTGTTTCATGGCTGTGCCAGCACATAGAATAAGGTAGGCATTGTCAGTGAGCAGTAAGAAAGGAGTGCTTGTGACTGATGACAGGAGCCATGCTGAACTCACAACTGGGATGGAGACCCTGGGAAAGATTCACACTTTCCTGCTGTGTGCATAGAGTTGCTCAGCACAAGCATGGGGAGCTGCAGGGCACTTTCTATTCCAAAGAAAGGTATGCTTTAGAAATTCTCTATAGGGAGGAAGAGGGCAGTAGGAAATGGTGAGATTGATGCTTTCTAGCTTCCCGTGGGGAGTAGTGCTATCTCCAATTTGTACTGTCTGGAATTGTCTAAGACTTTATTTTTCAGTTTTCTAGCCACTTGTGATGGTTTGTATATGATTGGCCCAGGGAGTGCCACTATTAGGAGGTATGGCCTTGTTGGAGTAGGTGTGTCACACTGGGTGTGGGCTTAAGGTCCTCACCCTAGCTGTCTGGAAGTCTGTATTCCACTAGGAGCCTTCAAGTGAAGATGTAGAACTCTTGGCTCTACCTGCATCATGCCTGCCTAGTGCTGCCCTGCTCCCACCTTGATAATAATAGATTGAACCTCTGAACCTGTAAGCCAGCCCCAATTAAATGTTGTCTTTAGAAGAGTTGCCTTGGTCATGGTGTCTGTTCACACCAGTAAAACCCTAACTAAGACAGAAGTTGTTACCAGGAGTGGGATATTGCTGTGATAGGCTTGACCATGCTTTTGTTTGGAAGACTGTGGATTTTGGGATTTTGGATTTGGAAAGCAGTGGAATGTTTTAAATGGGGCTTAGTGCGCTATCCTAGTAGGAACATGGAAGACTTTGTTACTGAGAATGACTTGAATTTTGCAGACATGGTCCAAGAGCTTTCACTGGAGAATTTCAGTATGTGGCCTAGAGACTGTTTTGTGTTATTTTGGTAAAGAATGTGGCTACTTTTTGCAACTTGTCTAAAAAGTGTGCCTGAGGCTAAGGTGAAAAGACTCAGATTAATTTCATTGACAAAGCAAGGCTCAGAAATGCCCATCATAGACTTTGTTCTCTGGTTAAATCCTATGGAATGCATTTTTAAACAAGTGTAGCAAGCTGAAAAAGGAAAAAATACAAAATATATGGTTGAAGTATTAAAGGGGCGCAAGGAAGTGAGATGGAGCCTTATCCTGTGTTCTAGGAGATATCAGATTAAGAGAGTGGGACTTCGCGGCATACTCAGCTAAGTTTAGATCCAGGTGTGGTAGGATACACCATGAGAGGCATGTAGATCTTTGAGGTCAAAGAAAGTCTACAGAGTAAGATCCGGAACAGAAGGAGTCTGAAAAAAGAAAGCTGGTGGTAATGTAATATCACAAGGGAGGCAAGTTCCAGCCCCAGGAAGCAACAGAATCCAGCAGCTTTGGTTATTTCTGGCAGCTTTGGGGAGAAAGGATACTACTGGGACAATTGATGCTGGTTAGCTGGTGCTATGAAATTAGCAGTGATTAAGAAGAGACCAATGTCATTGAGGTAGAATCTTCTGGGAAGTGTTTTCTGAGAGCACAAAGAAGCTGTGTTCCAGAGATAGCCAAGATTTAAACATATACTAAAACTAAGGAAAGACGTGATCAAAACAAATGTTTTAAAATTCGGTTCCTTACCTGGCACAGTTGGTGGTTGTGTGAGTAACAATAATCCACAGGAGAATGAAGCAGGAGATGGTCACATTTGTCTGCTCTGCTGACCAAACCATGTAGCCGAAAGGAAGGGATAAAGGACCAACATTGTGACTGTGTTGAAATGTAGGGCTGAGGACATTGAATACACCTTGTCAGAAATTATGAATGCTGTCTCTTCTGGTCCTTTTCCCCCACTGTTCTGGTCCATATTGGACTGTCCATCTCTCTTATTTTTATCCACTCTTTCTAGCCTTTGATCCTTGAACCAACTTGACCTTGCATCCTTCCTCTAGTGGGTGATATCACTGTGAACATCCAGAAACAGTAGTCTCCATTTTATTAAGCACATGCGTGTAAAGTGGGTTCTGCCCTCATAAGTAAACAACAGAAGGGCTGCATGCATCCCCTCTCAGCATTTGCTGCTGTTCTCTTGTCAATATTCTATTACCTCTGGAATTTCACTCTCCTCTTTCATTTACCTGAGATAGGTTTGCCTCTGTAGCTCAAATTGTTCAGGAATTTACAGTGAATGCTCCTCGGGCGTCAAACTCGTGGAGATTCTTTTTGTCTCTGGCTCCTTGTTTTTAGTATCATGGTTGTACACTACCTAGTCTGGCTACCTTCTGTCTTTGTCCCCATGTGAAAGGAGTGTGGCAGTTACTGTAACTTCTTCCTCCTTATAACAGTTTCTATAGCATTTTGGGCTTTGAGCATTCTCTGCCATGCTTGTGCCTGAGACCCATCTAAAGAGAGAGTGAGAGTGGAACAGCTGGAAAACAAAGAAGGTATTAGTTGGTTCTGGGTGCTGTGTTATATGAAAAAAGCAATGTAGGTATTTTGGCTTATTTGTGAGTAAAAGACAAACCCTTTCCCTATCTCAGTGTATCTTTTCTTTGTTGAATCCTTGTGTGATTTAGTATCAGGCCGACTGTGGCCCCATAGAAAGGGTTTAGCAATGTTCCCCCTGTTTCTATGTTCTGGAATAGGTGAGAAGTATTGATGTTAGGTCTTCTTTGAAAGTCTGGAGTAATTCTACACTAAAACCATTTGGTCCTTGACTTTTTGTGATTAGGAGAGTTTTATTGACTGCTTCTATTATTGTAGGGATTATAAGACTGTTTAGATTGTTTACCTGGTCTTGATTTAACTTTGGTAAATGGAATCATTCCAGAAAATTTTTCATTTCATTTAGATTTTCCAGTTTTGTGGAGTACAGGTTTTGAGAGAGAGAGAGAGTGATACTTTGGATGTCCTCAGTCTCTGTTGATATGGTTCCCCTTTTGTATTTTGTTAATTTGGTTATTGTTTCTCTGCCTTTTAGTTCCTTTGGCTGATGGTTTGTTCATTTGCTGTTTTCCTCAAGGGTCCAGCTGTTGGTTTAGTTGCTTCTTTGCCCTGAGTTTGATTATTTTGTTCTATCTACTCCTCTTGCCTGTGCTTGCTTCATTTTGTTCCATGGCATTCAGGTTTGATATTATGAGATCGTTCCAGTTTATTTTTTCCATTAATTTACATCCTGATCGGACCCTGACATAGCGGCCACTTGTGAGGCTATGCCAGTGCCTGGCAAACACAGAAGTGGATGTTCACAGTCAGCTATTGGATGGAACACAGGGCCCCCAATGGAGGAGCTAGAGAAAGTACCCAAGGAGTTGTAGGGGGCTACAACCCTGTAGGTGGAACAACAATACGAACTAACCAGTACCCCCTGAGCTCGAGTCTCTAGCTGCATATGTAGCAGAAGATGGCCTAGTCAGCCATCGTTGGGAAGAGAGGCCCCTTGGTCTTGTAAACTTTATATGACCCAGCACAGGGGAAGACCAGGGCCAAGTAGTGGGAGTGGGTAGGGGAGCAGGGGCGGGGGTGGGGTATAGGGAACTTTCGGGATAGCATTTGAAATGTAAATAAAGAAAATAATAATAATAATAAAAATGTTTAAAAAAATTTACATCCTGATCACCATATTCCCTCTCCTCATAAGTCCTCCCTTATAAGATTCCTCCCCAGTGCCAACTTCCCATTCATCTCTGAGAAGGGGGTGGTCCCCCTTGGGCACCAACACTCCCTGGAATATCAACTCACTGTAGGAGTAGGCACATTCTCTCCCAGTGAAGCAAGATGTTCCAGTTGGGAGAACAGGATGCATACTCAGGCAACAGAATCAAGGTAAGATGGCTCCAGGTTTGGGGAGAGATGCATACAAACCAAGCAGTATATCTGCTTCATATGTATAGGAGGCCTCACTCCAGTTCTTGTATGTCCTTTGGCTAGTGGTTCAGTCCCTGGGAGCCCCAAAGAGTCCAAGGTAATCGACTTTGTTGGTCTTCTTATGGAGTCCATATGCCCTTTAGATTTCTCCATCCCTCCCCCAACCAACTCGATCACAAGACTTCCCATGCTCCCTCTAATGTTTGTCTGTTCTATCAACTGATGAGTGGAGTCTCTCAGAAGGCAATTATGCTAAGTTACTCTCTGAAAGCATAGCACAGTATTATTTTTTTGCATTTTTATTTCTTTATTTTATTTTTTAAATGCAAAATTTATTTTTTATTGGATATTTTCTTTATTTACATTTCCTGGTTTCCCTTCCTCCTGGAAACACCATATCACAACGTCCCTTTCCGTACTTCTATGAGGGTGTTCCTTCACTTGCCCACCTCCCCGCCTTCAATTCCTTTGCACTGGGGCATCTATCAAGCCTTCATAGGACCAAGGAGCTCTCCTTCCATTTATGCATGACAAGGCCATCCTCTGCTACATATGCAGCTGGAACCATGTGTACTCCTTTGTTGATAGCTTAGTCACTGGGAGTTTTGGGGGTCTGGTTGGTTGATATTATTCTTCCTGTGGGGTTGCAAAAGCCTTCAACTCCTTCAGTCCCTTCTCTAACTCCTCCATTGGGAACTGGTTATTCTTCATAGCACGGATTGCAAGTTGGGCCAATCATTGACTGGCCATTCCTCCACTCTCTGCTCCATCTTTATCCCTTCATTTTTTGTATGCAGGACAAATTTTGGGTCAAATGTTTTGTCAGTGGGATGGTATGATTGTCCTTTCACAGGTAGTCCTCCTTGCTACAAGTCTCTTTCACTTTGTGAGCACTTGGTGCTATGAGCTTTCCTCTTGGTTATGTTGTGCCTTCATATTTATTGAATTTTAGAAACTCTTTAATGTTTTCTTTACTTCTTCCTGTCCCAGTGGTCACTGAGTAGAAAGTTGTTCAGTTTCCATGAGTTTGTAGGCTTTCTGTTGTTTCTTTTCTTGTTGAAGTCCAGCTTTAATCCATGGTGATCTAATATGATGTAAGGAATTATTTCAATCTTTTTGTATCTGTTGACAAAGGCTTGCTTTATGACTAAGTATGTTGTCAGTTTTGGAGAAGGTTCCATGAGGTACTGAGAATATGGTACATTGTTTTGCATTGGGGTAAAATGTTCTATAAATATCTGTTAGGTCCACATGATTCATAACCTGTTAGCTTCATTATTCTCTGTTGACTTTGTTTTGATGATAACTTGTCGATTGTTGAGAGTGGGGTGTTGATGTCCCTCACTATTATTGTGTGATTTAAGGTTTAGTGATGTTTCTTTTATGACTGTAAATGCCCTTACATTTGGGGCATGTATTTTCAGAACTGGATTTTTTGATGAGTATGAAGCATCCTTCCCTGTGTCTTTTGATTATTTTTTATTGAAAGTCTACTTTATTAGATGCTAGAATGGCTCTCTAGCTCATTTCTTGGGTCTATCTGGTTGAAAAATTGTTTTAAGCCTTTACACTGAGGTAATGTCCATCTTTGTTGCTAAGACCTATTTCTTTTATACAACAGAATGGTGGATCCTGTCAATGCATCCACTCTGTTAGCCTGTTTCTTTTTACTGGGGATCAACTCCATGGATGTTGAGGGATATTAATAACCAATGATTGCTTCTTCATGTTATTTTGGTGCTGGTTGTGGTAGTCTCTCTCTCTCTCTCTCTCTCTCTCTCTCTCTCTCTCTCTCTCTCTCTCTCTCTCTGTGTGTGTGTGTGTGTGTGTGTGTTTCTCTTCTTTTGGTTTTACTGGTGTGAATTGTTACCACAAGTTTGGGGATGCTATGTCTTCATTTTTCATCCTCGAATTCTAGTAATTCTTTAATGTCTTTCTTTGTTGCCTGTGCCCTGGACAGATGTCCATCCAACCCTAACTGCTCTTGGGGGTTGGGGGTGATTGGCATAGGGTCAACAACACAGACTCCAGGAGAAGATGAAAAAGGCTGCAAGAAAGAATCTATTCTAAACAACAGTGCCTGATTGCCTGGCATTATTTGCACCAGCAGTCTTTTCTCTCTCAGGCAATCCTCAATTGGGTCCTCTTGCAGGAATGCTGGTGCCACAGGTAGTACTCAATTATGTCCTCCTGCAGGAGATGGCTTTTGCAGCTGCATGGACCCCAGCATTTACATAGAGGCAGTCTTGCTATTCCTGATACATATAACCCATTTGTTTTTAGATTTTGAAAGCCTAGTGAGAGCCAGGGTGCCACTGCCTTGACATTGTTTACCCTACATCAGAGGATTCCCAGTATACTGGACTGTACCTGTCTTAGGTTGTCCTGTTTTCCAGGATTGACTTCCAGCCCTCAAAGAGATATCACTCCAGAGGTATGTCACACAAGGAGGAGATGAGGAACAGCCTAAATGATGGTCTCACAGATCTCTGCCATTTATGCTTTGATCACTTCCTTGCGGTGAGGGGGGGTTGCACAATCAGGATTTTTGGGAGCCATGAGCACCTGGAGGGTCACCTTATTTATTGAATGCTGTCTGGATATATGCTGTGTGAGATGCTTAAAATAATTATTAGTATGACCATCCCTCCCACCATAGCATAAGTGGCAATCCATGAGGAGTCAAACAGCTATTGTCTCACACTTTTCCCAAGAATCCGGCATCTAGTGAAAGCACAGATACCCTTGTTGTATTGAGGTTGGCTATGTCCTCCCTTAACAGCACAGAATAGTTAAGGAGTTTATTTGGCCAGGTATCTTTAAGATACTGAGCCAACTGTTTTAGGGCTTCAGTGGTATTATGTACCTGGTAAGGGGGTAGACAGGTTGTGTGATACCTGGGGTCACATGCCAATAGAGACATGTCCCTAACAAGGGCCAACTCTTCTGCCATTAAGTCAATAGGTTGTTGTAAAATGTGGATGGCTTGATAAATATGTTGATTTAGTACCTCCTCTGCCTGCAGTGCCCCAGCTGATCTAGAGACTACAGCATTGATAGTCTCTGCTGTAGTGGCTGTCTGGGTCAAAGCAACAGCAATTGCCCCAGAAATGCCTACAATGATGCCTTCAATGATGGCAGCTGTAATACCAAAATCCCACTTTCCCTGGTATAGTGGTTATAAGTGAGTCTGGGTCATCAGAGTGATGGCATGAAGGTGGGTGGTATTTACCACATGCATCCAAATAGCGGCTTGTTCCCTCCTCAGGATAGCTATCGTTGGATCCCCATCCAGCAGGCAGTCAGGAGATATTCCTCATTAAAGTCGTCAAGGCTGTCTCTGACATTGGAGGTATTAATGGCCAGAAAGTAAGGGGGGCAGACACACACTGGGGTGTCTTTCCAGCCAACCTGGTTGCCAATGGTAACATTCACTGGGGTTGTCCCAGTCCACATTTTCACTGACCAGTTTATGTGGAAGTATGTTCCATTAAAGAAACCTTTTAGGAGAGTAAGGGAGTGTAAATCAGGACAATTAGAGGGGTTACATAAATCCCAGTTGCTCATAATGGGATCATATCAGAATCTAGTGGGATCCCTGTTAACATGGGGAGTAATATTGGAAGCATCATGTAAGATAAACCTCCACATACCGAATGTGAGGTTAGATGACAATATTGCATAGTCCCCAGCGAATTTTACACCTAGTACAGGCTGGCAGTGCTCCCAGGGGATAGGAAGTCCCATGAAAGTGGGTATTTGAGGGACCCTTGGACAGCAAGGCAGGGGTGGATGGGATATGTTTGGGGATCCTTTGGGGATTTGTAATCAGTAAGGGGAACATGAAGTTCCATGCCGAACATGGTACTATAAGTTAGATTACCATGAAAGTCCCCATAAATCACGCCAGGGGTAAGCTGGGGGTACTTCTGATGGGACCAGAGTGGAAGGGCTAGTGAGGGAGGGACCTTGGACAGTGGCACTAGGGAATGGCTTGGATCCTCTCAGCTAGACAGCTGGAGCAGAGGCGCCCTCATCTTTGTCACTAAAATCAACCTGTTTGCCGAGAAAGTGGGATGGGGTCAGTAATGAGAAGGTGAATATTATCCTGATCCTGGCAGTGTTTGCTATAGGCAGCCATCACTTCCTCTGGGAAGAATTCTTAAGACTGGTGATGACTGTAAGAAGGATGGGGACAAAGAACAAAGGAGGGATAATCCCAGACTGTACCTCATGCTTATGGGCAAGGAAGAGAACCTGAATCCAAGAATGGTCCCACATGTTCTCCAGAGATATCCAAAGGGCCAATATGGCAGCCTCCTCCCAAAATTGGTCCAGGTCGTGAGTCTTAACTTTGAGACAAGTAACCAGAAGAGTTTTCAGAGCCCTAATCTGGGGTCCCTTGATGGTAGAAGGGGAGAACCCATGATGACAAGCACAAAAGAAACAAATGGTGAACATATGTGACAAATATGACAGAAGTGCTGAAAGCCATGGTGTACTAAGCAGGGGACTCCCCCCAGGTGTAGCTCAAAGGCCGTATGCCTGGATGGTGTACCCAAGGAAGGAAAAGGCATTCAGGAGCCAATCTCTGGTACCATAACATGGAAAATCAGTCCCTATATCAGGTGCCAGGACAAATACAGACCAAAAGTGAAAAACAGGCAAAGACAAAGAAGACAGAAAAGATGGAACCACAGTAAGACCACCCAAACACAGAGAAGGGCAACAATGGCCACTGCACACTCACTGCGTGCTGGCTACATGCTTGCCACAGCATGCTCACTCAAAAACAAAGAAAAACAAAAAGATGGCCACTGCAAGCTTACTGCATGCTCACCTCATGCTCGCCTCATGCTTCCCTCATGCTTGCCTCATGCTCGCCTCATGCTCGCCTCATGCTTACCTCATACTTGCCTCACACTCATTGCATGCTCACCTCATGCTCACTCTTGAGCAGAACTGAGACCAAAAGCGAGATTGCTGGGGTGGACAGAAAAGACAAAGTAGACAGAAATGAGGAACAAGCCCTCACCTTCACAAAACCCACAACATAAAACACTAAGGGGACAAGTCACTGAAGAAGCAACCAAAGGGGGCACAACAGCAGCACAGTGAGAAGAGCAGGTCAGGCCAAATCAAGAGCACAGTCCTCGCAGCAACAGGCAAAAATGAGCCCCCCAGAAAAGGAGGTTTGCAAGCAGCCACAAAATGAGAATAATGAAGTAGTCCATTGACCACGTTGGGCACCAGATATTGCCTGTGCTCTGGACAGCTCTCTGCCGACCCTACATGCTCTTGGGGGTTGGGGGCAATTGGCACAGAGTCAACAACATAGACTATAGGAGAAGATGAGAAATGTTGCAGCAAGCTCATCTGAGTGCTGTTGCAAGCTCCTTTAATACCCTCCACCCATGCCCCATTTGGTCCCAAGAAAGTATCTATTCTAAACAGCAGTTCCAGATTGCCTGGCATTATTTGCACCAGCAATCCTTGTTCTCTCAGGTAGTCCTCGATTAGGTCCTTCCACAGGAATGCTGGTGTCACAGACAGTCATTGATTAGGTCCTCCTGCAGGAGATGGCATTTGAGCTGCACAGCCCCCAGTGTTTACATAGGAACAGTCCTGCCATTCCTGCTACATTTCTTTCTTCCTGTTTTGATGAATTTTTTCATTCATTTGAGAGGTGTTAAGTTTCCATGAGTTTTTAAGTTCTCTGTTGTTTCTGTTGTTGTTTATATCTATCTTTAATCTGTGGCAGTCTAATGGGATACACGGGGTTCTTTGAGTTGCTTTGACTCCGAGTATGTGGTTAAGTTTGGAAAATGGTCCATGAGGCACAGAGAAGAAGGTATATCCTTTTGTGTTTTGGTGAAATGTCCCATAAATATATGTTGGATCCATTTCTTTTATTATATTTGTTATCTCAAACATTTCTCTATTTAGCTTTCGTCTGGATGACCTGTATAGTGATGAGTGTGGAATTGAAGTCCCCCACTATCAGTATATGAGGGTCAATATTTGATATAAGTTGTACTAGTTTCCCTTCCTTCCTTCCTTCCTTCCTTCCTTCCTTCCTTCCTTCCTTCCTTCCTTCCTTCCTTCCTTCCTTCCTTCCTTTCTTTCTTTCTTTCTTTCTTTATTTATTTCTTTATTTCTTTTACATTTGTATCATGACCCACCCCGTCCCTCTCCTCCTTCAAGTCCCACCCTTACAGATCTCTCTATCCATCAACTCAGAGAAGGGGAAGCTCCTCTTGGGTACCACCCCATCCTGGAGCATCTAGTCCCAATAGGACAAAGAGCATCCTCTCTCACTGAGACCTGACTAGGCAGTCTAGCTAGGGGAAGGATATTCAGCAGCAGGCAAGAGAGTCACAAACAGGCTCTGCTCCAATTGTTACAGGATCCACATGAAGACCAACCTATACATCTGCTACAAATGTGAATGTAGCCTAAGTCTAGTTCCTGCATGTTGTTGTTGTTGTTGTTGTTTTAATGGTTTAGATGCTGTGAGCCTCCACAGGTTCAGGTTATTTAACACTGTAGGTATTCTTGTGGTAGTTTTGACCCCTCTGGTTCACTCAATTCTATCCTCCACTCTTCCACAAGACTCCTGGAGCACCTCCTTATATTTGGATTTGTTCTCTGATTCTGTTACCATCTGGTTCTGGATGAAGCCTCTCAGGAGACAGTTGTGCTATGCTCTTGCCTGCAAGTATAGTAGAGTATCATCAATAGTGTAACTGATTGGCTTTTTATATAGGATGGGTCTCAATTTGAGTCAGTCATGTTCATCAATTCCCTTAATCTCTCCTCCAATTTAATTCCTATACATTTGTATGCAGGGAAAATTTTGGGATGAAGCTTTTGTGGATGGGTTTATGTCCCACTACCTGCACTGGATTTCCTGCCAGGCTACAGGAGATGTCCACTTCAGTCTCCATATCCCCTGTTGGTAAGAGTCTCATCTAGGATCACCTCCATAGACTCCCTGAACCTCCCTCATCCCAGGTCTCCAGCTACTCCCACAGATGTCCATCAATTGCTGTTCTCACACATAGCCCTCCCCCACACCCTCTCTCCTCACAATTGACCCCTGTCCACATTCCCACCTCACCCTCTCTTCTACCCAGTCATCTGTCCATCTATCTTTGATGATTATTTGTTCCCCTTCTGAGTGAGATTCATGGTAATTCTTCTTTGGAACTTATTACTTAGTTTCTTCAGTTCTGTGCATTGTAGCATGGTTATCCTGTAATATATGAATAATATCCACTTTACAGTGACTACATACCATACATGTTTTTTGTTGTTTTGATTTTTCTTTTCTGTTTTTTTTTTTGGGGGGGGGTGTCTGGGTTTCATCACTGAGAATTTTCTTTCTCTCTTTTTAAATTGTGCACTCTATGTTTTATTAGATACTTTATTTACATTTCAAATGTTTCCCCTTTGCTGGTTTCCCCTCCAAAAGCCTCCAATCCCATCGCCACTCCCCCTGCTCACTAACCCACCACTCCTGCTTCCCTGTCCTGGAACTCCCCTACACTGGGGCATTGAGCCTTAACAGGACCAAGAGCCTCACCTCCCATTGGTGACCAACAAGGCCATCCTCTGCTACATTTGTGGCTGTAGCCATGAGTCCCTCTATGTGTACTCTTTGGTTGGTGGTTTAGTCCCTGGGAGCTCTGGGGGTACTGGTTGGTTCATATTGTTGTTCCTCCTATGGGGCTGCAAAACCCTTCAGCTCCTTGGATCCTTTCTCTAGCTCCTCCACTGGGGACCCTGTGCTCAGTCCAATGGTTGGCTGAGAGTATCCATCTATATATTTGTCAGGCACTGGCAGAGCCTCCCAGGAGACAGCTATATTAATTAGGCTCCTTTCTGCAAGCACTTGTTGCCATCCACAATAGTGTCTGAGTTTGTTGACTATATATTGGATATATCCCCAGGTGGGGCAGCCCATGGATGGCCTTTCCTTCAGTCTATGCTCCACAATTTGTCTCTGTATCGCTTCCCATGGGTATTATGTTCACCTCTTCTAAGAAAGATCGAAGTATCCACACTTTGATCTTTCTTCTTCTTGAGCTTCATGTGGTCTGTGAATTGTATTTTAGGTATTCCAAGCTTCTGGGCTAATATCCACTTATCAGTGAGTGCATACTATGTGTGTTCTTTTTCTTTTTTCAGTTTTTTTTATGTATTATTATTTTCTTTATTTACATTTCAAATGCTATTCTGAAAGTTCCCTATACCCCCCTGCACCCCTGCTCCCCTGCCCACCCACTCCCACTACTTGGCCCTGGTCTTCCCCTGTGCTGGGTCATATAAAGTTTACAAGACCAAGGGGCCTCTCTTCCCAATGATGGCCGATTAGGCCATNTTCTGCTACATATGCAGCTAGAGACAGGAGCTCAGGGGGTACTGGTTAGTTCATATTGTTGTTGCACCTACAGGGTTGCAGCCCCCTACAGCTCCTTGGGTACTTTCTCTAGCTCCTCCATTGGGGGCCCTGTGTTCCATACAATAGCTGACTGTGAGCATCCACTTCTGTGTTTGCCAGGCACTGGCTTAGCCTCATAAGAGGCCGCTATATGAGGGTCCTTTCAGCAGAATCTTGCTGGCATGTGCATTAGTATCTGGGTTTGTTCTTTTGTGATTGGGTTACCTCACTCAGGATGATGTTTAGTTCCATCCACTTGCCTAAGAATTTTATAAATTGGTTGTTTTTAATGGCTGTTTAGAACTCCATTGTGTAAATGTACCATATTTTCTGTATCCATTCCTCTGATTAGGGACATCTGGGTTCTTTNCAGCTTCTGACTATTATAAATAAGGCTGCTATGAACATAGTGGAGCATGTGTCCTTATTACCAGTTGGAACATCTTCTGGGTATATACCTAGAAGAGGTATTGCTGGATCTTCCTGTAGTACTATGTCCAATTTTCTGAGGAACCGCCAGACTGATTTCCAGAGTGGTTGTACAAGCTTGCAATCCCACAGGCAATAGAGGAGTGTTCTTCTTTCTCCACATCCTTGCCAGCATCTGCTGTCACCTGAGGTTTTTATCTTAGCCATTTTGACTGGTGTGAGGTAGAATCTCAGGGTTGTTTTGATTTGCATTTCCCTGATCACTAAGAACTTTGACCATTTCTTTAAGTGTCTCACAGCCATTTGAGATTCCTGTTGTGAATTCTTTGTTTAGTTCTATACCCCATTGTTCGGTTTTTTTTGGGGGGTTAGATTCTTGAATTCTTTATAAATTTTGGATATTAACCCTCTATTGGATATGAAGCTAGTGAAGATTCCCCCCCCCAATCTATAAGTTGCCAATTTGTCCTATTAACTATGTCCTTTGCCATACAGAAGCTTTTCAGTATCATGATTTACCATATATCAATTCTTGATCTTAGAGCATGAGCCATTGGAGTTCTGTGTAGGAAATTTCCCCCTGTGCCAATGAGTTGGAGTTTCTTTCCCACTTCCTCTTCTATTAGATTCAGTGAGGTCCTTGATCCGCTTTGACTTGAGCTTTCTGCAAGGTGACAAATATGGATCTATTTTTATTTTTCCACATATCAACTGCCAGTTATACCAGCACCATTTATTGAAGATGCTTTCTTTTTACCACTGTATATTTTGGCTTCTTTGTCAAAGATCAAGTGTCCATATGTGTTTAGTTTTATTTCTGAGTCTTTTGATTCTATTTCCTTAATCAACCTTGTCTTAGTCAGGGTTTCTATTCTTGCACAGATATCATGACCAAGAAGCAAGTTGGGGAGGAAAGGGTTTATTTGGCTTACATTTCCATACTGCTCTTGATCACCAAAGGATGCAGGACTGGAACTCAAGCAGGTCAGAAAGCAGGAGCTGATGCAGAGGCCATGGAGGGATGTTCTTTACTGGCTTGCCTCTCCTGGCTTGCTCAGCCTGCTCTCTTATAGAACCAAGAATACCAGCCCAGAGATGGTCCCACACACAAGGGGCCCTCCCCTCTTGGTCACTAATTGAGAAAATGCCCTGCAGCTGGATCTCATGGAGGCATTTCCCCAACTGAAGCTCCTTTCTCTGTGATAACTCCAGCTGTGTCAAGTTGACACAAAATTAGCCAGTACAAACCTGCCGTCTCTGTACCAATACCATGCAATTTTTATCACTAATTCTCTGTAGCACAGCTTGAGGTCAGGAAGGGTGATTACCTTAGAAGTTCTTTTATTGTTGAGAATTGTTTTCACTATCATGGATTTTTTTTTCCTTTTTCCATATGAAATTGAGTATTGGTCTTTCCAGGCCTTTGAAGAGTCGTGTTGGAATTTTGATGGGGATTGTGTTGAATCTGTAGATTGCTTTTGGTAGTAATTTCATTTTTACTATGTTAATCCTACCAATCCATGAGCATGGGAGATCTCTTCATTTTCCGAGGACTCTTCAATTTCTTTGAGAGACTTGAAGTTCTTGTTATAGAAATCTTTCACTTGTATTTTTAGAGTTACCTCAAGATGTTTTATATATTATTTGTAACTATTGTGAAGAGTGTTGTTTCCCTATTTTCTTTCTTTGCCCATTTATCATTTGTATAAAGGAGGGCTACTGATTTGTTTGAATTAATTTTATATACAGTCACTTTGATGAAGTTGTTTGTCAGCTGTAGAAATTCTCTGGTAGAATTTTTGGGATCACTCATGTAAACTATCATATCATCTGTGTGGCTGTTCTTAGTGAGGTCTATCAAAGCCTGACTTGCAGGCAAAAAGTATGAAGTGTGTCTTGGACACTACTCAATCTCAACAACAGGTTAAAGCAATGCCTAATTACACACATTCATGGGGAATCTTTGTTGATCCCATCAGTTGAGAGGCCAGACTGGTTTACATTGTGATTTCAAGGCCAGTCCGGAGTACATAGCTGACCTTACCCTAACAGTAACAATAACAAACAAACAAAATCCCTGTTTTCTTCTGCTTCCCTGAGTACATGTTTGACCAAGTAAACAAACCAAGGTAGTTACCATTTTTATATACAGAATCTATTTCTTCCTTGAACTGCAGATTGAATCTGGACTTTATTTATTCAGAAAACAACCCCAGATGCTTAGCATCAAAGTTGAAGGTCTTTCTGCAACAATGCACATGCAGTAGCTACTCATTACTTGCCAAGCAGTTGATTTAAATTAACACATATACACTCTCATACATGTATGTGTGTGTGTGTGTGTGTATATATATATATATATATATATATATATATATATATATAATTAATCTTTCTAAACTGTTTTAAACAGTAGTTATTCCTAGTTATGTACTTAATAGAGTTGAAGCTAAGATATGCAAAGGCACTTGTTCTCTGATAAAAGGGCATGGCAGGGGTGTGAATCACTAGATCAGAGGCTTAATCTTTGCCATATCTCCTCTCTCCTCTAATACTGCTCCAGTTCTTGATTGCCCTTCCAGGCACAGGTCTTTTCTTCTCAAATACCGATGCTCTAGTTTTGTGATACTGCACCTTTACACGGGGAGGAGGTGAAAAGCCAGGTAGCAGAGGGAAATAGGCCCTTAATTAACAGCAGTTATCAGGGCAGGTAGTGGCTAGGTCCGATCAACGATTTGGTCCCACCTCTTGTAGTTCCTCTGTGAGAGGCCCCTGAAGAGAACACATAGATTCGATCTTGACATCTATTTCTAGCTAAGACACTGAGTCAGCCCATTCAGACTCCGGGCCTTGATTTCTTTCTTTCTTTCTTTCTTTTTTAAAGACCCACAATTTTGTTTTCAGAGATGATGCGATATTTCTTCCAATGTATTACAATGTCTGGAATTATCCCGGATGCTACTTCTTTTCAAACAATTTAAAGATTTTTTTTTATTTTACTCAGCACCGCACAATATTTGACCTCACCAAAAGTTCAAGTGACACATGGGAACAAATGGAGTTCTAGAACCACTTCCTATTTTCCCAGCAACTGAGTGGATACTCTGTGGACCCCTTCCATCACTTGAATCCATGTGACCTTGACTATATTACCTCTGCCTCTGCTTCATTTTGCTCCCCTGTAAAGCAAGGGTAGGGCTGTGGTGAAGACACTGAGAAAAGCTCAAGCTTGAAGAAATGGGGTTCAAACCCAAACATCCAAATGTTAAGTATGGCAGCCTGCCTATCAGCATCATGCTCTGAAAGAAGAGATCAGAAGAGAATGGTGGACGTCCTGGAGCTGGAATTCCAAGCAAATGTGAGCTGCCTGACATGGATGCTGGGAACCAAACTCTGGTCCTCCGCAAGAGTAGCAAGCCCTCTTAACAGTCAAGCCACCTACCTTTGCTGTGTCTTAAATAGCACAGTATAGGATTTAGACTTGTAATTTGTCGTAGGCAATAGCACAATATAGGATTTAGAGATGGAGTGTTGATATTAAAACTAGAATTTCTCTGAACTTATAAAAAAATGGCCCATCAAGAGAGGCTGTGCAATTTTTAGCTCAATAATTGGCTTCTCACAGAAGTAGAATATAAAACAAAAATGTGTGACATGCCTGAGATTGCTCATTTATGTTTTTTCACCTGGGGTTAATATTCTGCCATCTCAATCCCATGGGCCTTGATTTCTTTTGTGTACTAACTCAATTCCCTGAAAGTTGTCTTTTGATCCCTGATTCATTTCACAAACCAGCTTCCAGGTGCCTTTCCTCTATACTTTCATTTTGGCTTAATTCTGGTGTCTCTCATCCCAGTTACCCTACATTGTCGGCCACCTTCTGGAGACCTCTGACGATGTTTCCTCCAGGACTCACTCACTCTTTTCTCTTTCTTAGCCTTGTTTGGCAGCCTTCACCCACAAGAACTTTTTCTTGTTTAAATTTACACTGGGGGAAAAAAAATCCCTTATGCTCAAGAAACAACATAAACACGGTAAATAGACTTACTCTAGCCAGTTTCAGTGGACCGAAACCAGATTTCAGATATGGTACCTCGAGTCATGCCCTCCTGACACCGTCGTCGATGTGTGCATTTCTAACAGCACATGCACCTTAGGGTTATCTTCCGAGCTGAAGGAGGACGGGCTATGCAGGCCTGCACTCTGGTGAGTGGCATCTGTTTTCTGAGGCCCCTTTACTTTGCAGGTCAGGATTAATGAAGTATAGGGAGGAGGCAAGCTGGCATAGAGAGGATGAGAGGGAGATTGGGGAGGGCACAAGTGGGCCTGTGATACTGGCAATAACGGCTGTCGGATTCCTTTTGCATTCTGGGTTTGTTTATTTTTGTTTGTCGTGTTTATGTTTTTGCATAAAGGGCTTACTGGGTGGCCCTGGGTGGCCTAGAATTCATTCCCGAGATTATTAGTCAAATCTTTATGATGGACAAGGATTTACTTCTATTTCTGCTACTAAGTACTTTTATGACCTNATTTAGGGCTTGCTTTCTTATGAGTAAAAAATATGTAGGTTTAGCTGGTGTTGGACCAAGAAGGTAGTTTTGGGTAATTAGTATAGTAATTTTTTAGAGTTGTATTTTATTATGCTGAAGGTCATTACACAAAGTTCCTACCCTAAATTCCTAACTGTAGTACTAGTCATACCTCCTGAAGGCTATTAACCCATGTGATCTATCTTAGCTGAAGCTCAGATCCAGTCTCTAACAGAAGTCTTTAAGGGTTGAAATCTTAGTGGAAGACACTCCAGATGCAGTGCGGATCAAGGTGGCATCTTTCCAGATTTGCAGAGCAGAGCATTATTTGGTCTCTACTTATAAACTGTCCAGTGGGCATCCTGGAGTTCTAGGACTGTGTCTGGTTATCTCGGGTGATGCTTCTGGGTCCTGGTTATCAGATGTAGCCTTGGGTGTTGTGGAGTTTCTCGACTAAGCTGTTCTACAGTTTTTTTTTTACATTTTTTTAAAAACTATGTTCATTACAGCTGACTCTGATGGTCTCAGATCCTTTGATGGTTTGTTTGTTTTTCGAGACAGGGTTTCTCTGTGTAGTCCTGGCTGTCCTGGCTGTAGATCAGGCTGGCCTCGAACTCAGAAATCTGCCTGCCTCTGCCTCTGCCTCCCAAGTGCTGGGATTAAAGACATGCGCCACCAGGCCCGTCTGCCTTTGTTTTGTTTTGTTTTATTTTGTCACTCTGAAGACAGTCTCCGTATGTCGCCCAGATACTTGCTATGAAGTCTAGGCTGAGCTTGAAAGTGTAACATTCCTGTCTGAGCCTCTGGGGCATTGGAATTTATAGTCTCTCTTATTTCATCTAACCCAGAAAGCATTCTAGGCATTTGGAACATTGGGTTCTATCACTGTATCACTAAAAAAGACTAAAAGTGATTCCTGTGGCTGAAGATCTGGTACACAAAGGCCCAGCCCAGCTGGGAGCTAACTCTGTTTCACTTATTAGGACTCTCTTTTTATTATTATTATTATTATTATTATTATTATTATTATTATTTTCTTTATTTATATTTCAAATGCTATCCCGAAACTTCCCTATCCCCCCCGCCCCTGCTCCCCTACCCACCCACTCCCACTACTTGGCCCAGGCCTTTCCTTGTGCTGGGTCATATAAAATTTGCAAGACCAAGGGGCCTCTTTTCCCAGTGATGGCCAATTAGGCCATCTTCTGCTACATATGCAGCTAGAGACACAAGCTCAGGGGGTACTGGTTAGTTCATATTGTTGTTCCACCTACAGGGTTGCAGCCCCCTTCAGCTCCTTGGGTACTTTCTCTAGCTCCTCCATTGGGGACCCTGTGTTCCATCCAATAGCTGGCTGTGAGCATCCACTTCGGTGTTTGCCAGGCACTGGCATAGCCTCACAAGAGGCCGCAATATCAGGGTCCCTTCAGCATAATCTTGCTGGCATGAGCATTAGTATCTAGGTTTGGTGGCTGATGATGGGATGGATTCCCGGATGGGGTAGTCTCTGGATAGTCCATATTAGGACTCTCTTAATTGTCTCTTTTCAAATATCGAGCATGACCTTGGGTATCTGCCAGTGTTTCCTGTGATTCTCAGATTACAGTATGATGGTGGGTTCCTCAGAGCAACAGTGATACCACAGTTGTCTGATAACTGAAATTTTGCTTTTTACGGAGGAGACACTCACTTTGTCAGCTTTAGAAGACAGTGTATGAATTGTTGGGATTCTTGTTTGCTAGCAAAGTACTTAGAACAATATTTGACACAGAGGGACTTAGCAAATGCAGTATATGTTGATGCATTTGGTAAATTAAATTTATCACATGGACAATAGAATGCATAACCTTAGCACTCAGTAGGATAGAAAGCTTGAGGCCCTCTTAGCATACACATCAAGACCCTATCTTAAAAAGCTGACAAAGGAAAGGTTCAATTTTTTTGATTCTTGGCATCTGTTAAGAGAGTTGATTGGGAGAAAGTTCCCCCCAAATCTATATATTTTAATTTGTTTTTGTGTTCATTCAAGTTCTGGTGTCATGTGTGATGCATGTGTAAGATGTCACAAGTTCTAGACCTTGATTTACAGATAGGTGTGAATTGTCATATGGGTGCTGGGAAATTAACCTTGGTTCTCTGAAAGAGGAACCAGAGTTCTTTAACCACTGAGCCAGCTCCAGGAATCTACATGTTTTAAAAAAGATTTTAAAAGTGTGTAAGTGTATGTGTTTGTGTGTGTGTGTGTGTGTGTGTGTGTGTGTGTGTGTGTAAGTATCCAAAAAGGACAGAAGAGAACTCCATTGAATCTGAAGTTACAGGTTTGGAGCCACCCATTGTGGGAGCTGGAACCTCTGGAAAAGCAACCAGTGCTCTTGATCCCTGAACCATCTCCCTAAACCCCAGAACTTGTATTTTTATTTTTATTTTTTTTTGAGATGCTACTTTTTATTTTTTTATCTCTCTTAAAGTTTTCGTGCCCAAGTTTGGCAAATGATAGAAGTTTATACATACACACATTTACATATATATATATATATATATATATATATATATATGTTTAGAGCCCCAGCTTCACTGTTAAACTCTCCACTTAGGCTGTTAAAAAGAGGTTAAATGGCAAGAATACATATATAAAAATCAGGAAAACATGAAATAACCCTAATGTATAACTTTTGCTTTTATGAACTATGACATTTTTAAACAAATCTCCTTGTTAAAACTATTACAGTGTCATATACTTACAAGGAGATTCCTTATGTGCTCTGTGGCTCGACAAGCTAGCTAAGTTTTTATTAGTAACAGATAATACCAAGTGATTCAAATTCAGGTGAAAGGCATCCAGTTTACAGGATCATTAGAATCTGAAGCAACGTCCTTCAGATATATGCCTTTAAACTGCTACACAAATGCATCACACAATGTTCAGGTTATAGCTGAAAATTTTCCAGTGCACTGCTGGGGCTTGAACTCTATGCATTTTAGGTAAGCTCACTAAACTCAATTCGTTCTTGAGGCTACTGCCCAGAACATGGTCTGCTTTAAAACAGAATATACCACTGATTATCTCATGCTGGAATCCCCTCCTTGTGCAGATAATTACCGTGTATCTGAAGCTGCTTTACTCCATAATAAGGAAGGTGGGCCTGGATTACCACAGAAGAGGAAAACTCCAGCAGAGAATGTTGTCAGAACCTGTATTTTTAAGAGATGTTCTCAGGTGAGGTGTTCTTATATAACAGATAAAGTGGGGTCCACTTATAGGTTAGATAGTCTGAGTTTTTAAGATGGTTATAGAAATATTAGTAAAAAAAACAAATATATACAGAGAACATGCAAATATATTGAAAGTTTTTACAAATGAATGGGGAAACATCTTTTTGCTTCAAAAATTATTTGATGAAAATGACTTCTTAATTTTTTCCTTGTTATAGCAATCTACGGTAAACTTCGCAACTTGGGAATGCATGCATTTTTCCATGAGTGAATCTATGAAAGTTGTTTCATGATTTGAAGTTCAGTGACACAGTGGTTACTCCACCTACCTTTGGCAACTTGTTATGGAAAACTTGAAGGAGGACTGGTGAGATGGCTCAGCAGGTAAAGCTGTTTGCCACCCAAATCTGACCTCCTGTATTCCATCACCAAATTTCACGGTGACACAGGAGGACTGACTTCAGAGAGTTGATCTCTGAACTTCCGGCTCATGCTGTGGGTTTTGTGTGCCAGCACACACACACACACACACACACACACACACACACACACACACACACCTGCCTACTCCAGACAATACCGGTGTGCTTTTAGAGCTAACATCTTGCTACATTTGTGAAGGTTTCTTTTGTTTGCTGCCTTGAAGTCTTCAAGGCTATCTTATTAAAGACTGAAGAACATTCTCATATAGAAATTCAAGAATAAGCTTCAGTTATTAAACACACGAGTATCTGAAAATCAGGACATGATTTGAATCCCTTTTACAGTTATGTGTGTTTGTTGACCTCTACCACAGCCACTGTCATCAGGTCTCACCGCAAGCACATTCACCAATTATTTTAGTTAGGGTATCTATGTCACTAATTAAACACCATGTCCAAAAGCAACTTGGGAAGAAAACGGTTTATCAATTACTCTTAAATATCCTGACTCACAGTCAATTGAGGGAAGCCAATACAAGGACTCAAAATGAGAAGCAATCTGGAGGCAGGACCTGATGCAGAGGTCATGGATGAGGGATGTACACTGCTTCCTCAGCTTATTTTTTGAAATGATTTATGCATGTATTTTATATATGTGAATGCATTTTTATTTTTTATTTTTTATTATATATTTTCTTCATTTACATTTCAAATGCTATCCCCAAAGCCCCCTATNCCCCCCCCGCCCTGCTCCCCAACCCACCCACTCCTGCTTCCTGACCCTGGTGAATGCCTTTTTTAAATGCACATCAGAAAATAAAATCAGATCCCATTACAGATGGTTGTGAGCCACCATTTGGTTTCTGGGAATTGAACTCAGGACCTTTGGAAGAATAGCCAGTGCTCTTAACCAATGAGCCACCTCTCCAGCCACACTCAACCAATTTTCTTAGGGGCTCTAGGTCCACTGGGCTAGGAATGGCACCATGTACAATGGAATGAGTCCTCCCATCTCAGTGACTTATTAAGAAAATGCCCCAAAGTTTTTCTTTCACCCTGATTTTCTGGAGGCATTTTCTCAATTGAGACTCCCTGGGCTCAGATATCTTTCGCTTGTTCAAAGCTAAAGTTGACACAAAACTAGACAGCATACACTGAACACACTCTACAGCCTTTTAGTTTCTTTCTTGCTGCCATGACACAATACCTGGCAGAAACAAGGCGGGGAGGTTTGTTTGCGCTCATGTTCAGAGATCTGTAGTGTATCACAGATGTGTATGACCTGCCATGCAAGGCAGGCGTGGTGGAATGGTACAGTTACTAGCAGTGTGGTGTATAGCAGTGGCTTCTCATGTCATGGCTGACATGGAAAGAGAGAGGCCAGAACCATTTCTAGACTATAACCTTAAAGGCCACTTCTAATTATCCACTTCTGCTAGGAAGGCTGTGTTTCCTGAAGGTTATGTAGCCTTCCCAATTACTACCACCAGCTAAAGAACAAGTGATCAATGGCACTAATTGAGTCAAGAAATGACAAACACTGTCAAGTTTGTAGAAAAATCTGTATTACTGGTAAGGATATAAGTTTTTACATTGTATATAGAAGTTGTAACAGGCCCCAGAACTTAACACAACTGATATCATGCTGGAAACACCATGCTGACCTTAGAATCCAGCATGTAGACCCCTACACCTGCCAAAAAAGGCAACAAAGGCTTAACCATCAAACATCTAGGACATAGTTTCTGGATCCAGGAAAAGCCCCTAAATGTACTAGCCTTGCCTTTTGGCTTCTATAGTTCTGCATCTTGATAACTCTTATGGATAACTGAAATGTGTCAGCTCAAGATATAGTTTTTGTGCTTAAACTCCAAAGTCAGGCTAGAAAGATGGCTCAGTGGTTAAAAGCACTGGGTGATCTTCCAGATGTCCTGAGTTCATTTCCCAGCAAAATCATGGAGGCTCAAAACCATCTGTAATGGGATTTGATACCTTCCTCTGGCATGCAGATGTATATGCAGAAAGCATACTCATATACATAAAATAAATAAATCTTTAAAAAATTGTCCAAAGGCAGTGAGACTCAGGGTTACGATTTCCACAAGTTTCTGATGCAGCTGCTGACCAGCAGTACAGACTTTCTATTGACCTTTAAAAGTGTTCATGAGTGTTCTTTGCTAGAATTATTACACGACAGAAACACAGTGGAGGCTCTTCAAAAAATTAAAAGTGAATCTAACATATGGCCCAGGTAATACGACTCCTGGGTATTTACAAAAAGGAATTCAATTCACTCTATTAAAAACATATTTGCCTGTCAGTGTTGATTGTAATACACTTGTACTTGCTCTCACTTTGCATAGTCAGAATATCTAGTTAGAGTTCCCTAAAGGAACAAAATTGATACAATGAATATCATTGTATCAATGATATTCATATATATATATATATATATATATATATATATATATATATATATATGAATGTCTTGCAGGTTGTGGTCTGGCTAGTACAATGATGGCTGTCTAGCACCAGTCCTTTCAATCAGTGTGGCTGTTGGAGCTGATCTTCAGTATACATTGTCTGGAATCCTGAAGAATGAGGCTGTAATGCCAGCAGAGGAATGAACTGGAAAGCAAGTGCAAGGACAATCAAGCAAAGAAAGAAAAGCTTCCTAACCCACATTTTTTATATAGACTGAAACAAGGAGGTTTGGCCCAAATTGAAGGTAGATCTTACCACCAAAGAAAATCCAGATTAATGTTGAGTATTTGTAATTCAAATGAGTTAATAACTTTTAATTACGAAAACCCCTCACAGGTGTACCCAATACATTGAGTTTTAATTAATTACAGATGTAGTCAGGTTAATACCCAAAACAGCTATTACAACAGTTCACAGCAGCTACAATAGGGAAATGGCCTTAGTGTCAATAACAGAGAGGAGTATAAAGGAAATGTGATGTGTAAATACAATGGGAAATTTATTCGTAAAAATGAAATTATGTTGTCCACAGGAAAACAATTTAGTGGAGACTATCATGGCTTAACCAGGCTCAGTTAATTCTATTTTCTTCCATGTATGTGTCCTAGATCATATTTCTATAAGTGAAACCCTGAATGTATATGATTCATAAAATTGGAAGAAAATCCCTGTAGCATAAAAATGAATATGAGCTGTCTTGAGAGGTGAGAAATATACAGGTTTATGGAAATGGAAGGAGTGTGTGCTCAATATTCAGTATGTAATTCAAGATATACTATGTCCAGTGAATGAAAAACTCAAAAATAATTTTAGCACAACTGTAGAATTTTCTCAAATGATTTAATGTTAAATAAATATTTAAGTTTTCTTTCATATAGAATATAATAAAAACTAAATCATAACAGTTAAGAGAAACAGAATAAACTAACCAACTTAACATTCTATGGCAATTTTACTATTAAAATACATGTGGGTATGGTTTTTTTCTATCCATCTATATTCTTAGTCTTCTATATTCCTGCACATGTACTTATGTATATACATATTTATATGTTTTTCTTTCCTTCTATGTAACTTATCAGTGACTACATCTCTTCAAGTAAATGTTGAAAAGCACTTTGTTGCAATGATCTGGCCAGCTCTTACATTGCATAGCCATAATATTGAGAAATTTCCATATCCTTCTCCCTCTGAAGGAAAAACTGCAGTTTCCCAGTAGAGGGGTTCTTGGCAGCATTCTCACGCTCCTGTTGGGCCCGCCTCTTCATGGCCTCCCTCTCTGGCCTCTGCTCTTTTGTGATGGGCTGAGAGACAACTGGTCCCAGAATGTCGACTTTCTTCCATGGAATGGGTTGGCGGCTGAAGTCTTGCAGCAGATATTGGGTTTGAGGTTTGGGAGGTGATGGTGCCTTGTTCCTGGCAGCAGAAACAAGCTCTCTCTGGAATGATGTGTGAGATGATGCTCTGTAGGGTACAGGCCTCGAAGTGGCCAACTGGGGCACAGCACTAGACTGGTTGGGGTTGGTTTCATTAGGTCCAGTGGCACTGGAGGAAATTGGAGGAGCTGGCTTGGCAGAGGCTACCGAAGATGTGCTCACAGGAGGTGGTTGGGCTGGCCTGAGTGTGGTAGGTTGAGCTGAGTGAGAGTGAGGCTGCACAGGGTAAACTGTAGTGGGCCTGCGTACAGCCAAGGAAGGGGGCTTTCTAGAAGCAGGTCTGGATTGAGGCTTCTCCATGGTTGGAAAAGGCAGAGGAACTAACTTGACCTTCCCAGCTGGGGGCAGCTCATACTGGGATGGAGATGTACACTCCTTGTGAGCACTGCTCTCTGCTCTCTGAACCTTCCCTGGGCTTTTAGGAGGACCCTGGCCCTCACGTGGCCTGTTTAGCACTGTTGTAGTAACTGAGCCTGGGCCTAGATCTTTGTTGGTGGTGAAGGTTCGCAGACCCCCGAAGGAAGAGATGCCAGTTTTCTTCTCACTCTTCTTCCCCAGAGGGTGGAAGACCTGTACGGACTCCAGCATGTGCATGCCAAGGTGGGTTCGAGGCTTCTTGAAGCTGTTTTGACTGAGCTCGGGTGGGTTCCTCTTCCTCTTGGTCTTGGGGATGGTGGGCTTCTCTTCTGCTTTGACTCTCTTCCTTGACTGCTTAAGCTCCCCTGTTTTCTTGGAGTTGTTCTCTGGTCCACTTGATCTTTCTTTCCCCTGTTTTCTAGCTCTTCTGTTCTTGCTGGGGGGCACTTTGGGAGCTTTGCCCTCTGGGTGCTTTGCCATGTTGTCAATAGCCTTTTCACTGGCCCCAGCAACACCCACAGCCCCCTCTCCCTCCACCAGGTCCCGGTGCTGGATTTTGGCCTGAGGAGCTCCCTCAAGCAGCTCAAAGGATTTATGTTTATTCTTCCTCACCTGGTCAGAGGGGCCACTGGTGACTTTCCAGTTTTCACAGGACTGATCCTGGTCTATGTCTGTGAGGGTATTGAGGAGTTGGGGAATTTGAATGTCTGTCTCAAGTATAGTGATGTCTTTAAAGTCGAAGCTGGATCCAATCTCATTCTCTAGCCCTACAAGCTCTTTTGGACCCACGTTGATGCTTCCCAAATGGGCATTATCTGAAGCAGGCTTCTGCCTGAGGCTCTCAGTATCAGTGCAGTGTAGAGGCTGCTGCAAGTCAGGGTGTTCCAAAGTCAGGATTGATGTGTCTTGGTTTTCTTTTGTGCCATCATAGGCATCTAGAGTCTTTAAAAACTCTTCTTTTGCCTCAGTCATGTTTTTGTTCTCTGGTTGTTCCAGGCTTGGAGCTGGAGGCAAAGCCAGGAACTCTGAAGGACTGTGGATGGGGGCTGTTAATGCCCTGTCCCTGTTGACAGCTGGTGGCCTTATCTGGGAAACCTGGACACAGGAGTTGCAGAGTTTTGAACTCTGCAGCTGACAGTGTGTCTGGCCTGAAGGTGGCAATCCCAGGGATGTCTCCATTTGAACCACTGGAAAAGAGTGAGGGAAGAAGTCAGTGCCTGGGGTAAATGAGATGCTCCCCACCCCCAACCCCATTTCATAGGACCACAGCATTTGGCCCCTGCAGCAGTGGGAGGACATTCCTATGAGCTCATGATGAAGAGCTTGGATGCTACCTCTGTGGGCAGACCTATGGTGACTGCTCTGTTTCTGATGACCATTGCATGTCATGTTTTCTCAAATATTTTTTTCCTTCCTGTTTGTGTGGTTTGTGGAGGAAAACCCTCAGTAGGTCAGTTACCAAATCCCCTGGATGTATGCATCTCACTTTCCTTCCCCTTTCTTTATTAAGAGCACCTCTCATTTTTGTGGAACTTTGCTAGTAGGTAGGTTGTCTGGTCCATGATTTCCAAAAACTAACCTGACCCTTTGAATAATGGCATTACTCAGATGACCCCAGAATCTTGATTTTTTTTAAATATAGGTTTAGGTATCCAAACCCACTTAGGCACTCCTGCAAGGCAAGCATTTTAACAACCAACGATTTTCTCCAGCCCCATGTTTCACAATCTTATAAGTGGAATGGAAAATGGTATGAGAATTTGAAATTGTTGGGCTTGGGTGAGACTCAGTAGTAGAGAACATGTCTACATGACCTTATGTTCTTGGACATGGGTTACCACTGAAGTACTACAGCAAAAGAAAAAAAAATGAGCAGGCTTAGCCAAATTAGAAATGGTACCTTGACTGTGCCATACTCTCTCTACCTTTTTAAGTGTAAGAAAATTCCAGAGCAGGTGCTGGGAATCTGGGAGGAATTCTTCCTCCAGGACAGATTCAGAGCTATATTACTCTGGAGGATTTCAACTCATGGAAAACCCTGTGTTACCAAAACAATTCCTCAATGTCTTCTAGATACAAGATCAATAATAGGTCAGGAAAGAGTCTATTGCAGTGTATTGGTGCATAGGACTGATTATCCTGTGTAGTTACATGTGTGACTATGGTGTGTTCCATGGACATCATTTAATACAGGATGGATGCCACTCACTGTGGCCTTGCATTCTCTCTTTTGATAGAGTCTGAAGGTGGTGGAAAGCTGGAGCTGTACTTACCTGTCAGGACACTCATTCTCCCTCTGTGTGGACTGGCCACTACTAAAAGGTAGAGGTCAATTTCTTTGGAGTGCTGATCCCACTACTTCCCTCCTGGATCTGTACTCACCAGTAAGACCGCTGTCTGGCATGGATTGAGCAGATGTGGAATAGGAGAAGGCAGAGGTAAAAAGTGGTATTTGGATATTCCTTGGCTGAATCTCCTTTAGCACCATCACCATCTCTGGTTGGAGCGCAGAGGTCTGACTCCCAGGGTAGGACACAGAGCCATGGGGCTGCAAACACTGCCCAAATTCTCCAGCTATCAGAGGGCCCAGGTTGTTGTGCTCATAGTAATAGACCTGGCTACCCTCCTGGTAGGAAGGTGCCAGGCTGTATCCTTGATTTGGCATCTGTGGTGGTGTGACCTGGACAAAGCTGGCAGGCAGTGTTGGATAGAAAGGAACTATGGCATTGGGATCTAAAATTTTATCACACTGGTTTGTCACAGCCAGGGAGGAGAGTGTAGTGTCCTGGTCAATGATGGTCATATTGAATTCCTGGCGTGCATCTTCCCTCCTATCTGTGCTTCCAGTGAAATCCCACTTGAGAGCACCTGGATAGGAGGGTGCCGAGGTGGAAATCTGGCCCTGCTCAGTTAGCACTGTCAGCATTGTCGTGCCAGCATGTGGGTTAAGATAGGCATTACCCATGAGCGGCTGGAGAGAAGTGCTGGATGCTGATGGTAGAAGCCATGCTGAACTCACATCTGGGGTGGAGATCCTGGAAAAGTTGCACACTGTTCCTGCAGGCTGTATAGAGTTGCTCAGCAGCGGCAGAGAAGGGTGCAGAGTGCTTTCTGTCCCAAAGAAACGTGAGCTTTGGAAATTTTCTGTAGAGAGGAAGAAGACAGTTGGAAAATGGTGAGGTTGATGTTTTCTAGGTTACGGTGGGGAGCAGTGCTACATCCAGTTTCTACTGGCTGTGATTGACTAAGACTGAAGTTTCCTCCAGCATCCCAATTGCAAATGCTGATTGATGCTTGGCACTAGCCAGAATGACACTCATTTGATGAGCTACCTGATCTTCCTCTGTGGGCATGGAATTCCTGGTTGATCTGGTTCCATCTTTGCTCCAACGTAGACACATTCCTTCTTTGCCCTGCTTTGTCTTGCTCTCATGCCTGCTGTGACATTGCCTCAAAAGGGTGTCCTACAGTAGCAGTGTTTAGAGGTAGGAGAGCCTTAGCTTCTCAAGCTACTGCCTTTTCCCTGTCCTATGAACCTCTACATAGAGACATGGACTCTTAAGAGTAGGCTGGGCTTGAAATCACAGAAACCAGCCTGCCTCTGGATCTGACTTGCTGCTATTATAGTTGAGTGCCAGGACCTCCAATCTTATCTATACTCTGTGGGTGGTTTTGTTTATTTAAAAATTACATGTCAGAGGTCGGGAGTGGTGGTGCACGCCTTTAATCCCAGCACTTGGGAGGCAGATGCAGGCAGATTTCTGAGTTTGAGGCCAGCCTGGTCTACAGAGTGAATTCTGGGACAGCCAGAGCTACACAGAGAAACCCTGTCTTGAAAAAAAAACAACAACAAAAATTATACATGTCAGGGAGTTTGTGTATAAATATTGTATTTACTTAATTTACTTTGCTAACTCTTTCTTTGTCTCTCCCACTCCTATAACTGATGACATCTTATCTAAGTATGACTCTTAAACACCTATGTGTTTATGACTTTATGTGTACAGCCTACTGGTCACATTTCATGGTGTGTACATGTGTCTAGGGCTGGCCCTTTGGGATTTGGTAACCTATTAGGAGGTTGAAACCTGACTAAGATTCACTCGTCCCCTGCTCCTGTTCATTGCTTGTAACTCTCGTAGAGGGGAAGCCTTGTGAGGGTTTCCCACCTGTGTCAGTCCCTGTTGTACAGAGAACAACTGACGATGGAGTTCTCAGCCCCAACTAATAGTATCCAGCACAACCAGGGCATACGAGAATCAGAGAACTCTGCACAAGATGTGGTAGATTGGAAGAGCCGGGAACCAGAGCAGGATAATATTCTCTATATATGACAGTGAACTTGTGCCGAGAGCAATCTTAACAATATGTTCGCCTAAACAAGGCTTGGGAAATGACAGTGCCTTGAGCCTTTTGATTTAAAATGTGTGTTTCTCTCCAACATTCTGTCCCAAACTATCTTTGTGAATTTTAAGAGCATCTCAGCAGGTTTGACTCCTTCTATTTCTCTGTTTTCTAGCCCTTCATCTTTATACTTTGGATTTTTTTTTTTGTCCCCCAGTTCTTGTGAATCTGTCTTTCATGTAACAGCTTCAATATTTCTTTGACTAGAAGAACTACCTTCGCAGAGTCTAGCCCCCTCAGTCTCTCCCACATTCACTTGTCTTTTAAAATCCAACAGCACCGAGCACAGACCATAGTAGCACAATAACCTCTCTGAGGTGGGTAAAGAATCAGTGGGGAGTGAACTATGTGTCCAAAGCCACATTCTTAGTAAGAACAAAAGTTAACATGACTTTCAGCGTGAGATATCTAGACCCGTGTCATCCCTAGTATTCTAAAGATTTAAACATATGCTAAAAATAAGGAAATATGTGATCAAAAATATTTGAAAGTTTCTTTCCTTACCTGACATGTTTAGGAGGGCTCTGTATGGGGAGTAACAGTACTCCACCTTACAATTGAGCCAGATAAATGGTAGTCTTTGTCTAACACGCTGACCAAACCAGCGAGTGTGTCCAGTATCAAACAGAGCTCACTGGTCACTGGTCACAGGTTGCCTGTAATGATCCAAATTTGTTTACAGGCAGCACCATGGAAACCCCAGGATTCTACCAGGTGCTGGTAGGCTAAGAGGGAGAATGATGTCATAAATCAGTCAGCAGCCAATGGGAAGGGCAGATTCTGAGCTGCAAGACAGGATTGAGTGGACAGGATAATAGAGACGTAGTAGCCCTGAATGCTGAGATATGTGCTGTTCCTTTTGCCTTGCCTTTTAGCTTAGGAAATCACATCAGCGTTTCTTACCAGATTCATGGACTGGTATTAATAATGTGCATATGATCGGCCACATTCCAACAGAATGTGTCCCATCAACACACATTAAACACAGGGACAGTAGCCTTGAGCAGGAAGGAGACGATCACCTAGGTTGAGGCAGTTAGGTTGAGAAATTGTTTTTGAGTTGTGAGCGGTCTGCATCTGTCCATGAACAAAGGAAGAGATCAAAGTGCTCCTCTGTGACTATGTTGAAGGGCAGGGCTGAGTGCATTGAAAGCACCTGGTAGGAGATAGTGAATCCCAAGACTGTGGCTCTTTTCAGGTTCCTTGTCCAGGAGTCTTTTTTTAGAATTCTTTATTAGGCTCTTCTGGCCTAGGTTGAACTCAGATTCCTGTTCTCTCCTTTCCATCCCTGCTTTGGGTCCTTGGACCAGCTTGATCCTGCATCCTTACACTAGAGTATGATAGCACAGTAAATGTCTAGACACAGTGGTCTCGATTTTGTCTGACAGGTGCATGTAACATGGGCTCTGCACCTATCAGCAAACAGGAAGGCTGGTCAAGCTGACGGCATGTGTTCCCTCTTTCAGCATTTGTTGCTGTTCTCCTGCCCACATTCTGCTTCCTCTGGATATTTTCTCTACTCTTCTTTCATTTTCCAGAGACAGGTTTTTCTCTGTAACTCATGTTGTTTCGGAGCTCACTGTGTATCTCCCTCCAGCCTCAGACTCATGGACATTCTTTTTGTCCATGGGTCACTCTCTGTAGACTCATGATTGTGAGCTACCAAGTCTGGGTGTCTTGAAAGGAGAGTGGCAGTTACTTTGGATTCTTCCCCCTTGCAACAGATTCTGTAGAATCTTGGGCTTCTAGCATTGTCTGCCCTTCTTGGATCTGAGATCTGCCTAAGGCAGAGACAGTGGAACAGGTAGAGAACAAAAGAAGGCCTTAGTTTGTATAGGGTGTTGGACTTAATGGAAAAAGAAAGTAATGTAGGTATTTTGTTTTATTTTTCAACAAAGAACCAACCTTTTCACCATCTCAGGGTACCTTCATGCACAGGAATGCAACTGGTATTTTGTTGATACATAGAGAACTCTGTGTCTTTCTTCATTTTAGCCTATGTTGCACCTCCCATTTTTGCCACTCCCTGGTAAGTTCATAGACTGGTATTTGACATATGTCTAATATGAATTTATACACATTTTGTATTCTATCTACCTCACAAAGCATTAACCCATACAACAGTGTTGATTTTTTTATTAAAAATTATACTAGAGCCATTTTAGCTATCCTTCAACAGTCACATGAGGTTCTAGAATGTTTACTCAGGGGCTTTTACTCTGAGCTAGTGCTGTTTCATGCAGCTGCATGTCTTGCTCTGTTCAGATGACCGTCCATGCACACAGTGTAAAGTTGTTTAGTTCTGGACAAATTTCTGCAGTAAGAATGTCATTTTCCACATGACATCAGAAATGAGATTCACTCGTCTTCTGTCAGCTGTTAAATAATTTGAGACATTTGCCAAGATCATGCTTGAAAGTATGCTCCTGGCTGTAGATGGTTCAGAAGAAGAAAAAACATTGTGCTTCTGTAGCACTGTAAACCCAAGATGAGTACTGCCAGGACTCTGAAATTAAGCAGATTGAAAGTAGAGATAGATGGAGAAGAGGAGGGAAAGGAAGAAGGAAACAAAAGACAAACAAGGGAAAGACATGCAACAGAGAGAAAAGGGGGTAGATACAAAGAGAGAATATGGAACTTGTATTTATTTAATCACATAGTTTCTGTTTTTCATTTAAAATTTTGTACATTGATTTATTTAATTTTCCCTCTTAGAATGAATCCTGATTTTAGTTTAATTTACCTCTACCTTCTTGCTCATTCCCAGCCCCACTCTCCTAAGTTTCCATTCAGTTTGCATCTTTAATTAGGAAAGAACAGGCTTTACTATGACTAAAAAGAGAACCAAATAAAAAATATACTGAGAAGGAGCAAATCTATCATTCTAAAGTTTAATATGGACAACTGATAGCAGGAAAAGAGGCCCAAGTGCAGTCACCAAAACAGGAAAACTACTTGTCCTCATAGCTAATGTTCCCATAAAATACTAAAGCTAATATTGAGATGATAGATATGCAAAAAACCTGTTCAAGACAAATGTAAAGTCTGTGCTTATGATTTCAGTAATTCTGAGCTGATAAGAGCCTGCACTATTTGATTGAGAGAAACGTGTTCACTTGTCCTCCATGTCAACTGGCTCTTATATTCATTCCTCCTCCTCATCTGGGGTCTTCAATGAGCTCTAAGGGAAGGCATTTGATGGAGACCTATCCTTTAGACTTCCTCTCTTATAATGTCTGTCTGTTACCTCAACTGCTTTCTGAGAAAGCCTCTGATGGTGGCC
>NC_034590.1:13881539-13890448 GCF_900095145.1 Mus pahari | reverse complement strand
CAGGGACATTCCACAGAGGGCAACAGTTAGGTCATGTTCTACTCCGTTACTCTGAGCAACACACACCTGGGGCATTGGGACATTCCACAGAGGGCGTTGGGACTTTAAGAATTGCTTTTATAAGTAGGTTCCGGGTGCGGTCACCTGCCGGGGACCAAGGTCCTTGAATGCAGAGGTCATGCCTTTTAAATTTTTATTCTTCAGAACCTTCAGGGATCAAAGCCATCAAGATGATTAAAGGCCATTGAAAGAACATAACCAATAAAAGTCAGAGAAATATGATATCTTCAGAGCCTAGCTACCCTACTATGGCAAGCCCTGAATATCCTAAAACAAACAAATCACAAGAAAATGACCTTAAATCAAATTTTAACTAAAATATGTAAAATACGTGTTAAGACAACCTTTGTTACAATATGGAGTCACACACACATACACACTAACACCAGCACCTCAAAATACAGGAAATCACAATGGTCATTAATATTTCTCAACATCAATGGAGTCAATTCCACAATAAAATGATATAGACTAACAGAATAGATGCAAAAACAGGATCCATTATTCTGATGCATACAAGAAACACACCTCTGCAATAGATATAAACATTGCCTCAGAGAAAAGGGCTAGAAAAAAGTTTTCCAGGCAAACAAACCAAAGAAGCAAGTTGGAGTCACCATTCTAGACTTTCAACCAAAATTAATCAAAGAGAGATAGGGATGCACACATTGTACTCATCATTAAAAAGTATACAAAGATGATATCTCAATTCTGAACATCTATACTTCAAACACACAGCAACCCATATTTGTAAAAGAAACATTGCTAAATCTTAAACTATACATCAAACCCCACATAATAACAGGAGACTTCAACACCCCACTCTCACCAATTGACAGATCATCTAGACAAAAACTAAACAGAAATGATGGAACTAACAGTCATTATGAATCAAATGAACCTAACAGACACTTACAGACTATTTCACCTAAACACACAAAAAATATTACCCTTTTCTCAGCACCTCATGGATCCTTCTCTTAAATTGACCATGTAGTTGGGCACAAACCTCAACAGACACAAGAAAATTGAAATAAGACCTTGTATCTTATCAGACTAGCATGGATTAAAGCTGGACTTCAACAAAAACAAAACATCAGAAAGCCTATATAGTCATGAAAATTAAACAACTCTCTCCTCGATAAGCAGAGGAAGAGATAAAGAAAGAAATTAAAGACTTTATGGAGTTCAGTGAAAATGAAGGATAATATACCCAATTTATGGGACACAAGGAAAGTAGTGCTATGAGGAAACTTCCTAGCACTAAGTGCTTCCATAAAGAGATTAGAAAGTTTCATACCAGCAATTTAAATGTACACCTGAAAGCTCTAGAGAAAAAAAAAGCAATTGCACTAAAGAGAAATAGAAGGCAGGGAATAACCAAACTCAGGGCTGAAATCAGTTAGAAATAAAACAATACAAAGAATCAATGTAACCAAGAGCTTGTCTTTGAGAAAATCAACAAGATAGACAAACCCTTAACCAAAAGACAGAGGGACACTATTCAAATAAATTCAAATGAAAAGGGAGACATAACAGACACTGAGGAAATTCGAAGAATTATGTGCTCTTACATCAAAAGCACAGTGGTACCATGCCAGTGCCTATATCTGTAGTTAAAGCAGCATATAAGAAATGATATAATTAAAGATCTCCCTAATTTATGGCTTTCCATCATTCCCTTCTACCAAATTTTTCTCTTATGAGAATAATGTAATTCAAGTGGTGGGATCTTTAATGCTGGCCTTGTTAATGTTCTCTCCAAGGGTTACTCTGGACAGCAAATAGCCCTTGTTAGATTGGACAGTATTGGGCCTTCACAGATGTTGTCAATTTGATATTTTGAAAATACCTAATCTATGAAAATCTATCAAAGTTTAGATACAATAAGCCAGTAAAATTCTAATGTCATTTTTTCCCAGAAGAAAAGCAATCTTAGCATTAACAGAAAGTGCAAAATATCCTGGATAGAAAAATAGCACTCCATATGAAGTCACTTTGTCACTGCCGTGGTAAGTTGTGCAGTCTACTAATGGCATAAAAGAGATTTTAGATAAATACATCTGAGTTGACTTCCAGTTGTAAATACATTAGTTAACTCTCTTGTGTTTTTAGATAGATAACAAAAATGCACCTTGGCTAAAATATTACCTCTTCATCAAATGATGTGAAAATTGGATATTCTTATATAAAGAAAGAAACGTGATTCTGCCTGGCATGGTGGAGTATTCCTTTAGCTCCAGCCCTCTGGAGATAGGAGTACAGGTCGTGTTAGGCACAGAAGGAGGCAGATTCCTGTAAGCTCAATACTATCCTGGTCTATATAATTAGTTCTAGGACATCCAGTCCTATGGAAAGATACCATATTTCAAGAAACTAAAAGGAAATCAAAATTTAAAATAAAGGCATAATTAGCTTGATGAAATATCACCCTGGAAAAAAACCAATGCCATATGCATCAAAGCCCTAAGTGTAACAAGTATGAAACTGTCAGAGCACAGAGTAGCACATAGACTTCGAGGTACAGGGATAGGCAAGGATGTAGAACAACCCCAGCCATGCAAGAAATCCTGACAGTTCACAAACTGTTTCTCAGGGAAGTAAAGAGATCCTTCCCAGCTAAGAAAGGAGTTCATATTGCCTCAAGAACAGGAGAAATATTTGCTATAGATATATTAGAAGATTAGTATCTAGATTATTTACAATTAGAAAATTATCAGCATCATAAGAAGAAGAGTAACCCAGTTTGTTGAAAGCAAATAATTTCTCCAGACTCAGAAAGAATCAGAATTATACAGTGAAACTTCAGGAAATGTCATCCAAAGTCAATCAGAAAAGGAATGACAAACACCTCTGCGGGGATGCACAAGAAACTATGCACTGTTGGTGGTGATGTGAAGTATTCCAGCCTGTTTGGATGTCAATTTGTATGGTGCTCCAAAAGCCAAAACCTGGCCTACCAAATGGTTAGAGTATACCATTCTGAAGAACTCAGCATATTGGAGAGATCCTTGCGCATAAGTGTTGATTGCAGTCATTTCTGCAATAAATTAGGGAACCAATCTTGGTGGCCAAAAGCATCATCATGGGTGAGAAAAACATGATGGACATAGATAAAGATGTATTTTCAGCCATAATGGAAATGAAGTTATGTTATTTACACAAATCTGCAATCAACCTGGGCCAGGTGAGATGTCTCAGCATACACACACACATATTGTTCTTGGAGAGTCCCCAGTCTCAGTTACTAGCACGCTCATGGTGCCTTTCAACCTTCCTCAATTCCAGAACCAGAGTTTTGACACCCTTTTATTCTCTGTGTTAGAACTACACACACATGTTGCCAAAGAATGTATACAGAGGAGACACATACATCAAAATAAATTATTTTCAGAAATGGATACAACTTGAGACAAATATTTATCCAATTCAATCCATTTCAGAAACATAGTCATCCTGTTAATGTTTTTCTCATGTATAAGTGCTAGGTTGTGTATACATGAAAGTCTGTATTTCACCTCACAAAATAGCAGGAAGAGTTCTGTTACAGAATAATGATTAAGAGATGGGGTGAGAGGAACTGGAAACAGCTCAAGTGTCTTCAGGTTACCTTATAAATTTTAGGGAACATAACATGTTCAGTGACTAGTACAATGAAAATAAACTCAAGAATAATTTTATTACCACTAGAGCTATTGATGAATTGCTTTAATATTAAATATTATCAGAGTTTTATATCATATGATATATTTATGTAACATATTACTTGACCAACATAGATTTTTAAAAATCAAAGTCATAGAATAAAAATAAATCCTCTATATACCATGAATTAAAGAATTGACTTAAATTTCTCCAGTCAATTTTACTGCTCAAATATTTACAAGATAGAAAATTTGTCTGTCCATTTCTATAAACAAACATTTACATAACACAGATGTACCTATGTCACTACTGCACATTCACATAATACTCATGTACACACATATATATAAGTGTCTGTATTTATCCTTGTCCACACTGAAAAACAATTTGTTACAAAGATCTTGGCAGCTCTTACATTGCATAGCCATAGTATCGAGAAATTTCCATATCCTTTTCCCTTTGAAGGAAAAGCTGCAGTTTCCCAGTAGAGCTACACTTGGCAGCATTTTCTCGCTCCTGATGTGCCTGCCTCTTCATGGCCTCCCTCTCTGGCCTCTGCTCTTTTGTGATGGGCTGTGAGATGACTGGTCCCAGAATGTCGACTTTCTTCCATGGAATGGGTTGGCGACTAAAGTCTTGCAACAGATATTGAGTTTGAGGTTCAAGAGGTGATGGCACCTTGTTCTTGGCAGCAGAAAGCTGCTCCCTCTGGAGGGAAGTCTGAGATGATTCTCTATAGGATGTAGGCCTCAAGGTGCCTGACTGAAGCACAGTGCTAATGTGGATGATGTTGGTTTCATTAGATCGCGTGGCACTGGAAGAAATTGGCAGAGCTGGCTTGGCAGAAGCCATCAAAGATTTTCTGATAGAAGGTGGTTGGGATGGCTTGAGTGTGGTAAGCTGAGCTGAGTGAAAATGACACCTCTCGGAGTAAGCTGTAGCGGGCCTGTGTGAAGCCAGAGTAAGGGGCTTTCTAGAAACAGGTCTGGCTTGAGTCTGGTCCAGTGTTGGGAGAGGCAGAGGTACTAACCTGACCTTCCCAGCTGGGGGCAGCTCGTACTGAGACTGAGATGGGCACTCCTTGAGAGCACTGCTCTCTGCTCTCTGAGCCTTGCCTGGAGTTTTGTCAGGGACCTGGCACTCATGTGGCCTATCCTGTAGTACTGTTGTGGTTGGGCCTGGCCTGGGATATTTGTTGCTGCTAAAAGTTCCCAGAGCCTGGGAAGAAGTGGTGCCAGGTTTCTTCTCACTCTTCTTCCCCAGAGGGTGGAAGACCTGTACAGACTCTAGCATGTGCGTGCCAAGGTGGGTTCTAGGCTTTTTAAAGCTGTTGTGGCTGAGCTCACGTGGATCCCTCTTTATCCTGGTCTTGGGGATGGTGGACTTCTCTTCACCTTTGACACTGTTCCTTGACTTCTTGAGCTCCTCTGTTTTCTTGGAATTATTTTCTCTGGTCCATTTGGTCTTGTCTTGCCCTTGTCCTCTAGCTCTGCTGAGCCTGATAGGTGACACTTTGGGAGCTTTGCTCTCCAAGTCCTTTGTCATGTTGTCAATATCCCTGTCACTGACCCCCACACTGGCCATAGCTCCCTCTCCCTTCACCAGATCCAAGTTTGGGATTTTGGCCTGAGGAGCTCCATCAATCAGCTCAGAGGCTTCATGGTCTTTCTTTCTCACCTGGTCAGAGGACCCACTGATGACTCTGGAGTTTTCTTGGGCCTGGTCCCTCCAGATGACTGTGGAGTCTTTGGATTCAGTTGCTGTTGTATCTTGGTATTGATCTAGGCCTGTGAGGAAGTTGAAGAGTTGGGGAAGGTGAATATCTGCCACCAATGTAGTGATATCTGCAAAGGCAATAGTGGACACCATCAAACTGTCCAGTGTTCCTTTCTCTTCCAGACCCAGGTGGATGCCTCCCAAGCTGGCATTGTCAGAAACAGATGTCTGTCCTAGACTCCCAGTTTCAGTGCAGTGCAGAGGTTGCTGCAAGTCAGGGTGTGATAAAGGAAGGAATGATGGGTCTTGGTTTTCTTTAGTACCCTCATAGGCATCCCGAGGCATCAAATGCTCAACTTCCATCTCATGCAGGTTTTTAATCTCTGTTTGTTCCAAGCTTGGAGCTGGAGGCAAGGCCAGGAATTCTGAAGGGCTAGGGATAGATGTTGTTAATGGCCTGTCCCCATCAACAGATGGTGTCTTCCTCTGGGAAGCAGGGGTGCAAGTGATGTAAAGTTCTGGACTCTGCAGCAAACAAAGTGTTTGGCCTGAAGGTGACAATCTCAGGGATTTCTCCAGGTCCACCACTGCAAAAGAGTCAAGGAAAAAGTCAGTACATGGTAAGTACGATTTTCTCCTTTTGTAGCACCATAAGAAAATTGGTACCAGCATAGTGCGGTATTCCTGTGACAACCTGACCATGTTTGTGGAAGGACTTTGGAACTTTGGGCTAAAAGATCCATTCAGTGTTAAGAGCTCTGTGGGATGTTGTATAGGAGCTTGGAAGACAATGTTGAGAACAATGCAGAAGATGGAGTCCTGACTTGTGAAATTTTAGTTTGGTTAGCTAGGGCTGAAGAATCAGCTGTGATTAACAACATACCAGAACCACTAAAGTGAGTATTTTTGTTATTGGGACTATTGGTGCTGGCTAGCTGGAGCTAAGCAATTATTGGTGATTAAAAGGAGACCAACATTTTTGAGGTGAAATCTTCTAGGAAGATAGCCAAGGTTGTACCTTGTATTGTAGCTGGACTTGGTAATGTGTAAGAGTCACCCAGGTGGTACTGAGGTGGAAGGTATTAAGGGATCATGAAGACCATCTGAGGCTGCAGAAGGCCATCGGTGAAGGTGCAGCCTCAGTTGCAGTTGATGGCCTAGGAGTCATGCAAAAGAACAGAGACTTGCCACCATGAAGAGAGCCTATGAGAAGCTATTGATGAAGCCTAGTTGCAGTGGAAGATGGCAGTGTTTTGGAGATGCCAGTACCATGAGATGACCACGAAGAACAGCAGCAGCAGTGGAATACAGGCATCTGAAGCCTAGAAGAAAAGGTGTGTACTACAAAGAGCAGAGCTGGAGGAGTGACCCAAGCCCTTGGAGGAGCCCAGAAGATCATGAGTGGATCCCAGACATTGGATGGTTAGAGTTTGATTTTGATTTTGATTGTGACTGTGCTCTGATATTTTTCCCTCTTGAAGGAAGAAAGTGTTTAAGTGGAGCCCACAGTTAAGAGACTTTGAATTTTTAAAAGACTGGATTTTAAAAAATATTGGATATTTAAAAAGTATTGAACTTTTAATATATAAAGACTGTGGGACTTTTAAAGTTATTTAGATCTTGGGGATGAATAAGAAAGTAAGGGTTGATTGAAACTTAATAGTGATGTGTTTGTGTGTCAACTTGACACAGGCTGGAGTTATCACAGAGAAAGGAGCTTGAGTTGTGGAAGTGCCTCCATGAAATCCAACTGTGGGTCATTTTCTTAGCTGATGATCAAAGGTGGAGGGCCCATTGTGAGTGGTGCCATCCCTGGGCTGGTTGTCTTGAGTTCTATAAGGGAGCAAACTGAGCAAGCCATTAAGAAATATCCCTCCGTGGCCTTAGCATTGGCTCCTGTATCCTGACCGGCTTGAGTCCTAGTCCTGACCTCCTTTGGTGATGAACAGCACTTTGGCCTCTGCAGCCATGGGGAAGGCATTCCTATGAGATGTCTGTCTGCTATGTTTGCAGAAATTCAGTGACTGCTCTGTTGTTTCTGGTATCCATGCCATGTCATGTTTTCTCAGATTGTGTTCCTTTGAGTTTGTGTGGTGTGTGGATGCATAGCCAACATGGTAAGGTTACAGAATTCCCTTGGTGTGTGGCCCTTACTTCCCTTCCCCTTTGTATAAAAAGATACATTGCCTCTCATTTCCTTGGAGCTTTACTTTTAGGTGGGTTATCTGGTCAATAATTTCTGAGAACTTACTTGTCTCTGTGAAGTTGTGCCAACAGCATTACACAGCGACTCTCAGAAGCCTGGATTTTTACATGGGTTTAGATATCCAAATCTAGTTCAGGCAAGAATTTCAACAACAGAGGCTTTCCTCCATCCCCATGTTTCACAAACTTCTTACAAGTGGCATGAAATTTGATTTAAGAAACTGAAATCCTTGGGCTTGCATGTGTCTCAGTATTAGAGAACATGTCTACATAATCTTATAATCTTTGCCATGGGTCTCATCTGAAGTACACAGCAAAAGAAAAAGAAAAGAAGTAACAGAATGGCTATTTTAGAAGTGGTACATGGACTGCACCTAACTCACTATATTATTTTAAGTGTAAGAGAATTCCAGGACAAGTGGTTGGGGTCTGGGAGGAATATGTTCTCCAGTATGGTTCTCAGTTGTGTTAATCTAGAGAAAGATTTTGACTTATGAATGATCCAGCCACACACACACACACACACACACACACACACACACACACACAATTATTTTGTGTCTACAATAGCTCTGAGCAACATACCAGGAAAGAGTTGATTACAGTGTTGTTGGAGCATGAGACTGATCACATTGGCCAGTGATGTGTGAGTGTGGTGTGCTTTGTGGGCATCACTTAACTCAGTATGAATACTACTCATTATGCCTTGCATTCTCTCTCATGATAGAATCTGAAGGTGGGGATGAAAAACCACAACTGTACTTAACCTGGAAGGACCCACATTCTCCCTCTGTGTGGGATGTCCATTACTGAAAGGTGGAGCGCTGAACCCACTCCTTCCCCTCCTGGCTCTATACTTACTGGGAAGACTGTTGACCAGCATGTCTTGGACAAATGTGCAATACATGGTGGCAGAGGTAGAGAGAGGTGTTTGGACATTTCTTTATCACCATCACCATCTCTGGCAGTGGGACAGAGGCCTGACTCTCAGGGTGAGAAGCAGAGCCATAGGCCTGAAGGCATTGTCTGAGTTCTTCAGCTTTTAGAGGGCCCAGGCTGTTGTGCTCATAGTAATATATCTGGCTACCCTGGTATGAATGTACCAGGCTATATTCTTGATTTAGCACCACAGGTAGTATGGCCTGGACAAAGCTAGCAGACAGTGTTGGATAGAAAGTGCTATGGCAATTGAAGATCCAGAAATGAATCCACACACCTATGGTCACTTGATTTTTGACAAGGGAGCTAAAACCATCCAGTGGAAAAAAGACAGCATTTTCAAC
>NC_034590.1:13877203-13879094 GCF_900095145.1 Mus pahari | reverse complement strand
AGCACAAGGCAAGGCCTGGGCCAAGTAGTGGGAGTGGGTGGGTAGGGGAGCAGAGGTGGGGGGAGGGGTGTAGGAAACTTTCAGGATAGCATTTGAAATGTAAATAAAGAAAATAATAAAAAAAATAGTTATTTAAAAAAAAAAAGAAAGTGCTATGGCATATCGATCTAAAGTTTTATCACACTGGACTGATGTAGATAAGGACATTGTGGTGTCCAGGAAACATTGAATTCCTAGAGCACCGCTGCCCTCCTGTTTGTGCTTCCTGTAATATCCCACTCAAGAATACCTGGACAGGAGAGTGTGGAGTTGCAGACCTGGCTCTGGTCAGTCAGCATTGTCAGCATGGTCGTGCCAGCATGTGGGTTAAGGTAGGCACTGCCCATGAGTGCCTGGAGAAAAGTGCCAGATGCTGATGGCAGGAGCCATGCTGAACTCACAGCTGGGATGGAGACACTGGAGTAGTTGCACACCATTCCTGAGGGTGTGGAGCTGTTCAGCACAGGCAGAGAGGTCTGTAGAGTGCTTTCTGTACCAAAAATAGGTGTGCTTTGGAAATTTTCTGTAGGGAGGAAGAAGACAGTGGGAAAATGAGATGGGTGTTTTCTAGTGTCATGTGGGGAACTGTCTCCAGTTTCTGCTGTCTGGGAGAGTGATTCTAGACCAGTGTTCCCTCAAACAATCCATTTTTAAATGTTCAGACTAATTCTTGGTACTGGACAGGATGACACTCACTTGATACCTCTTCTTCCTGTGTGGGTAATCAGTGCCTAGTTGACTTGGTAACCTTTGCACTAATCTAAACACAGTTCATTTTCACCTGCTTTGTCTTGCTCTCATACCTACTGTGATATGACCTCATATCAGGGTCCTGTAACAGAAGTGTTCAGGGGTAGGAGAGCCTGAGACAACTTCACATGTCCTTGACTTTCCCTGTTCTGTGCATATCTTACTTCATGTAAAGAAACAGGTCTCTCTACTTAGATAAGACTTGCCTTAGAATCACAAAGACTGGTCTTGGCCGGACTCTGCTTCTAGAATGGTGCTATCATAGATGTCTACCAATGCCACCAGGCTTACTTTTACTCTGAGCTTTAAAAAAAAAAAGATATATCAGGGAATTTCATAAGTGAATTCTGGATTTCTTACCCCTTCTAAGTCCTCCTGTGCTGTTACGACTCCTTCTATAATTCATGACCTCTTATCATTTAAGTATACCTATTAGACACTTATATGACTTTCTAAATATAACATGTTGATAATATTTCAGGGTACTTTTGTGTGTTTAGGGCTGACACATTGAGATTTGCTAATATATTAGAAATTCAACACCAAATAAGACTGATTCTTCCCTTGTTAGTGTTACTTACCTATAACTCTTCTAGAGGGGAAGCATTGTGAGAATTCCAGGTTCTGTGTCCTTTAGTGTTATACAGAGATCAAATGACTGTGATGCTGCCAGCCCCAGCTTATATTATCCGACAAAACCTGTGTACACAAGACTTAGCAAACTCTTCACAAGATGTGATAGATTGTAGGAACCAGGGAACAGAGGGGGGTTGTGTCCTCTATATATAATATGGAACCAGCACCCAGACAAACCTCAACAGTGTGCTTGCCTAGATAAGACGGGTAATCTCAATGCCTTTATTATTTTTTTATTTGAAATCTGTGGTTCTCTTACAAATGCAGTGAAAGTGACAAATGCTTTACCCACAGATCCCCTCTTATTTTTCGTCAGAGAATTTATACAGGAGAGAAACCTTACAAATGTGATTGTGACAAATGTTTTACTGAAAAAGGCCATCTGAGAAATCATCAGAGTATTCATAAAGGAGAGAAACCTTACAAATTCAGTGAGTGTGAGAAATGCTTTACTGAAAAAGGCAAT
>NC_034590.1:13861123-13876176 GCF_900095145.1 Mus pahari | reverse complement strand
CTTTATCTTATAAATATGCTTACAGATGTGAAGTATGCTTTGAGTATGCAGTAATAATTCATCTCACATGCTTGTTTTACATTATTGGATAACAACCTACTATGTGTCTCTTGTGATGTAGTCAACAACTCCTTTCCTATTGTACTGTAACTAACTCCAGTAAAGCTTGAAATATTCAACAAAAAAAAAAAAAAAAAAAAAAAAGAAATCTGTGGTTCTTTGCAATATTTGGTATTAAATTATCTCGGTGTTCCTTTAGGATAATCTCTGAGTTTTAACTTCTTTGATATCTATGTTTTCTATCCCCTCATCTTTACACTTTGGTCTTTTTCCCTCTTTCCAGTTCCTGTGGGTCTGTCTTTCATATAACAGCCACAGATTTCTTGCACTGTATTAACTGACTTCACAGATTCCAGTCCCCTCTTAGACTCTCCCACATTCGCTTTTTACCTAAGATAGATTGAGTTCTCCAAAACATGGTAATCACTTTCTGTATTTTTTATTTTGTTTGTGTCAAGGCAGGGCTACTGTAGCCCAAGGTAGACTTAATCTGATCTACATTACTTCAACCCATACGTGCTGTGTTCATTGATGAAGCTGTTTATAGTACTCACATACAATACAAATGCAGGTGTGCCACCATGCCTGTGTGAAAGATACATTTAGAACAGCACTGAATTTTAACAGTAACAGGTAAGCAGTAGTGGAGGGAGACATCACAATCATGATATGTACTGCTACATTCTTCACACCTTGTCCTACTTTTTGTTTCTGTTAAATTTAACACCATCAATAATTACCTGAAATTTTTTCCTGTTCGCTTGCCTCTTAAGACACAACTATACTATGCTCAGAGCATACACTATAATCTCCCTGAAGCAGATGAAGAATCAGGTGAGAGGAAACAGTCTGTCCAAAGTCATATTCTTATTAAGAACCAAAGCTAAATGTGCCATTCAACATGAGATATCTGTATCTCTAGTATCCATAGTCTTCTGAGAATTTAAATTTATACTAAAGATAAGGAAAGGTATGATCAACATTTTAAAGCTTTATTCCTTACCTGGCATGGTCAGGGCAAGGGTGGGAGGGAATAGCAGTAATCCACGTTATAATGGAGCAGGATAAATGGTTGTCCTTGACTGATATTCTCACCAAATTGGCCCCTCTACACTAGCAGACAGTGTTCACTGGACATAGGTTGCCTGGGATCCGATTTGTTTACAGGTAGCTCCATGGAAACCCCAAGAATCTACCAGATGCTGGTATGGTAGGAGATAAAGTGATGTCATAAATCAGGGAGTAGCCAATGGGAAGGTAATATTCTGAGGTAAAAGACAAAATTGTGTAGAAGCCATGAAGGCTGAGGTGTTAGCTGGTTAAAGGAAGTAATATTTTGGCATAGCTGTTTCTCTTCCTATGACATTTACCCTGAAAGATCATGGCAATGCTTTTATAAAGTTCATTACTGAAGATGTCCTGGGCAGAGGTCTTTTGCACACCCAAAGCACAGATCTGCAAAGATGTGAGACCAACAAGCATTCCATAGCTAGCTCTATAATCAAAACTATCTCAGCCTCAATCACTATCCATCTAGTTCTTTTTATACTCCCTCTAAACATCATGTGTCCTCCATGCATCTTGCCTCATCACGTGAGTCTTAATATCACTTGACATCACTGCCAATCAGCCCAAGTCCACAGAAGTGGCAAGAAACTGCACCACACTACCCGAAGTTTTTTGATATGTTCCTCTTTATGGAGTCCCAACAAATGGAGCTCAACTACTCAGTGCAGGGTGGACCAATATATGCCTGCTGTTAGCAAAGAATCATTGATCACGTGTCCTTTCATGTTCTTGCTTTAGCAGAACATCATTTTTCCTGTACCTGCTTCAGTGAAACTTTCCTTCACAAGTCCGTCTTAGCCTTTCACCTGTGTCCACTTTACAAAAACACTCCTTCAAGTTTGCCCCAAGAAAACACCATCAAATACAACTGACTTTCTAAAGAAACCTTAAGTTTCTACTCTAGAACACTATAAAAACAGTCCTAAGAGGGAAGTTTATAGCACTAATGCTCTCATAAATTGTAGACTTCTCAAACTAGCAAAAGTACATATGATGACTCTAGACAAAAAAGAAAGAAAACACACCTAAAGAGGAATAGACAGCAGGAAAGAATCAGTCTCAGGACTTAAATAAATCAATTAGAAACACAGAGAATAATATAGAAAAAAATCAACAATATAGACAAACCTTTAGCCAAACTAACAATCAGTACACAAATTAACAAAATCATACATGAAAAAAGGAGACATAACAACAGACACTGAGGAACTTCAAAAATCAGTAAGTCTTACTTAATAAGTCAATACTCTACAAAATTGGAATATCTAAATAAAATGGATGATTTTCTAGACAGATTCCAACTACCAAAGCTAAATTAAGATCAAGTAAACTATCTGAATAGTCCTATAATCTCTAAGGAAGTAGAAGCAGTCATTAAATGTCTACCAACCAAAAAAATCCCTAGGACAGATGGTTTTAGTGAAAAATTTTACCAGACTTTGAATAAGCACTAAGGCTAATACTCCTCAAACTATTTCACAAAATAGAAACAGAAGGAACACTGCCAAACTCATTCTAAGATGCCACAACTACCTTGCCACCTAAAACACACAAAGTTTCAGCAAAGAGAATTTCAGGTCAATTTCCCTCATGAATATTGATGCAAAAGTACTCAATAAAATATTTGCAAACTGAATCCAGGAAGACAGCATTCATGATCACATAGGTTTCCTTCTAGGGTTGCAAGGATGATTCAATAAACAAAAATCCATCAATATAATCCATCATATAAACAAACTGAAAAAAACAAAAACAAATGATCATCTCACTCAGTGCCCAAAATGTGTTTGACAGTCCCCAAACCTCCTTTGTGATAAAAGTTTCAGAGAGATTAAGGATAAAGGTGACATACTGCAATGTAGTAAAGGCAATTTACATTAAGTCAATACCCAAAATCAAACTAAATGGAGAGAAACACAATATAATTCCACCAAATTAGGAAGAGGACAAAGATATACACTTTCTCCATATCTTTTCAATATCATAATTGAAGTAGCTGAAGCAAGAAGATACTGAAAAAGATCAAGAGGATCCAAATTGGAAAGGAAGAATTCAAAGACTTGTTATTTGGATATGATACGATAGTACAGACCTTGAAAAGATAATATTCAATATGATATGGAAAAACAAAACCCAGACTGGCTAAAACAATCTTGTGCAATAAAAGAACATCCAAAGGTATCAACACCCCTGATTTCAAGCTCTGCTATGGAGCTATAGTAACAAAATACTTCATGGTATTGGTATAGAAACAGACAGATTGATCAATGGAATCAAATAGAAGACCCTAAAATGAATGCACACACCTAAGGACACTTGATTTTTGACAAAGAAAATGGACAAAAGAAAGCATCTTCAACAAATTATACCCATCTAACTGGATGTCTGAATATAGAAGAATACAAATAGACCCATATCTATCTCCCTGCCCCAAACTCAAGTCCAAGTGCATCAAAAACTTCAACATAAAATGGGATAGATATAACCTGATAGAAGAGAAATTGGAAAGTAGATTTGAAAGCATTGGTACAGGAGACAACTTCCTCAACAGAACATGAAAAGCTCAGGCACTAACATCAACAATTACTAAATTAGACCTTCTTGAAACTGAACCTCTATGTAAGACAAAAGACAATATCAATAGGACAAAAAGGCAGCCTTCAGAATGGAAAAAGTCCTTTACCACCCCTACATCCAACAGAGGACTAATATCCAAAATATTTAAAGAACTCAAGAAATTAGACACCAGACAACCCAATAAAAGTTGGATACAGATCTGAACAGAGAACATTTGATGTGAAAATTTTAAATGGCTGAGAAACACTAAAAAGAAATGTTCATCATCCTTAGCCATCAGGGAAATGCAAGTCAAAACTACTTTGGGGTTCCATCTTCTACCTATCAAAATGGCTAAGATCAATAACACAAGTGACAGCTAATGCAGGAAGTGATGTGGAGCAAGGGGAACATTCCCCACTGCTTGTGGGAGTGCAAACTTAAATGGTCACTATGGAAGTCAATATGGAGGTTACTCAGAAAATTGGAAATTGATCTAACTCAAGGCCCTGCTATGCTCAAAGGATTCTCTATATGACTACAAAGACACTTGCTCAGCATTGATCTCTCTGGTAAAGAGAACTATGGACACGTGGGGATGGGAACAGGAAGGTTCAAGCAGGGGAGTGAGGGTCGAAAGTAATGGGAAGGCAACTGGAATCTGGAGGCATTTAGAGGGTTATGTAGAAACCTAGTTCAGTAGAATTTCCCCAGAATCCATGAGAGAGATCCTAGAAAATCTCTTATTTTCAAATCTCCATAGGGGGTATGGAGCTGAAACTGTTCATCTTCTGTAATCAGGCAAGGCTACCTACCAGCAGTGGTACTAGGACAGCAACACAGCCACAAAGCCTTCAACTAACAGTCTGTCATGTCTGTGCTGGGGGAGGAGAGGCACCAAACTTTTGGGAGTGGCCAACCAATGACTGGTCCAACTTGTGGTCCAAGTCAAGAGAGGGAGACCACACCTGACATTGTGTGGATCCTCCAGAAACCAGAGGCTAGTCAGCCCAGAGACTTGAGGTAGAACCAAATGGGACTGGAAAATTTTTCAATGATGGTGATACTCTGCCTAGCCCAGTTTTGGTCAAAGAAGTATAGCTCAGCAGCTGAGCTAACCAGATGCAAAGACCCACAGCCAAACATTAAGCGATGCAAGGGAAACCATGAAGAAGATGAGAAGAAAGCAGCCAGAAGGGTGGAGGACACCATGAGAACACAACCTACAGAATCAACTAACCAGAGTTCACAGGTGCTCATAGAGACTGAAGTGACAATCACTGACCCTGCATAGGTCTGAGCTAGGTACTCTGCATATATGTTATGGTTGCATGTGGATGGCTACCCACACTGTGTGGTTGACCGGGAACCAGAGGTTAGTCAGCTGAGAGACCCAGGATAAACCAAATATGACTGGAATTGTTGTGTGCTCTTATGAGCAGGAGTAGGGGGTAACTCTGACTCTTGCCTGTGCTTGGGATTCTTTTCCTCTTACTTTTCCTCTTACCTTGTCCAGGATTGACATGGCTGTGAATAGTTTTATTATAAATTGTTATGCCATTGTTCAATTGACGCCTATCCCTGTGAGGCCTGTTGTTGTTGCTGTTGTTGTTGTTGTTGTTGTTGTTGTTGCTGTTGTTGTTGTTGTTGTTGTTGAAGGTAAATGAAAGAGGAGTTGATCTAGAAGGGGTAAGTAGAAGGGTAACTGAGAGAATTGGAGGGAAGGGAACCTGTAGTCCAGATGTAATGTATGTAAAGAACAAAAAAGTTAAAATTAAAAAGTTCTCTGGTAGAATTTTTGGGGTCCATTAGGTATTCTATCATATCATCTGCAAATAATGATACCTTTATTTCTTCTTTAACAATTTTTATCCCCTTGATCTCTTTTTGTTGTCTTATTGTTCTATCTAACACTTTAATTACTATATTGAATAGATATGGGGAGAGTGGGCATCCTTGTCTTGTCCCCGATTTCAGTGGGATTGCTTCAAGTATGTCTCCATTTAATTTGATATTGGCTGTTGGTTTGCAGTAAATTGCTTTTATTATGTTTAGGTATGGGCCTTGAATTTCTGATCTCTCCAATACTTTCAACATGAAGGGGTGTTGTGTTTTGTCAAATGCTTTTTGTGCATGTAAGGAGATGATCATGTGATTTTTCTCTTTGAGTTTGTTTGGATCACGTTAATGGATTTTCATGTATTAAACCAACCTTGCATCCCTGGGATGAAGCCTAATTGATTGTGGTGAATGATGGTTTTAATGTGTTCTTGGATTCAGTTTGTAAGAATTTTGAGTATTTTTGCATCAATATTCATCAGTGAGATTGGTCTGAAGTTCTCTTTTTTGGTTGGGTCCTTGTGTGGTTTAGGTATCAGCTGATATGAGGCCCCTAACACACATACAGCAGAGGACTTCTGGATCTATGTTCATTCTGAGATGATGCATCTAACCATCAAGAGACTGGAGGCTCCAGGGAGTTTAGAGGTCAGGTTAGGGGGGCATCCACATGGAGTCAGAGTGGGTGGAGAGGAGGTGTGGGATGTGGAGTGGTCGGAGGGTAGATCAGGGGGGAGAAGGGAATGGAATATGGAGTGTAAAAAATAAATTTAAATAAAAATGTCAATTAAAAAGGAAAAAATCAAAGAGAAAAGCAAAAAAAATTAAAATGTAAGTTAAAATTTAAAAAATACTAAAATTGGCTTTAAAACATCTAGCATTTAATCTTTACTCCAATCATATCCATTCCTGATTTGTTTCCAGGAGATATATTGCCCTGGTTTTTCATATGTGTATCTTTACATTGGGGTTTGCCATCTGGATTAGGTCATTGGTTAGATCATTAAATAACTTACCCATATTCTCCACTTGAAGTTTTTGAAATGTTCAAGTGGGACTTGGTTATATTAGGTCTAAGACATTTTACCTCCTCTATGGACTACTGGTGTATGGCAATGGATACACTTGAAGCCAACACATCCAGGGCATTTTGAGAATAGAATATTGACCTTGTAAGCAAACAGAATTGATAGATACCCCTGCTATCAAAATACAGCAGGAAAAAATTAATTGTACTTCCTACAATCATTTTTGAGGAATAATTAAATTACTATAATATGGTGTATACTAGGATATAAGTTACAAGGTGTAGGAATGGAAAGAAACATACTGAGCAAAGCTTTAAATTTCTAAGATAAACAGAGATTCTGTAGTGGAGCAAAACACAAAGGGAAGGGTATTCAGAAGCTGGGAGTAGACAATGTTCAACGACTATTAAAAATGTAGAAAATGATATGACAATCACATAGAGGAAGGGATAGGGAGGAAAGAAAAGGAAATAGTATAAACTAAAGGTAAGACGTACCTGTGTTCGAGTTGACAAAGTATACCATGCCAGTGTAGACACAGGACCATCACCTATCTCCTAAGTGTACAATATAAAGACTAAGCCAAAACTATTGAATATTTAGAGAATAGTAAAGATTTTTTTTAAGTATCAGCATGAAATAAAAATAAAATAATGCAGATGTGATGGCATACACCTTCAATCCTGGCACTTAGGAGGCAGAGGCAGAGGGATCTCTATGAGTTTCAAGTCAGCCATGACTACATAACAGATTCCAGGCCAACACTACATAGTATGACCCTGTCTTAAAAACATCTTTAAAAGTTAAGATTAAATAATTATATATATATATATATATATATATATATATATATATATATATATATATATATATATATATATATATATATCATGTGTCAAATTTTCTTTTTTGCTCACAGATTTAGAAAATGTCTCTCCTCCCTGTGAGTTGTCTTAGGAATTTGTCTGTGCTGATAGGACACTTACCTGTGTCACAGGGGTCTATCCTCCCTTACTTTTCCAGCCCTAGCTTGTCACTTCAGCCAGAATGGAGCATCACCACAAGGTACTTGCGACTGGACCAGCTGTTGTTGTGTGTTCTGGGGGTTTCTGCTTTCCCCCTAGTGTACTTCAGCTCTAGGCTCTGATACAGCCCTTCCATGCCTACCTCTTCTTGTCTTTATATTGGCTATTTTCATCTCACAGGGCTCAGGCTGCCAGAAGCCAGGTCTTAGCTTGAGTTTGCTTGTTCTATCAAGTTCCTGTGGTACATGTGTACGGTTCAGTGGCTCTCTAGGTCTCCTCTCAGCACATGGAGAAGGTACTTGAAAATTTGGAGATGTACTCACAAAAATTTTTCTATTGTTCCTGGCAGAGTGGGTTCATAATTCTCTCTGATCTGTTTATTCCTTGCCCTCACACAATAGCGAGGTAGGTCCACAGTACTGACTGGTTGCCCAGCATCTGCTTCATACAACCTGAGGGGCTGCCATTTAAAGCTCGATTTTGCTATCTGTGCTTCTATAGGTTTCCTTTTTCTCTTTTGTTTACAGACCTAAAATAGGGAGAGAAGTATTCTCTCCTCATTACTGCATTTGTTGTGTTCTCTAGGGTAGATGAAGTCTGGGTTGCTTTATGAATGTCAAGTTACTTTTTTTTGTATTCTATGTCTCACAGGCTTCTATACACTGCCATCCTCCTTGCCTTCCCAGGCTTCTTATTTATGAAGACATGATCTTGTGTCTTCTCTAGACTGGCAGGGGTAAGGGTAACTGCTATTTGTTCCTGTTTTGTGTCTCCCATTCTCTATCTCAGATTTGTCATTGTAGTAACAGAAAGCTGAGCAACAACTCTGAGCTGTCACACCTTCTGCTGCTTTCAGCTCTTGCACTGTGGAGCCGAAGAGTCTCCAGATGCTAAGATGTTCTTCAGAGGCCTTGCTTCTGTGGTCAGGATCCAGTATGGCTCACAGACTCCAGCCCAGCACGGCCATTGCTCTGGTAGTTTTTCTCTGTTCACGTTATATTACCATGTGAATGTTTAGGGAACTCTTAGGGGCTACATCCCAGGCTGCCTGATATTGTGCATCTCTTGTTCATTTGTTGAAACCCTTACCTACAATGTGATAACATTTGGATGTGGTATATTTGGAAGAAAGTTATATTTATAAAAATGTATGAAGGTAGGGGCCTCTTATGGAATCTGTGCCCTTATAAACAGAGACATCATATTGTTAGCCTCACTCCCAATGGAGTGCAGTGAGAAGGCAGTTACTAGTGAACAAAAAGAGAGCACCATTCTAGCTTCTTGACTGTTAACTTCCATATTCCAGAAATGCAAGAGTCTGCATGGCTGCTGTTTAAGCCTGATAGTCCATAGTATTCTGTTAGGGCAGCCTGAGGCAACTAAGATATTTTAAAGGATGCTTAGCTTTTTGATCTGCAGAAGTATGTTATGGACTAGCAGGAGGTGCCTAGCTCTAGGTGGAAGGCAAGTGTACCCAACCCTTCTATTGGTTATTAATCCTGCCTCTATTACAGAGTCAGTTTAGGGGGAAAAGCATATATTTTGGCTTATTGTTTCAAAGGGTATACAGTCTGTGGTCATTGTCCTCAGGTACCTAGGCAGAACATCATGAAAACTAGAATATGTACAGAAAGCAGCTGTCACAACATGATGAGCAGGAGGAGAGGAACAGGAAGGGGTCAGAAGCAAGATATCCTGTGGACCCTCCTCCAGTGACTATTTCCTCAGTGAGTCCCCACCTGCTGAGGTTTCTAGAATCTTTGAGGATAGCACTACCAGCTGTGTACCTAAGCTTTTAAAGTTGAGTGGCATTTCTTATTCAAGCAGTAATTTACCTTGAAATCATCAAAAGTTTCTACTTTGGTTAGGCATGGCAGATTCTTTTCCTCTTCTTTCTTCCACCAGTGATGTCCAAACCCTTTGACATTGTGATGTGTTGTTATCTAAAAATGTGTTGAGTTGCATCCTTAGCTGTCGTGGGATGCTTGCAGACTTTAGGCTACAGGTTGGACATGCCGCTGTAGATTCTAACTTAATTCCTGCTACAAATATCAGAAGAGTTTAACTATTTTCATAAAACTATTTCTGTGTGTCTTGAAACACTCAAAACAACTAATAGTTATTTATCACAACAGTCTCCTCTGTGCCCAGTGATAACTTACCTATGGCTAATGGTATATGCCATTTTTCTGCATATACCATTAACTAGCTGGATAGAACCTGGAATTCATCTAAGTAGGATGTGAAGATTTCCCATTTCCCAATGAACAGCCTAACATGATAGTTTCATGGATAGTGACAGAAAACACTAGTCTACTTGGTCAGAGGTAAAAGGCATATTCTCACAGTAATACCAGTAGCCAAACATGCAAGTTTTTTCTTGAACTTTTTCCTGGTGTAGTAATTAACTGTGATAATCAGCTTCACCTAGAAGAGCACAAAAACAATACCCTAAATGTGCCTGTGATGGCATTTCCAGAGTCATTTAACTGAGAGAGAGAAAGAACTGCCCTCAAAGTTGGTAGTGGCATTTATCTACTGTGCTGGCAACCCAGATGAGATAAGGGGGAGGAAAGAAAGAGCTGGCTAGCACAGATATGCTGTCCTCTGCTTCCTACCTCCTGTGACGAGAGCAGCTCTGCGCCCTCCCCCATAGCTACATGTTGCACCACCTTCATGGTCTATATACAATAGAGCTAGGTGATCATGGATACAAACCTTAATACATATGTTAGACATATATCCCTTCTCTTTAAGCTTCTTTCTAAGGCATTTGTCACAGTGATGCATAGCTGACTACTCCAAGTCACTGACAAGAGACTCTTTCTGTTTCTAATGGGTAAACAGCACACCTGACCTTTCTGCAGAAGGAGGACATCCTTCTGTTTCTTTTCCAAGACTGTTCACTATGGAGATATCTTTGAAAAGTTCATCCATAACAAAAGCCAGAAGTGCAGCTCTTTTAAGATAAGCATAAAAGTGAAAGACCAAACGCACCATTTTTTAAGTCTTCATGGCCTCTGACCTCCAGCCTTATCACCTGTCCCTCACTTCATGCTATCATGACAAACTTCCTGTAGTCCCCTCATGCAACTTGTTTCTTTGTACCCGATGCCTTCACTGCTCGGGCTGTCCTCTCTTCCTCTTGATTCACTTCAGATCTGCTTACTAAAATTGCTTAAATGTGCCTGCCCTTTGGTATGCATTCTCTTTTAGATTAAGAATTCCCTAAAGCTCAATATCTTGGTATATTTTTCCTCAATACAGACTCCCACTTTCCACTTAGATATTGAGGTTTCTTGATGGATACAGTTTCCTGAAATAGATTACATTGACTTGAAGACTGTTTGCAAGTAATCATGACCTTATCAAAAAACATCCCCTGAACGACCTGAAGCCTGTGTTGGTCTGGTTTCTGTTTATCAGAGGGCTACACCTTACCTTGAATGGAAGTACATAATTTAATTATTCCTGAGAGAAGGGTATACCTTTGGGCTTTCAAGTTTTCCCACATACAGAAAAATAGACATAAAGTCAGGAGGTGATACATTCCCATATCCTATCACTGGGGAGGCTGAGGCAAGAAGATTGAGATTATGAGGTCAGTTTGAGCTGCATAGTAAGTTTAAGGCCAGTTTGTTGTGCTGTGCCTAAAGTCGCTATCTCAGAAAACAAAATCAGAAAAAAATCTGTCCAGTGTTCATCAGGCATTTACAGTATATGAAGGACTAAGGATGTAGGTAGAAAGAGAGTGAATACAACCTAGTTCCTAACCTCATCCACCTTACACACATTGTATGGCATCAGGATGCTAAGTGACAGCAAGCTTTGTAACTATTTAATAGGTGATAATGGGATTAGAACTGTCTGCCTGCAATGGAAGTAAGTGAGCCTTATTTATTAAATTAACCTATTATCTATCCATCCATCTATCTATCTATCCATCCATCTATCGATCAATCGATCTATCTATCTATTGTACACTATTTACCACCAAGTGCTTATCTGGATATGTGCTGCCTTCATTCTATGGATGAAGAATTCTAAAATGACTTTCTTGAGTGGTTCAGGGTTCTCATAAAGAAATCTACTGTCAGTCCAGGCATTCATTATCTGAAAGCTTGACTGCAATGAAACATCACTTCCCATGCATATTGATGAAGGCAAGAGTCTTGGTTCCTTGTTATTTGTGCCTCGATCTGTATACAGCTGTGTGTGTGTGTGTGTGTGTGTGTGTGTGTGTGTGTGTGTGTGTGCATGCATGTATATGAGGTGCTGGATGGAGATAGGACTTTGTATACTCAGTGAGATTGCTGCTCCACTGAACTATATATCCCAGCTTTCCAGAGACTTTTGGAATGTCTTCACAACCACAAAGCTGGACTCTTTCAGAGTCAGAATCTTAAAGAATGGAAGAGAGAAACCATAGTATAATTATGACCTTCCCTCCAAGGACAGCGTTATTGCTGAAATATTTTATTGGTGACATAACCCAGTGTTACTCATCACGGAAAGTGATAATGACAGGAGGTGGGGATTATAGGAGACTATTTTGGAAGCTAGTTATTGTAGGAAATGTGTAGGAAACATTCTCCCAACTGCTGTTTCTTTTTTTTTCTCCTTATCAAGCCAGACACTCTGGTAGGTACTATTCTTTCCTCTCCATGTCAAGCCTAGGCAGCAGGAAGAGCAGAGTCTTCTGAGGGGATGTTGCTGGTTGTGAGTATTGAGCATCCTATCCCAAAAGCCATTCTGGGAGGTGGTGAGGGAATAAACAAGTGCCTTCCAAGACTGCTCTTATGACTTCTTTACTTTGAAAATTCACAAAGAAGCTTTCCTTATTCTTCATTGACCCTGTTCTCAAGCTTTCTTTTAAAAGTAAAGAACAGCCTATTTGGCTGACCTAGACTGGGCACCGCTAAAGCAAAAGTGCACTTTTATCTAGGGTCAGAGTCATCTAGTCCCTAAATGAAGCTTATTTAATGAAGAAATTTGTTCCAGTTGGAATCTTGAGATGGAATTATGGGTCCATCTGTAGCAAACTGGGAAAAGCAGCAAGCTCAAAGGTTGAGGAGAAGCTAATGAGAATTGTTTGCTAAGTATATACCCCTCTGATTTTCATCTGTGTATCCCTCCCACCACTTTATCCTCTGCACCACCTAATAATCATATCTGCTCTCTGAGCCTGGTGATCGGCTCAGTATGAATGAATACGGGATCCACCATGGGTCAACTGGAACTATGATGACTCAACTCAGGAATTGTTATTGATCTGGAGAGTGTGCCTCCAACCTGATAACTGTCTGTCAAACAGACTAACTTAAACTAAAAATCCCAGAGTAGCCCCACCTCATTGCAGTAAACCAGCTGTGGTAGACTAGCTCTACAAATTCTCTTTTGCCTTAAGCCACTTTGGATCACCCAATTCTGCCAGCCATGGGCAATCTGGCTAATGTCCATTTCCTTTGTGATCACGTGGTGCCACCTTTTCTATGTGCAATCCAGTGCTTTGGGTACAAATGCTGTAGGCCTTTCTTTTCTTTTTTGAACTTCATGTTGCATGAGAATGTTGCATGTTCCATGAGAAGCATGAGATATGATCCAAGAGGCCTCTATTCTCTGCTGCCTATCAAAATGGGAAAGACATGAATGATCTAGTAAGACAGGGAAGCTGAACCCTTGATGTTGTCTTCAGGCCAGTTTTCCCAACTGTTAGCTTTGCATGAATTGTTAAATCATTTTCAGCAACTCCCTATCCCCTCCAAGCATTACAGTCTCAAAGTTGCACACTATCGATCTGCAATTAAACAATCATGAAATTAGAAATTATATGGCAAAGATGATGTTCTCTGGGGCCCCTCCTTGAAAATGGTTTGCTTAAATATTGAATTCAGTGTCAGGAAAGACTAAACATGCAATTTTCTATTTTTTAATGTTGTAAAGGATTATCTCAGGACAGTGGTGGGCTGCGAGTCATCACCTCTGTGCAGCCTGCACTTTTCTACAGTGAATGGCATCCAACAGCCTCTCTCTCTCTCTCTCTCTCTCTCTCTCTCTCTCTCTCTCTCCCCCACTATGTTCATCATTATGCAGTGGGTCTGATTCTACAGGCAGATCATGTCCTCCATCACTTTCCCATGCCTTGATGTCTCCCAGGCCTTATTGAGAACCCGACGACAGCTGCCTTGTAACAACTACAGTCTTCCCTCTCTTGGGGCCAGAACAACAGGCATCCGGGTCAAGATGATGAATGATTGGAGCCCTGTTCCAGGAGCACAGGATTTTCATGTCAGCTGCCCTACAATGGGCTTTCCTGACATTTTTTTTGACAAGATAGGAAAAATCTAACTGACATGTCTACTTAATTCCACAAAATTGGTCCAGTGATCCTGACTGGTGGGTGCTTTGTAAATTCTGGTACCCTTATTTCAGAGATGATGGCTTTTAACCTGGATGGTTACTGTATCTTTTCCACTGATATGGCTGCAGTGATGGAACCACATTTTTAGTGTTATTGCAAGAATAAGCTTTAAGGGTATTTTGGATTGGGTTAAGCACATAGAACAGCTAATGCTCAACTTTTTTTTTAACTTCATAAAAAAAGCAAGGCTGCAGTTATTTTATCATTTTGGCAGTAAAAATGACTGTATCAGTGGGTTCAACTGAATGACTTCATTAATTCATGAGGAGCTGGAATCAGAGATTCCTGGATGGAGTTGAGAGAGCTAATTTACTCTAGGAATTGGTGTGTGTAGAGCCTGGCTTGGCTTTTCTTTCTTCCAGTGACCTTACTCTCTTCTCTTGCCTAGATGAGGCTTGGTCCTCAGCATGCAAGGAAATTCATGACTACTCTGTGCTTAGTCTTACATAATAGGATGTGAGTTAGTTAAGCAATACAGTGCCCTGTGAAGGCTGCATGAGTGAGCTTATACACAGTGGCCTGGTCGTTGGCTTGGACCCTCTAAGAGGAAGTATTCCTTCGTTAACCCTCATTTGTATGCCCTTTGGGATGGGAATTCTTGGGAACAAGTTGTAAGGTCTATCTGAGATGATCATGATGTTACATGTGCTGTGGTGACATGCGCATCTTCCTGAGGATTAGAACAACCGAATGAAGAGTGGAAAAGTCACAATCAATCTGTTACAGGCTCTGTATTTACAAAGTTATCCAACCAATTTGACTCTTTCAAGAAAAGAAGATGTCTTAAAACAAAATAAAAAAACAAATGAAAAATACTGGATTTCAGTTTTCCTTCTCAGGGTGGCTTAGAGACCATGTTATTTATTAAAATATTTTTGAGACTCTATGAAAATAATAACAAAGGCAAATAAAGCAACATTCTCCAGCCTGGCATGTCTGAATTATTTCTTTAATATTTTGTGATTTATTTTGCAGCAGCTGTTGCTCTCTCTCTCTCTCTCTCTCTCTCTCTCTCTCTCTCTCTCTCTCTCTGTGTGTGTGTGTGTGTGTGTGTGT
>NC_034590.1:13798413-13861053 GCF_900095145.1 Mus pahari | reverse complement strand
TGTGTGTGTGTGTGTGCATGTGTGTACATATGCATTATGTTTGTCGGAAGGGAGGGGAATAAAATAGAGGTCAACCTTGACTGTTTTTCCTCGGGAGCTGTATATCTGGCTTTTACATTTTTAACTGTGTGTTACTTTGTTGTGTTTGCACAGTGCATGCAGGCAAGTATGCAGTATGTGTAGGCTTGTGTCCCACCCATGCAGAGGCCAAAGCAGTTTGTCAGGTGTCTTCCTTTTTTGCTCTCTACTTTTTTTTTTTCCTGAAACAGGATCTCTTACTGAACTAGAAACTCCTTATTTTGGCTAAGCTGGCCAGGGAGTGAGCTCTCAGCTTACTCCTGTGTCTGCCCATGCTGGGCTTATAGGTATTTGCATCCATGCCCAGCATACCTTCATGCATCTCGTTTTACCTAGCCCTGGGACTACAATTATGTACCATCATATCTAGATTTTTTAAATGTAGGTTCTGGGAGATTGCAGGTCCTGATGGTTGTGAATCAAACATATTATTAATTCAGCATTAACCTAAGCCCCATTTCTAACTAAAAATTTTTTAAAATGTGTTTTTATTTTCATCTTATGTACATGAATGTTTTGCCTGAACATATTGTCTGTGTACCACATGTGTGGCTGGGACACCCACAGAGGTAGGAAAAGGGTGTCAAATCCTCTGAAACTGGAGTTACAGAAGAGTGCGAGCCACCGTATGGGTGTTGAGAACTGAACTCGGATCCTCTAGGAAAGTAGCAAATGCTCTTAATGGATGAGACAACCCCAATCCACTTCTGACTTGACTTAGCATCATACCTGACCTCTAACCAAAGGGCCTTGACACAGTGGGTAGTGATACTCATATTAGCCAGAAATACAAGGTTATACCGTGCCTAGTCTTCTGTGAACATGTTTCATGCATGCCTGCCCCAATCTTGTCACCTGCTATTACATCCTGTCACCTGCTATTTTGTCACTGTAACCAGAATACTTTCTACAGACAACATAAGCAAGGAAAGATGTGTTTGGGGTCATGATTTTAGAGGTTCCCATTCATCTTTAGGGGCAAGGCATAACAGAATGGAACACTGCACATGGTGGCATCCAAAAAACAGAGAGAGAGAGAGAGAGAGAGAGAGAGAGAGAGAGAGAGAGAGAGAGAGAGAGAGAGAGAGAGAGAGTCTGTACTCAGCTCCCCTTCTCCTATTCTCTGGGTTCCCAATTCACAAGATAGTGCCATCCAAACCTAGAATGGCAAGCCCTACTTCAGTTTATGCTGTGGGAATGCTCTCTCAGACAGACCTAGAGGCATACCTCAGTCTCCTAGGTTAATCCAGAGCCTATCAGGTTAGCATTGAAGACTAAGCATGACACACAGTAACTTTAGCAAGAACCACTCACTATCAAAAAGAACTCTGTTAGCAGCTGCTCAGCTTCTCTTTGGGATTATTCCCTTCTAGCCTCGAGGCTCTGGCTACACTGATAGTCTGTTGACAAGGCCAGTGAGTAAGAGTGCCACAGTCTCAGGGCCACTGTGGTTCAGTTTGGTTCACAAACCAAGCATGGAGGTTTGAATGGGAGCTGCCCCTCATAGGCTCATATCTTTGAATTTTTGGTTCCCAGTTGATGGGACTGTTTGAGAAGGTGTAGGAGATGTGACCTTGGAGGAGGAATGCCACCAGGGGTGGGCTCATTCCCAGTGTTTGCTTTCTGCCTCATAGTGGTGGGTCAAGATTTAAGCTGTCAGGTATTTCTTTGTTTATCACAGATTCTAATCTACTGAAACCATACACCTAACTTTCTTTTAAACAGTTTCTTTTATAAATTGCTTATCACATCAATAGAAAAGTAATAAGACTGGAATACCCAAGATTCAATTCACAGACCATATGAAGCCTAAGAAAGAAGACCAAACTGTGGATGCTTCAGTGCTTTTTAGAAGGGGGAACAAAATACTCACAGGGGGAAATATGGAGAAAAAGTATGGAGCAGAGCCTGAAGGAAAGGCCATCCAGAGCCTGGACCACCTGAGGATCCATCCCATATACAGCCACCAAACCCAGACATTACTGTGGATGCTGGGAAGTGCTTGCTGATAGATGCCTGATATGGCTGTCTCCTGAGAGGCTTTGCCAGAGCCTGACAAAGACAGAGGAGGAAGCTCAGCCAATCATTGGACTGAACTCAGGGGTCTCTGATGGAGGAGATGGAGAAGGGACTGAAGGATCTGAGGGGGTTTGCAGCCCCATGGCCAGACCCTCAGAGCTCCTGGGGACTCGACCACCAACCAAAGAATACACATGGAGTGACCCATGGTGCTGGCCACATATGTGGCAGAGGTTGGCCTTGTTGGACATCAGGAGGAGGAGAGGTCCTCGGGCCTGACAGTGTTTGATTTCCCAGTGTAGGGGAATGCCAGATCGGAAGGATAGGAGTGGGTGGGTGGGGAGCCTCCTCATAGAGGCAGAGGGATGGGATACGGGGGTTTCCAAAGTCGAGACCTGGAAAGGGGAAAACATTTGAAATGTAAATAAAGAAAATATCCAAGAAAAAAATGTTCAAATGTATAGGAATTTTTGGCCTGTAGCTTGAATTGTATCTAATTTTGTTATGATTTTATTTGTGCTTAAACCATAGGTATTAAAATGTTGTTCTTTGTAAAAAAAAAAACAAACAAAAAACAAAACAAAAGGAGAGAAAAGAAAAGAAATAAGACACAAAATAGACTTGAAGACAGCAAGAACCTATGGCTTTGTCTTCACTGCAGAGCAGGACTTAGAGTAAGGATGGAATTACCCATTAAGTAAATCCAATAGCCAGCCAGGTTTCACCTAGTTAGTACTCCTCGGCCTCCCCAAATAGCAACATCAGCTGGGGGACACACATTCAGAACATGAACCTGTAGGAAACATTTCAGTTTCAAATGATAGCATATACCATTGTGTCAAACTCAAGGCTTCAGGTAGAACTTCAGGGAAGAGGTAGTGTAACTTTAATTTTTTCAAGTCTTTTTTTTTTTCAATGATAGTTCTTAAACTCTTTAACCTCCCTTGTAGCCCACCACCCACCATAGGTAGTGGAAAAGAAAGGACACAGGGGAAGTGGACCTGTTTAGAAAGGTTCTTTGAAGCAACTCCCATCTGTGTTGACTGGAAATTCAAAGTTCAGTTCATAGGTTAGCAGGCAGTGGCAGCTCGATCCACTCACAACACTTCATGGAAACACCAGCAGTCAGTTCGTTAGTGTTGGGTTAGCAACACCGGTGACATAACCTAGCAGAGACAGCCAGGTTTCAGTCTCAGTCCGAGTCCACAAGAGGGAATAGCAGGAACATCAGAAGTTCTTGGCTGTGCCTCTCTCAAGGAAGCAAAGACTCAAGACCCGCAAGCATTGTACTGGCAAGCCAAGCACTTTTTCTCTCCCTTCCCACTCCCCCTCACTCTGTGGAGTCCTATTTATATACTCCAACCATCACGTGTCCTCCATGTGCCTTTCTCAACACGGGTCTGGCTTCAGCACAAGCATCCAATCAGCCTGATTCCCCGGAAATGGAAAGAAACTGCAGCACACCACCAGAAGGTTTTTGTTGCATTTCTCTCTATGGCATCCTGACAAATGCAGGTGAACTACGAAATGTAAGGTGGACCAATACATGCATGTTGTTAGCAAAATATCGTTCATCACCTGTCCGTTCATGTGCTCTAGCAGAACATCCTCTCTCCTATGTCTGCTTCAGCAAAACATTCCTTAGCCTTTTACATCTGTGCCCATTTTAATTAAATATTACTTCATGTGTTTGCCCTATCAAAACACCATCCAACTGACTCTCCAAAGAACCCTTAAGTTTCCACTTCAGGGTGACTACTTTCTGCCGAACCAAAGGGAGATGATTCCTGAGCCACATAGAAAGGGATATGCCTAGAAGCAATTAGCTTCATGGAAAGCAAGGGAGGGATGGAGGAAGAGTTAATCTTGATAAAATTGACTCACCCAAATCCAGCCATACCTGAACTCCTCAGCCATGTGAGTAGTATTTCTGTTATTTATAGTTGCTCTTGCCCTGGGAAGTGCTGTGTTCAGGGGAGGCTTCTCAGGAGTGCATGGCTCCCATTTCAGAAGCTGCACTCCCACTGGGGGTTGCAGTGAGGCAACTGAGAAATGTGGCTACAGAGAAGTATGGACAGTGAGAAGGATTCCACAGTTTGGGGAGTCAAACTTACATAATAATTAAATTCAGGGAGACCACGGGGTCTGCCTGGGTCCCAGTTCTGGATCTACATGGTATTGTAAGCTCACTTTCCCAGAAGAAACATGTACAGAGATTAAACAGAAACATTCAATGGTATGCAGAATAATCAATATCAGGGCTGTTGTGCTTTGATGTGACATCCTTCTCTGGAATACAGTGCTGTGTGCCCCTCCCTAAGCCACATGTCTGCTTCTGATGGTAGAAGGAAGGGAAAATTTCTCTCACCATTTGCCAGCCTCTTGTTTTTTTTTTTTTTTCTTTTCAAACTCTGTTGATATTGCACTGCTGCTCCAAATAGATGCTGCTCGTACTCTGAGAGTAGGTTGAGCAGGTCCCTTTGCTAATAATAAGAGAAGGGCTCAGAAGGGCAGGACTGGCCATTTTCATGAGAACCATTGCAATAGGGGAGTCTGGAGCTGGTGGAGTGGAAGCTGTGGACAGCGCAGAGTAGAATGGAGCAGGTGAGGAATAAGGGTCGAAGGGAGTATGCAGTGTGTATGGCATGGGTATGACCAGAGCCTATCAAAAGATGAGGGGTGAACAGGGGTGCGATATGTAGGAGCCCAGGGTGGGAATCTGCTGGTTATCTGGGCAAGGAGGGGACAGCTGAAACAGCCCACTCTGACGTGAACAACTGAACTGGCTGAGCTAGAAGTACTATGTCCAGGTGTAGAAAGGCATCTTCTAATTAACCAGTAATGTTCCAATCATGTTCTCTGGTGGATGATGGGGTGAATCTCAAGACTGGGATCTGATTTGATCTCATTTGATCATTACTTGCTGAAAATAATTACTTGGCTGCAAGTTTAATGGTTGGTTTGTAGACTATATTAAATGTCCCTGTGTTTAAAAAAAAAAAAAAAAGCCTCATCAAAATGTCATTGACAACTCACTCCTTATCACATCTCAGAACAAAGTCTTCCTTTTAATCTTTGCTGTTAAGCAAATAGGTTCTCTTGATGGGCATGAGGAGGGGTGGGTAGCCTACCCAGGAAGCCTGAACAGGGCCTAAGCATATTCTCACTAGTGGATCTTGTAACACTTGGCAGCTGAGCATCTGCATGGCTACATTAGGACCTCTTGAGAGTCTGTCAGGGATGCAAGTTCCTGGGCTGACCATCGGAAGTACATCTCACTGAAGGACTGCTAGGGTGGGTGCACATTACAGCATCTTTAAGGCCAAGTGGACATCACTGGATTTCCTTATGACTACCAGTAGATGGAGCTGGTGCCTTTGTTATGGTAAAGTGGATTAGAAAGGGAGAAAAGGAGTGAAAGAGGGAAGGAGAGGGAAAGACAGGAAGACAGTAGTGGAGAGAGAAAAAGACAGAGCTACAAAAACATGCTTTCTTTAGGCTGGCTTATGAGACCTGGCCTGCAAAGCCCTAAAAAAAAAAAAAACAGAACCAATGGACACAGAGAGAGGATTTATAGGGACGTGGTTTAGCAGTGGGCAAACAAGATGCCTCAGTGTTTTAAGATACCTACCACCAAGCCCGATGACCTGTCCCTGGGACTCACTTGGTAGTGAGTGAATACCCCCAAGCTGCTCTCTGACCTCCAAATACTTGTGGTATGCAACTCCCGGCAAATGAATGTAATAAAGATTGTTTTTAAATGTTAAAAAAAAAAGTCTTTTTAAAGAATCATTTCAGATTTTAATCATGTATGTGCATCCGTGTGGGTATGTGCCTATGAGTGTGAGAATCTAAGGAGTCCAGAGGTGTCAGATCCCCTAGACCTAGAATTACAGGTACTACTAAGATAGGTTCTGGGAACTTCACTCAGGTCCCTTTGTAAGACCAGTAAGTGTTCATAACTTCAGAGCCATCACTCTAGCTCCCCCATCCCCAAAACATATCTTAGAGAATGTAGTGCAGTTGTTTTAGTCTATCTGAACAGCTACAGCAAGTGATTGCTCTTGAGAACATCCACAGGGTCTAATCAACTTACAGAAAGTAGCTGACTCCTCACCTTCTAGTGGCTGGAAGGTGTAAGAAAAAGGCAGTGGAAGATTTAGTTTCTGGTGAACTTCTTATTGACTCAACAGTGGTATCATCACATAGAACAAGGAGTCTCTCTCTCTCTCTCTCTCTCTCTCTCTCTCTCTCTCTCTCTCTCTCTCTCTCTCTGGAATCACTTCTACAGGGGTGAAAATCTTAAAGAGAGCTCTCCTGGTCTATTTACCCCAGAGGAACTCCATTCTAACCATCACCTGAAGAGGTAGGATTTCACATATGAAATTTGGAAGGGTCCTAAACACTCATATCCTAGAAGGCGGCCAGAACTTCTCTCTGGCTACCACCCCATCCTATGACAAATTAAATTTCACCCTTGGCTATCACGAAGCTGCTGCAGTCCTGATAAAGACCAAGATAACTGTCCGTTGTTGGCTGGGGTCCATGGTACCTGTACAGAGCCTGATTTTGACTATGCTAAGCAGGGAGAATACCTGCTAATGGGATCAGAATCAGGAGTTCATGGAGTTAACCCTAAGGGAGCTGAGTGAGTCGGATTGAAGAAGCCACAGTCAGGGCCTTAGAGAAGGACAGTCTGGTAGATGAGGGTTTTTTGTTTTTTGTTTTTTGTTTTTTGTTTTTTTCTTTACCAGGGAGTGTTTAGAAGCTGTTTCATTCATTCATGTGAATTCTAGCAGCACCTGGTAACTCAGGCTTTTATGGGTATGGGTATGGGTCCCTGAGATGGACAAAATAGGGGTATGCTCACACTGACTTCCTCATGGTGGGCCCACTTCTGACTTAGCTGCAGAAAATGATATCATGATAATTAATCAAGAAAACACCAACCTGGTCTCATAGTGAAAGAGGAAGGTGGCAAGACACTAAACCCTGCAAAGATCCGTGTTCTAGAGCAAGGATTTTTCTTGTGGATAATTCCAAAAGAGCAGAGACCATTATCTTAGAAAAAGAAGAGCTAATAGATGTGTTGTCAAGCTCACTTTTGTGGGATGCTGAGGTGGGGGCTTAGTTGCACACTGAAAGTAAGAATACAAGGAAACTCCAAGGCACCATTCTTACCTCTACTATGTCCCTCTCTCTGGCTGATGGGGCTTGTGGCTTAGAGGGGACCCTGGAGAGAAAAGCAGAGACACAAAGTGTGTCTGATTAATCTTTCTTTTGCACAGGAGCCTTGCTCAGTGCTCTAGAAACTTCCATCCCAACAAGACTACAGTCATAGATGCCTGAGAGAACGTCATACATGAAACAAGAAGCGTCTAATACAGTTGCAGCACATCTCAAGGTCTAATCTCTACCTACCATTCATTCATGAGATCATGTAGACTTCAGGAATTTTGTGGATGCTCTGAAGGGGTGAGTCCTCATCACAAGGTAATTTGCTTATGACCATCCATCTGAATTTCTCCATTGAATCTTTTTCCTTGATTTGTGTTTTGATTATTTTCCTGAGACTTGACCTTACTATGTATACGCAGCTCATGCTAAACTTGAACTTATAGCAATCCTCCTGCCTCAGGCTCCTGGATGCTGGAACTAGAGGCATTTGGCACACCTAGCCGTCCCTTTTATTCAAGAAAATGATGCATTGTCTAGACAGCTTAGAAACAAGCCAGGACAGCAAGCCTGACTTGCTCCATGGTTTTATGGATCTCATTCCATGGTTTCTAATCTGTAGCAAGTGTTACTGTAGCATTCAGTCACCTTGCATCTGCTTAATAAAGAAAAACCAATTGCTGAAAATACTTCCAACTTGATAGATCATTTTCCTTGTCCCTGACTCATAAAATTTTAAAAGGAAATGGCAAATATCTCATTTACTTGACTCATTCTAGTTTTCCACACAATCAACAAAGATTGAAACCTGGACTGCTCTGTTTCCTTGTAGAATCTCCACACAGCAGCCTTGTTCAGTTGTCTCCTGTGGGTGCCTGTGCACAGAACAGCCTGGCTCTGGCAGAGAGAAAAACTGGCATTTGTTTCAGGATTTTTCTGCTTCTTATCTGTGGCATGCCCTCCTTACCCACACATCTGTCTCCACCATGACAGTTACCCTGTGGTTCACATGACACTCTTTCCCAGGATGCTGGAACCACTCAGTGCATACAACTTTCTTGGCTGACTCCACTGGGCATATGCTGCATGTCACATCTTTTGTCCAGCAGTTTATTCATGTTCTTGATCTGGTTCTGAGACTCCTACACAGTCTGCCTTTGGCTCAAACAACCCAAGATTTTCTGGGCTTTGTCTCCATATTTCTAGACACCTCAGAAAGCAATCCATAAGGCTTCCACTTCTGGTGACAAACACTTGTGAAAAAAATCATTGGGTTTTGCCCAAGTGACAGCAGCTTTGCTTGTAGGGAAAGCTGGCTGCCTGTGTGTCTAACAGAACTCTTCAAACAGGGAGAGGAAGGAGGCTTGTGATGGCTCATCATCTCAAAGAACACTTTTGCTCAGTCTCTGGGTGAGCACTGCTATGCTTGCTCCCCAGGGACCCCATCACAGTAAATTAATTCTCCTGGATTCCATCCTAAACTTGTTAAGTATGTTTGCTGTAGTTCAACTTGAATTCTAGTTCACTGTTTGTTCCTCTGATTCCTTCATCGTGGGGCTGAGGGAGAAGGTTTGGCTCATAGTCAGCAATGTCTCCTGTTCAAGAAGTCATAATCTGTGTGATAGATGAATGCACATCACTCTGCCCTAGCTCTCCATGGCCTTGTATGGCTGCTATCCCTGTCATTCTGGGGCAAGATTTTGAATATACAATATGGCAAATGATCACCCATCACAGGTAATGCCTCAGCCTTTCCATTTACAAAATCTGCTTGTTGCCCCACCGAGCCATCCAGGAGGTGAGATTGAAAGTGCTGTTTCTTGAAAGTGTCCTCCATGGTGTAAATGTGCTTGTGACAGCAGGTGAGGAGGGGTATCTTTACAGATTATATCTGGGGCATGTGAAATGTATTTTAAATTAATTTTATTGTGTTGATCTTACTGCAGAAATAATAAATCTTTTCACAGAGTAGGTGACCCTCAATCAGGCATATGATTCCATCTACCTACAAAACATATTTTTTTATTTTTCTTTGAAGTGCTGTGCTTGGAAGCCAGAGATTTGTCTATACTAGGCACCTGTTCTATCATTAACCAACACACCAGTCCAAGACAAAAATAATTTTAACACCTTGATATATAGATTTGCAAAGCATTTTGTGTGTGTGTGTGTGTGTGTGTGTGTGTGTGTACATGGTTCTCCTTGAGAATTCAGGTCTTATTTTAAAACTGTTGTGGAAGATTTCTATTAAGAGAAACTGTGAAGTGAACCCTTTGAGAGGGGAATCATTCCATAGAATCTTTTGTGCTATTGGTTCAAATAAGACCTAGAGATCATTAACTAATTTCAAGGGTAGGGGAGTGTTGGGATTGTCTCACAATCAGAAATTTTCTGTCTCTATCTCTGTTGTGTAGCTTTAGTTTTTTTAATGGCTACTTTCAATGATGGTTCTTAAATATTTGAACCTCCCTTTTAACCCACCACCCACCAGAGGGGGTGAAAAAGAAAGGATATGGGGAAAGAGGACCTGTTTAGAAAGGTTCTTTGGAGCAACTCCCATCTGTGTGGTCTGGAAATCAGCAGTTCAGTTCACAGATTAGCAGCAACAGCTCAATCCACTCACAAACACTTCATGGATACACCAACAATCTAGATCAGTGGTGCCTGGATAGGACAGGTGTTAAGAACTAGCAGGAACAACCAGGAAGGAGGAACTCGGACCAGTGGGGATGTCAGGAGACGTTCTCAGCTGTGTCTTTCTAGATGAAGCGAAGATCAGTGAAGACCTGAGATCAAGAACCATTTAGCTATGTAAGCAAGTCAAGTTTAGCCTCCATCACTGTCCCTCAAGTCTTTTTTATACTCCCTCCAAACATCACATGTCCTCCATGGGTCTTGTCTCAGCACATGAGTCTGTTTCAGCTGACACCACTCTGCCAATCAGGCAAAGTCCAAGGAAGCTACAAAAACTGTAGCACACCACCACAAGTTTTTTGGTGTGTTTCTCTCTATGAAGTCCTGACAAATGGGGCTCAACTATGCAATGTAAGGTGGACCAACACATATGGTCATTAAGTGAAGAATCTTTGATTACATGTCCTTTCACATGCTTGCTTTAGCAGAACATCCTCTCTCCTGTGGCTGCTTCAACCAAACATTGCTTCATAGGACTGTCTTAGCCTTTTACCTGTGTCCACTTCAGGAAAACACTCCTTCATGTGTTTGCCCCAGCAGCATAACTCACTATCCAAAGAACCCTTAAGTTTCCACTTCACTGTCTCTTCTTTCACTCACCTACCTACCCATCTATTTAGTCCCATTCATCTCTACTCACCAATCCCCATTTATTAATCCAATTACTCACCCCACCTAGCCACCTAGCCACCTAGCCATCCATCTATCCCTCTGCCCACCATCCACTGGTGCATGTGTGTATCCAACCAGCTATGCTCTCCACCCATCAATTAATTGATCTATCAATCTACCCAAATATATGTCAATTCATGCATTCATCCATCTGTTATCATTTATTGGCCAATTATGCATTTCCTAATTGTGTATTGAGAGACTGACATGAAAAGCCCCTGGGAAAAGTCAGGCTAGTTGATTGAGAGGCTCCTCAGGGAGTCTCATGCATGTAGTGCTACGTATTTATGGCATTCCCCAAGGACTGGATTACATGGTGAAAGATTAACATCCCTGCTGCACAAATTAAAAGTGCTCTATTATTTGGAGCATGGAGTAGACCAGCTGAAGATCAGGCATCTTCTTTTTGAACGGCATAATTAAATACCTCTCAGCCTGAAACCCTTGCTATATTGATTTGAATTAATTATTTGTGCATTTGTACTCTCCTGACTTCCCCAGCCCAGGAGGGCCACACCGTGCAACACTGCCCAGCCACCAACTCTCCATCCACACTCCCTAGCCAGAAAGTGTTGACAGTTCTAAGCACAATCAATCAGTCCAACGGAATCAGATTTTGCTGATAAAGGAGAGACTTGCTTGGAAAATTGACATCCCATTTAATGGAAATTAGCATTCTGAAACACGAGTGTGGAGTTTTATGCCTAAAAGCACCAATTTGTTAGATTGGGGTTTGGAGAAGCTGCAGGAGGTGGCAGTGGGAGAAGCTGGGGGCTGGGGAAGCCAGGGCAGCTTGGATAGCCACTGCCTAGTCTTTTGGAATTTAGAGAACAGGAATCTGTTGGACTGCTCATGGGACCAGCTTGGTACGTCAGCAGATTATGTTATAAACATGCTCACTGAAGACTTTTTTTTCCAAAGCCAGACAGGCACAATTGTATACTGTAATCTACTAAAAGAATTATGCATGGGGAAAAAATTAAGTCAATATTTTCGATGAAAAAGGAAACCTAGCTGATCTGTCATCCAGTCCCTGTTGATGTCATCTTAAACACTAAACAGGACACATGTTTTGATCAATCACCTGGTTCAGACTAGGAGTTAACTTAGACCTTTAGCTCCCCCTTTGGAGGAGCACTCGGATAGTCTGCCCTGTCTCTTGCCCTGGAAAGCTACTAGAGGCCTCAGGCAACAGGAACTGTGCAGGTGAAAGATTGGATGGAAACTGTCAACACGCAAGCTGTCGTTCACACAGGTGCTGAGACCATGTGTCTTTCTGAGGTAGCCACCTGGCTGGTCGGCTTTAATGAAGCAGGGAGACAGTTTCTGTCACCAAGTAGGAATATAGATCGCATGTCCTTGTTTGTTATGAGCCCAAAAGTTGGGTTTTTATGTGAGAGTACCTGGTCTGGTAAGACAGTTATAAAACTCCCTGTTGCAGGCCAAACAAATCTGTGAGTTAGACGTGGAGTGAGAATGTCCAGTTTGCAGATATAGGTGGGAGATTGAATTGGAGGTGAATTTGTCTTGGGCATTCAGACTTATTACTGTATGTGACTCATGGGACAACATAGAAGGTGTTTCCTTCTTTGTTTTAGTTCATCTGTGGAGACAAGATCAATTGCTGGCTGTCATGCTTATGATGTGCTGTCGTTGTTCTGCCTATGATCCTACTCATTCTCTTGGTATTTTTGATAATTCAGTAAGTACCCACCACTCAGCCTAAAAACCAAGGTCTTGATTCTCACCTCTATTCACCCCTGGGCTCCTCATCACCCTGAGCCTCTCAGGCCCAGGTGGCTCTCACCAACACTCGTTTATTGAGACAGTCTTTTCTTAGTCATGTATTTTTTTTTGAAAAATATTTTTGTTATATTTCATTTGTGTGTATGTATGTATTTATGGAACACATAGGAGATCAAAGGACAACTTTGGGGAGTTGTGTTATTTTTTCCTTCTACCGTGGAACTCTGGTCATCAGGCCTGGTAGCAAGTACCTTTACCCACTGGGCCAGATAGCCAGCCTATCATCCCCCTTTTTATCTGCATCTTTCTCTATCATCCACCATCTCTCTCTCACATATACATCTATCAATCATGTGCCTTTCCACTCATCCTTAAGTGCCTATTTTTCTATCCTTTATATATCTATCATCTATATATCTGTCTTACTAATTATGTATCTACTATTAATTATATATCTAGCATTATTTAGTATGTATGTATGCCTGATCTGTATCCATCAATCTTATCCTTTCTTCGGTCCATCACGCGTCAGGTGTCTATTGGCTTTGGCTCAGTTTTGGCTTTTTTCCTAAAGGCATTGCACTGTACACAGTGTTTGGAATTTTCCTTTTATTCATGTTAACAGATGCTTAGGCTCACTGTTTGGAACCTTGTTGTTTGTGGCTCATTCACTCTGGCCCATGTGATATTCCATCATGAGAATACTCTACAACATCTGTCCACTGTCCTGCTTACAGGCACTTGTTTCCAGAGTATATGAAGAAAGCTCTACAAGATTCTGGTAGACATATGCAAAGTTTGACACTCAGACATGGAATCTTTGGGTTAGAGTATATATGAATATTCAGTTTTAACAATCCACATCCAAGCCCTCTCTGTTATGATTGTACCAAGTCATGCCACAGTTGATCATTGAGTGATCTTGTAGATCCATGTGTACTCTAATAATTGGCACTGTCACAATTTTACAATTTAGGCAAATAAATGAGCATGGCCATTGTGGTTTTGGCTTTTTTTTAAAAAAATTACTATGCAGACTGAGTAGCTTTATATGTTTACTGGCCATGATTTTACTTCCATGACAAGGTGGTTGGTGTGTCTTATCTATTTTTCCATTGGTTTTTGTATTTCTTACTAAAGTGTAGGTATGGTGGTGGTGGCGGTGGCAGTGGTGGCGGTGGGGGGGCGGTGGCGGTGGTGGTGTTGGGTGTGTGTTTGTGTTAATACAGTAGAAGAGGACAACTTGCAGGAGTATGTTTTCTCCTTTTACCACGTGAGTCCTGAAGATTGAACTATGGCTGTTGAGTTTGGTGGCAAATACGGATACTTACTGGGGCCACCTCAGTGTCCTGACCCTCCTTTTTTTCTTACTAATTTCTAGGAATTCTTTATACTTCCTTAATCCCAGTTTTTGATGAAGATACTTACAAATCTCTTCTGAGTTTTAAAAACTTAGGTATTTTTGAGACAGTATATCACAGTGTAACCTCAGCTAGCATAGAAGTCTCAAGCTAGACCAGGTTGGTCAGGAAATGGTGTTGATCATCTTGTCTCTGCCTCTGATGGGATGAGATCACAAGCATGTTCCACAGGTCCCAGCTACTCTTAACTTTCTTTGTAGTAGCTTTGGATAAACAAACACTCTGAGATCTCATGCAGTCAAAACTCTCCTCTAGCTGGACGTGCAGACTCATACCTGTCATCCCAGTACTCAGGAGACTGAGGTAGAAGGATCATTTCAAGTTTGAGGCCAGCCTAGGTCTTTCTCAAAAACAACAAACAACAACAACAACAACAACAACAAAACTATTCACTTGCAAGCAATCTTTCCTAACTCCAATTTTTTTTTTCTTTTCTTTTTTATGTTTCTGGTACAGGCAGGACCTTTCTATGTAGCTTAGGCTGACCTCAAATTTTAGATCCCCTGCCTCAATCTCCTGAATGCCATGTGTGTTTGCTACTAAGTGTTTTGTATTGTATTGTATTGTATTGTTTTGTTTTGTGATTTAATCCTTTGAAAGCCCTGAGTACAGGCAACATTGAACTCTTTGAATTTTGTTAGTTTGTTTGCTTGTTTTTCAGTAGTTACTGGTAGATTAGTCTAGGTGCAAAGTCATGTTTTCTTTTACCTGAAGTGTGGTTTTGGTGCCAGTGGGGCTCTGTCATTTAAGAGCTCACTACTACCAGTGTTTCAATACTTTGTTTCATGTTGTTTTTGCCCGAGCAAAATGAGGCAGGTATCGCATAAAGGGTATTCACTCTTATGTTTGGTGGATTGTCCTGTTTCTTGGCTGGTAACAGCATATATCCCTGACAGACATCATAGTAACTGTACAAAGTCTTAACATCCAGACTATCTGGAGTTTCCCTGTGCAGATGTGTATGTGAGCACAATGCAGATACTTGCATGAACTATGTTAATGTGCTGAACCTCTTGCCATGTCTTGTCCACGAAAAGCAGAGTTTGAAACCACAAAAATGCTAGTGGATTGGGAGCTCTCATTGTCAATGAATGTGATGTTCAGCGGATTCCTAGCAAAGCCATAGGAGCTGGCCTCATCCAGAAGCAGCAGAAGCCCCTTAGTCCCTGAGCGCAGCAGCCCCAAGTGGCCCAGCTCATTGTGCTCAAACCAAGGCCCACTTTGGATGGATCAGGCAGACCCTGTGTCCCCCTGAGTTAGAGCTATCACTAGAAACATGGACTTGGGGTAAGATTAGAATTCAGAGTGTCACTGTATTTGATCATATCACATCATGTGGAATGCCAAGAATTTCTGTCTGTCCCCACAAAGGATATGCTGTTAAAGACTGATTACTGCCTAAGAATATGAGCAAGTTGGTCCTTGGGAATGTACTAGCATGTCATCTTTATCAGGACTGCAGAATTCAGGGTTTTCCCTAACTCTTGGTGATGGTAACCTCCCCATCCTTCTCCTGTTTTCTTTTACTCTGTGGATTATCCTGTGGCTCTCTTTCTTCCTCCAGCTCTTATTGTGAAGTAATTGCCACACTGAACTCCAGAGTTCCAGTTCTGTAAGCAGATTGGATGATGCTTACAGACTAAGACTACAGCACCCCACAACACAATGTGTGGTTGTCGCATAGAAATGTTCTCTCGTCCTTAAATCCTACTCATGCCTGTCTTCATCAAAAAACAAATATAAAGAGCAAAGGGAGTTTAGGCAGTAAGTGTTATGATTTCCCAGTTTGGGTATATGCTTGCCTTTCCAGGTTTATATACAGAATGTCCATTTCTGTACAGGCTGTGCTTCTGTCTTCCTAGAGAGCTGCAAGAACAGAATGACACAGCCCACAGTCTGCATTGTGAATCTGCAGGTGCACACTTCTCATTTTGTGCTCATTTGTGATCCAGCTGGGATGATAGTAACCAAATCACAGGGCCCTCTTGCTTCCTGCTTGGTTCAGAGCTTCTGTGTGAGCGCCATTTGTCCTGTTGTTGGTGTAGAGTATGTGTCCAGGGGTTAAACATTCACTTCCTTGATATTCTTGTCATTTAGTTCTTGGAGCATCCGACAATTGCTCCTGTTTGCTCACTATAGCCTTGGCCAAGTGTCTAGTCTGTCCTCCATGCAAGGAGATGAAATATTTATCCCTCTGTGCTACAGGTGCCAATTTGGGGTTTGGGTTTTTTTTTTTTGGGGGGGGGGTAAGTTGGTTGGTTGGTTGGTTTGGTTTTTGTTTTGTTTGAAACAGGGTCTCACCATGTGATTCTGGCTGGCCTAATTCTCTATGCAGACAGGCTAAGCTGGTCTTGAGCTCACAGAGATCCTCCTTCCTCTGCCACTTGAGTAGTGGGATTAAAAAATGTACATAACCACACCCACCTCTGAGATCCAGCAGTCTCTACAGGTCACCTACCTTTCTTTCTCATTCCTTTTACACAACAGGGCCCTGGCCTACTTTGCCTGTGCATCAGGATCTGGCTTTGTTGATGAGGAAAATTTCAGCACCCTAGCTCCTGCACTAGCATCTAGCATATCAGCCTTTCTCTAACACATGGCTTCATTCAACCTGGCATCTGGGAAGTGCCTTTGGCACAGAGGACTAAGATATATAGTGATATTAACCCAGCACAATGTTGAGTTCACTATACAAACAGATGACCTTTCTGTACAGAATCACTATCTACCAGGCAAAATGATTAAATTTACAGCTCCATTGGTACTGATCAATAGAAATGAAACATGGAACAGCCGTATGCATCCAACAGAAACAGTGGTCCTAAGGATTTTTTTTTTTCACACAGCACCAAGGGCACCAGCTTCATGCCAGGGTCTCTGCACATGTGGGATTTTCCAAACATAAGATTTACCTTTTCCTCCTAGCCAAGCATTTGATCATCTAAATACTGAACTAGTCAGGATAGGTAGGTTTGTGCCATGCAGTCCCCCCCAAAATCACTGGATTGAAGTAAGTAAGGTTCATTTCTCTTCAAAGACTGTGTAATCATTCTTCTTGACAGGCATTAGTGTCCCATAGCTGGGGCAGCAGAAGGCTCTTGCTTTTTTAAATGGTCCTGTTATCATACTGGAGGAGAGTGTTTCAGCGAGCCTTGCATGAGCAACCAAGTACCTTTAATTAACCTGTTCTTCCAGTGAGCGTTGTGGGCCCACCTGCCATTAGATGATAGCAAATATAGTCACAACACATACTTGGTCAGAGGAGAAAGGAAACATCTGCTGAGCAATGCTGACAACCACACAGACTGGAAACCTCGCTTAAGCCAGACACGGTGCCTCACACCTCTACTCCCAGAATTTAGGAGACTGAGGAGGCAGAGGAGGCCCTGTGCTATGCAGGAATTTCAGGTTAGCCTAGGTTATTGCATGCAACCTCATTAAAGAAAAACATGGCATTCAAATAAACCAATCTAAAACTAAAACAAAACTCTCAAAAATAAACAATATTTATAAAAGTCTGGCTATAGTTTAAACAAACCACAAGCCTGGGTATTTAATGGAATTGTCATGAAATGAAAAATAACTAGCTACCAGGGCCTAATAGTATCTCTGAGACATGCAACCTATCCCCAAATCATATCTCAGAGGCTAGAAGACATCTGTAGGTGCAAGGTAAGAAAGTACAAGAGAATAGCCATGTTTCCAGACTCCCTTTTGGAGGATCAGTGAAGCTAGAACCAGTACAGGGTGGTCCACAAGCTCTCAGTAGGTAAGTGCACAGCAGATCTACTGAAAGCAAGAGGGGGAGTCTGGCTCTCGACTCATACAGGGGCTCTGTCTCTCACGGTACTCATTCTTGCCTCTAGGAAGCCCCCTGTCCCGTGACAGGCTGGGCAGGTACCCTCATCTGCTCTCCGTGGCCCAGCCAGGTGTCCCGAGGTGCCTTCCATGCCACGGGCCAAACAGATGCTGTCTGAGAAGAGGCGGCCACATTGTCCGGCTACAGCAGGCACTGAAGCTTGACAGTCAGACAGTCAGTCATACGTGTCTGTAGAAAGTCTACTTAAAAGGTTTTCTTTTTAATACAACTATTGTTCGGCAATATACAATACAGTTTATAAACAACTGTATATCCTTGTTTCCAATTTTTATTTAAAAATAAATATTATTGACAGTGAATTTTAATTACGATGTTTCTTTTTAATCAAAATGTCTCCAAAGAAATAATTTAATAAAAAAAGAAAATTCCCCAAAGAAAATGTAAATTCAAAGAAAATTTTCTAAACACAATAATCTCCTAAAAATATTTTACTTTGTCAGAAAGGCTTTGACCCAACATTTTTTATACACTATCCTCAAGGTACCTGGTCAACAGTTCGTGCAAAATGAAGATTCAGAGGGAATGCGGAGGAAAGAAAAATACATTGCCGTGAAGAACTTGGCGCCCCATGCACACCGCACGGCCTGCACCCCATCCTATTTGGAAACTTGATGCATTATTTTAAGTCTTCTAGATCTGTGTTACTTCCCCAAAAATATGATTTATTTAGTTTTGCATGGACTTCTTCATGCTTCCCTCAGTCCCTGTGTCCCTGTGGCAAGTTGTCTTCCCAGGGTGCCTGCTGAGGTTTGACAGCTGTCAGTGGCCCAGAAGTGGGTGCAGGAACTTATGTAGTGCTAACAAGAGCAGAGACAGCAGAGGGTCTGCACTGTAGCCTGGGCCAGTACCTGCAAGTGAAGAGAAAACAGACAGTCAGCCTGAATCCCGAGAACCTGGAGCCCCGAGGCTGTCCAGGACAGAGGGGGGCTTCCCTGGGCTCCTGAAAACACAGCAGCCAGCTAGCTAGAGGCTGCAGGTGACTGTTTCAGGTTAAAGGATGCAACGATTGTTGTCAGACTTAAGTGCCTTACCCTGAGGCAGATGTGCTAAATCAACTGTAGTTCAACAGTCCAAGTCACTGCCTTATTTTCCTAAAGAACCTGCTTCTTTTGTCCCCAGTACAATTGTTCAACGTATCTTGACCCAAAGGCTCACCTTCCCTACTTCCTCCATGAAAATGCCACACCTACACACAGTTCCAGCCTCCTACGTCTCCTCTCCAACTTCCTTGACTTATTGGCCCAGCTCAGCCTTCACACACAAGTCCTGTCTTGAATAGTTTGATGTTTCTCTGTGTGAGCCTTCCTTCCATAACCATCCTGTCAAGCCACTCCTTCAGGTATGGAGCTCAGGAATCACAGCCTGGAATGGGTTAATACTCAAGATCCTATAACTATGGCCCCATGTCCACTCCTTTCTTCAAAACCTAGGCCTTCCTCTGTGCAATAACTCCATGTGTGTCTTCATCCTTTCTCCTCTGGGCCACTGCTCAGCTCCTCACCTCTTCTCAAAGTGTCCAGATGTTGCAAAGGCTTCACTCTGTAGCCAGGGAAAGGCCATCCAAGAGCCCCTGGCTCCTGAGCTGCAAAATGTGCTGCTTCCCTTGGGAATTTCTGCTCTTCTCCCTTGGTGCTGTGAGATACCACTGCCAGATGGGATGCTGGAAAACACCACTGCTAACTGCTCTCCTATAAATTTCCCCTGGACTCTCAGCCATCTGGGCTGCAACCCTGCACCCTGGAGGGATTTAGGAGGCTCTTCCACTGGACAACTCCAGATATACAGATGGTGTAGAGGCTTTTCAAAGCTGCCTTCCTTGGCTGCTGCCAGAGCAGCTGGGCCCACTTGTCTCCATGAGGTTAGAGGAGGGGCTTCCTCAGCAAGGCTGGGTCTGAATGTGTAGTAGTAGTGTCAACCTTAGTAATGTAAAAGTTCACAGAGCAATTGTGATAAAAACTGCATGGTACAGTGACAGACAGATCAATGGAATAGAATTGAAGCTCCGGAAATGAACTCACACATCTATGGTCACTTGATCTTTGACAAAGGAGCTAAACCCATCCAGTGGAAAAAAGACAGTATTTTCAACAAATGGTGCTGGCTCAACTGGCAGTTATCATGTAGAAGAATACAAATTGATCCATTCTTATCTCCTTGTACAAAGCTCAAGTCCAGGTGGATCAAGGACCTCCACATAAAACCAGAGACACAAAAACTTACAGAGGAGAAAGAGGGGGAAAGCCTCGAAGATATGGGCACAGGGGGAAAATTCCTGAACAGAACAGCAATGGCTTGTGCTGTAAAATCAAGAATCAACAAATGGGACCTCATAAAGTTGCAAAGCTTCTGTAAGGCAAAGGACACTGCCAATAAGACAAAAAGGCCACCAACAGATTGGAAAAAAATCTGTACCAATCCTAAATCAGATAGGGGACTAATATCCAATATATATAAAGAACTCAAGAAGTTGGACTCCAGAAAACCAAATAACCCTATTAAAAATAGGGTACAGAGCTAAACAAAGAATTCTCAACTGAGGAATACCGAATGGCTGAGAAGCACCTGAAAAAATGTTCACCATTCTTAATCATCAGGAAAATGCAAATCAAAACAACCCTGAGATTCCACCTCACACCAGTCAAAATGGCTAAGATCAAAAATTCAGATGACAGCAGATGCTGGCAAGGATGTGGTGAAAGAGGAACACTCCTCTATTGCAATCTGGTACAACCACTCTGAAAATCAGTTTGTCAGTTCCTCAGAAAATTTGACATAGTACTACCAGAAGATCCAGCAATACCACTCCTGGGCATATACCCAGAAGATGTTCCAACTTGTAATAAGGACACATGCTATGTTCATAGCAGCCTTATTTATAATAGCCAAAAGCTGCAAAGAACCCAGATGTCCCTCCACAGAGGAATGGATACAGAAAATGTGGAACATTTACACAGTAGAGTACTACTCAGCTATTAAAAACAATAGATTTATGAAATTCTTAGGTAAATGGATGGATCTGGAGGATATCATCCAGAGTGAGGTAACCCAATCACAAAAGAACACATATGATATGCACTCACTGATAAGTGGATATTAGTCCAGAAATGTAGAATACCTGAGATACAATTTGCAAAACACATGAAACTCAAGAAGGAAGACCAAAGTGTGGATACTTTGTTCCTTCTTAGAATGGGGTACAAAATACCCATGGAAGGAGTTACAAAGTTTGGAGCTAAGACTGAAGGAATGACCAGAGACTGCCCCACCTGCAGATCCATCCTATAATCAACTACCAAACCCAGACACTACTGCATATGCCAACAAGATTTTGCTGACAGGACCCTGATATAGCCGTCTCCTATGAGGCTATGCCAGTGCCTGGCAAATACAGAAGAGGATGCTCACAGTCAGCTATTGGATGGAACACAGGGTCTCCAATGAAGGAGCTAGAGAAAGTGCCCAAGGAGCTGAAGGGGTCTGTAACCTGATAGAAGGAACAACAATATGAACTAACCAGTTCCCCAGAGCTCCTGTCTCTAGCTGCGAATATAGTAGAGGATGGCCTAGTTGGCCATCAATGGGAGGAGAGGCCCTTGGTCTTGCAAAGATTATATACCCCAGTACAAGGGAATGCCAGGGCCAGGAAGCAGGAGTGGGAAGGTTGTGGGGGGGGGGGGGGAGAGAAGCTATAGAGGATTTTCAGAGAGGAAACTAGGAAAGGGGATGGCATTTGAAATGTAAACGACGAAAATATCTAATTAAAAAGAATGAAATCAGAGAAAAATAACATATAAAAGTACTACCTATCTTTTCCTTTCTTTTTAGTTCTTGATATTAGGGGTTTTTTTGAGAAATTAATATATGAGAATTACATTTATAACATTTCCACCCTTCCCTTTTTCCCTCTAACTCCTCCATCGTAGCCCAACCAGCTACATCAAGTTTATGCCTTCCCTAACTATTACTATCCATTTCTGCATGTGGGGTGTGTGTGTGTGTGTGTGTGTGTGTGTTGATTTTGTGTTGCTCATATGTGTATGTATTTAGTGGGACCGGATAGCTATTAAGGGGCTCATCCCAGGAGAGAAATGCTTTCTCTTCACACATTGCCTCTATCCCTTCATTAAAGGGTGAGACTTCATGAGTTCCCCCCGTATCTCTGCTAGTATGTCAACTGGTGTTGCTCTTGTGCAGATCATGTTTAGGCAGCCATATTGTTGAGATTTCATAGGTACAATTCCTTGTTATATATAAAAGACACAATCTCATAGCATGCATCATGGTCCTATGTTCTTAGATGTTCCCTGAGCCTTGGATCATGGGGGGAGGGGGGAGGAGAAGATGACATTTGTTCATTTAATTACCATCCAAAATTATTGTTTTCATCCTAACTTTCTCCATACATGTTCTTCATCAGACTTTGCTTCAATACAGCCCCATTATCCCATCCCACTCAGTCACCAGTACTACTGGTTTCCTTTCTAAATAGTGTTCCTTCTATTTTCATAACAAAGGAATACAGAGAGAGAAAGAGAAAGGGGGAGAATGAGGGGGAGAAATTTAAAGTCTAAAAAGACATAATACTTGTTTTTCTGCGTCTGGCTTATTTTGCTGAACACAGTGGTTGCCAGTTCCATCTACTTTCTGGAAAATATCATAAATCCATCTGAATAAAATCCTAATCTGTACATATAATGCCATTTTCTTTACCCAGTCATCTCCGGACCACTTAGGCTGATTCTGTATCTTGATGGTTGTGGCTAGTGCGGTAGGAAACATGGATATGTGAGGGTGGTGAGCTGGCCACCTGGTGTATACCTAGGCATCATATAATTGGATCCTGCATTATATAATTGGATCCCAAGCATTTCCCATACTCACTAGTCCATCTTGTTCTTCCTGTAACTGTGTGTATGTCAGAGAACTCGTGCCCCATGCAAGGAGCTGAACAGATTCCAGTTAGAAGCTCCATGAATCCAGCTGACCATATATAGACTGGTACTGGCTCACACTATGGAATGAGGAGAAGGCAACCTCTTTCTGTGACCAGTCTCTCCAGAGCTTCTATTTCTGAGCACTGCCCTGACCCCAGATGAGAAGTTCAAGGAAAGAACTCCATCCAGACACACTGGCCTTCAGATCATAGTTTCCCAGACAGTTTCCTTTCTGCCCTCCCATGGTCTGTCCACTCAGCCTCTGGTCATCACCGACAGAGAGAATCACAGTGCACTGATTGCTCCAAGGACTGCCATCCCACTTTGTACCTTCTCATTGTCACACACTGCTAGGAAGACAGATGTGGTGATGAGTGAGCTGATGGGTGGCTAGGGTTTTGGATGGAATCCAGGGACTCTCTGGCACATGGATTAGAATAGAACCACAGGGAACAATGGTGCTTCTTGGGTGTATAGAGCTTAGGATACCAGGCATCCCGAGAACTTTCCCATACCTAGATATTGATCTTTACATTCTTGCAAACCCTAGAGGTGACAGAAGCAAACATGAGCGGTGTCTAAAAGCTGGTACAGTTGTATACAGAATTTCCAACCATCAATGTCTGCAGTGGCCAAAGAAGTAGCCAATGGGAATGTGAGCCAGGCAGGGGATGGCTGACTGCATGGAACTGTGGGCACAGGAGAGAAAAAGAGATTTAAACTTTCCGCCAAGTGCCCCCTTAACTGTTACTGTCACTATTACAGTTTTACTTGCTCAAGGTTAAAAATTTGCAGATAAAAAACATAGCTCAGTGGTCCATAATAGTCACAGAGGCCTGAGTTCAATCTTCATTATGCAAAAAGCAGCTTTCTACTCTGTGCTGAGCCAGAAATGGAAGCACTAGGGACTGGAGGATCACATGGTAGATGTCTAAGATGTAGCCTATGAAAAGTAGAAATCAATGTCTGTGGGGCATCCAATTTGGATATCTGCTTGGTGGCTGCAATTGGCTTCCTAAGCCTATTCCTGCTGCTAACTGCTTGTGTGATCCTAGACACTCCTCTTCATCTCTCTGGGTCTTGTAGCATATGCCAGAAAATTAGTATGTGTAGAGCTGGAGTCACTAAACTGGGCTTTAGATTAAGCAATATCATAGAAATAGGCTACAGAAATGGTCACAAAAAGCCTTCCCAGTCTCCAGCATGCACATCTTATGATAGTGTCCTCCCTCCCCCAACAAGTTCTGCTGTAGACAGTGGAGTATCATGGGATGTGAACTTTCAGAATGAACTGTCTAAGCCTGAGTCACCCTGCTGAAGGATGAGGGTCATGGGATGTCCTACCTGACGTCCCTCTAGACCAATCAACACCCAATGGAATTGGCACCAACTGCTTAGATGAGCCCAGCAGAGACCAAGTGAGGAAATGCCCTGATGGGCCCAGACAAATCACGTAGCTGTGTAAATTCCTATGTTGTCACACCAAAGTCACTGAGGTTTTACTGTCTTCTGTCACACAGCAAAACACAGCCCATACAACACATAAACAAAAGAGGCCCAAATAGTCAGTGCCATGCAAGCAAAAGTTTCAGAAAAGGCCAGTGTAAGGCAGGAGTGCTGGACACTGCAATTCTAATACTAGGAGGTTCAGCCAGGAGGATCCACCTGAGCTGCAACATGAGGCCTTGTCTACAAACAAACAGACAAACAGCAGGATCTAGGACTGTATCTCAGAGAGACAGCACTCATCCAAATGTACAGGGCCCTGGATTTGATCCCCAGCACCACATAAATAAATATACATAACATTTAAAGGCTGGCGAGACAGCTAAGCATGCTTGAAAGCCTGGTGGCCTGAGTTCAATTCCCAGAGCCATGTAAAGGTGGAAGGAGAGAACCAACTCCAAGAACAAACTTACGAGCACAATCTCATCTGAACAGAATTGAAGAACTAATTTTGTGAATGTCCTCCCAAGAGGGAACTTTTCCAACATAAGCAAACTGTCTCCTCATCTACTTATTTTTAAAATACCTCTGGATCTTAATGACCAAGGGGTCATGTTCTTCAATGGAGAATTCCTGTTGTGGTGTCTAGCACTGGGCTACAGGTCTACTATGTCTGTGGGGCCTGAGTCTCTACCTCCCAGACTTCCAGATGCCGCCAAGACTGCTCACTGCTATCTGAACTAATAAGGGAAACTCAGAGCACAGGTACACAATGCTGGATAGGTGTGTTTGGCTCAGCTGGGATGGGCTCACTAATCTCCTTTCTGACACTCCGAGGCCGTGAGACTGAACAGATAGGTGATACGCTGAGCTGATTGGATGCTAACAGCCTCTTCATCTGTTTCTTCCCTTTCAGAGGAGAACCAGGAGTAGTGCTGGAGTACACACAAGTATATTCGTCATAATAAAGCTGGAAACGTGGGCAGCCTGGGAAGCAATCTGGCTGATTCATCTTCACCTCAAACCAGCACTGCTGCCTTGATTGTTCTTAATGAAATTGAACTGCCTTTCGCTCAAGATGAAGGTAAAAAATTAATTTTTATCATTTAGGAAGTGAGAAGGAAAATAGATACTCTGGAATCATTTTAAAAAGACTCTGAATCAAATGGAGTGGCACCTAATCTCAACACTTAGGCAGAAGGATTAAAAGTCAGCCTTTACGTACTGAGACCTGACACCATGTTTGTGTAAGAGGAGGAAAATGAAGGGAAAAGGAGGAAGAAGGTAGGGAGGAAAAGGAAGTAGGGAAACAGAGGATGAATGGGAAGTGCAGATAATAAGTAAATATAATAATGAAGAAAACCAGAAAGAATACAATGAATATGGGTGAAGGTGCTCCCGTGAACACACACACACACACACACACACACACTCACATGCACACATGCACACACACATCTCAATCTAAGCAGCCTTTGGGAAAGTCCTCATTTCTGTTTATCCAGCAACAGAAGATTTCTAAAGCCCTGTCAGAAAAGTGTACAGAATTGTCAAAGCCATTTAATATCTTGATGAAGGAAAGGAGGAGGCTGTGTCGGAGTTTCCTCTTGTTTCTTGCTCTGCTCTCTGGGTAGAACCCAGTCCTGTGAACAAAGCTCCCATGGTGGTCTACAGTTGTGAGTTGAGGTCTCCCCATCTCGGAATGGAAGCTTTGTTCCCAGGTACCAGTGATGTTTTGTGAGATCTTGGAAATGTCTTAGGCAGGACCTAGTTGGAGGGAGTCAGATCACTTGTAGTGTGTATTCTGCTCTCCCCTTCCTGCCCATGATGAGATGAATACTCTCGCACTACCATATGCCCCCACCATGATACTGTGCCTCATTGTAGGCCCCAAGCAATAGAGCTATGGACAGAAACCGTGGAAATGGAACAAAATAAAAGATTTTTGTTAAAGTTGTTCATGTTGGCTGTTTTGCCACAGTGACACAAGTCTGACTAACAGGGAACCTTGTGGGGGTGGCACTGGTACCCACATTTGAGCCTAGGGCATCTGGTCTGGGGCATCTGGAGGGCTGAGGAGCCTCTCGGCCCAACCAGCCTATCTCGTGATTCTGCAGGCTGAGAGCTGTGGCAGGCAGGGCTGGGAAGGCTGATCTGCTCAGCAGCTCACACATACAGCACTTGGCTAGGGGCTTTTCAGAGTTGCTCGAAAACTGCACTTTTTCTTTTCTTTTTTTTTCCCAAGCCTGAGAAGTGTAAGTAGAGTTATGATATTTTTAGGTCAGCAAAGCTGATTCTGGCTCGGGTGGCCTGAGTGGGCTGAAGCTCATTTTGCAGGCTGAAACTGCAGGCTTTGACTATTTGTGCCTCCCTCTGCAGAGCTCTGCAGAACGTGCACACATACAGAGCAGGCAGCGGGAGAGCTGGTCCAAAGGTTGGTACTCATTGGTACTACTCCATCTTTCATATGCAGTCATTCTAGCCTTGAGCCTGGCTATGATTTCAGGAGGACCCCTAGAGGGTGTATTTGCAGCTGCTCCCTGCCCCCTCCTACTGAGCATACTATGGCCACTAAAAGCTACTATGCACTTTGGGAGGTTCTAACCTGTCTATTGAACAAAGATTTCTTGGCTAGGAAACTTAGGGACCCACGCCAAGTATGCTAGATGAGGGTCCTGACTCGCTCACATTCAATTGTATTGCTTTCTTCTTTTGTGGCCTCTGTGGATGAAACAAAAGCCTAGCCCTTGAACTTGAATCTCTATTCAAGGCTAAAGAGAGGCCTCCTTTCCTAAGACCTGCTCTGATGACCCTGCCATACCAGCAGCACCTGTGCTCTCTCCGAGAGCAGCATACCAACCCCTCCACCTCCAAAGGAGAACCAAGAAGGCATGGCAGCATCCTGGCCAAGGTCAAGGTCACGTTTCATCCCCTCACTACATACCATCCAGAAGCCTAGGCTGCTGCTAAGGCAACCTGTCACTTCAGGGGACTGGCCTTCATTCTTATCACAATCTCTTACTCCCCCAATTCCTGCCTCTCTGGCCTATTTTCTGCAGAGCCTATTGACAAAGTGAGGCACATGGCCACATGAGGGTGGAGCCTGGGTTGTAGAGGGGTGGAAATCAATGTCCTTAGAGTCTTCAGCAGAAAGTAAATTCTAATCTGACACAAAAATTAGGAAACTCCTATTATTAGCATACAAATTTTGGAAATGCCCAGGCACCTGCACCCCTACTCCCACTTTTCCATTGAGGCTGGATGCCCTTCTCAGCAGGCATCTCCAAGTCTTTGACCTCATGACCACAAGCCTGGGCCCAGGTGAGCTGCAAGCCACCACCCTTGCCCCTGAGCATGGGTTCCTGTATACCCTTTCTCAGTCACATACATCCTCATACCCTGCCATTTGTTAATGTCCAAGTTCACAGAGTCTGAGCCAGCTCTGGCTCAGAACCCAGAAGTATCTGGCTTGGATCCTACTAGGTCTGTGCTCAGCTGTGCAGTGTGCAGGTGCAGGCCCCCTTCCCTGACATGGGGCTGACCCTCCTGGCAAGCCCAGTTCTCAGTTCCCCTGATGGACTCTGCGTGAGTCCAGCTTGCTGCTGAGTGGGAAGATGGCACCATGCAAAGCTGCCTCCCCTTTTGACATTTTAATTAAAGCCTCTTCATGGATATTTATCCAAAGGGAGCCAGTGAGGAATAATTGAGCACTGAGGGAGTTTGTTTGGGTGGAATTCATTTCTGTTATAAAAATTAGTAAGTGCTGGTAAATGGGGCAAAAACTAGAAGCAACTAACTAATGCTGTTGTGTTTCAAAAGTAGATATCTCTTAGAAAAAAACAAAACTGCCATGGGACCTGGGAACATAGTCTGTAGTTGAGATGTGGGCCTGTGCCCTTTGCTGGTGGCTTTCTGCCTACTCATCCTATCCAGGCCCATGAAGCTTCCTGCTTCAGTCAACTCCTCTAGTCCCCCACCCTACTCAGTAGAAGGAGGCTAGCTGCTTCTAGAGGATTTGAGTCACTTGTTATTACTGTGACAAAATACCTCACTAAATCAGCTCACAGGGGGAAGGATTTCTTTGGCTCCTGCTTTCAGAGGTGTTAGCCCATGGTCCACTGGCTCACTGCCTTGAGGCTGTGAGGAGGTAGAACATGATGGCAGAAGGGCACAATGGGGGCATGCCTCTCACCTCATGGAAGCCAGAAACAAAGAGCAGGGAAGAAGGGTGATGGGTGAAATGTACCCTTAATGCCACACCCTCAGTGGCTGACTCCCTCCTGGTGCCATGATCTTCCTCTTCCTAACAAATCAATTCAACGGTGAATCCAGCAATGGATGAATCCAGCACTGGAGGGGTGGTGCGGTTGGACTGGTGGAGTTGGACGAGTCGGACTGTGGAGCAGTCATCTCTCAACAATGCCACCATCTGGGGACTGATCTTTCAATTCATGAATCTTTTTGTACAGTACCCAACCTTACCATAGGTGAGTGAAACACATGTAGTACAACCATGGGGTTGAGCCATTTCTCTGCCACAGCTCAATGGTGGCCTTGGGTTTCTGAAACATTTTCCTCTCTTCATTGATACCAGTGCCCAAATTGCTTCATGCATATACTTGGAGAAGGCATCCTGTGGTGCAGAGCCTTGGACAGATCCCCACTACAGAGGAAAAAAACACCACCTCAGTGGCACCATGAGAACCTCTCTTGACCATCCTAATAGTACCACACATCCAGCCATGTACACTGCTCCATTGTCTGCCAGCCCTCAAAATGAACCTGTAGAATTAACCAGTGCCTCTGCTTCTCTTGAATTGATCCGTCCTTTATGTCTTGACTTCATGTTGCCTCTGCCGGGGAGTCAGCCTCAATCACTCAGGCACAGAAAGCCAGGCACTAACTTCTCTACCATCCACATGACTGGGAGCTTGTTGGGTAGCCCAGATTAGTCTAGTAATCCTTCTACATCAGCCTTCTGAGTAATAGGATTATAGATGTGTAAAACACCCCACCCTAAGTGTACTTCAAACACACAGATAGTCTCACACACACATAGTCTCACACACACACACACACACACACACACACACACACTAATTAAAATGGAGAAACTGAGATCAAGTGAGAAAATTTAACTTGCCTGAAGTCCAAGGTTTCCAGATAAATTTGAGTTTCAGATAAACAGTGGGCAGTGTTTAGTGCCAAGCTACTCCAAATAGTTCATGGGCTATACTTATATCAAGGTACACTAATTGCCTGCTGGAGACCCAAGTTTAATGAAAAATCCTCTATCTTTATCTGATACAGATAAAAAACCACCCAGGCTGCGTACCTTCAGTCCACACAGTGGACTACAGCCACCACCTATGCCTCTCCTAGACCAAAGAACAGAAAGTCGTTTCCCCTACCACCACTAGTTACACAGTTGGAGCCCAGCCCAACTTCCATGACAGAAACTGGGAGGAGTTTCCTCCTGAATTCTAACATATTTTCATCGTTTTCCTGTTGTTTCATGCTAATTGTACAGAATAATGTGTTTCATTTAACATTTTCTGCATTGCTGGGGTTGGAGCCTAGAACTCTACCACTAAGCCACACCACAGCCCCTCACTGGGGGATTCCAGGCGGGTGTTCTAACATTGAACCACATCAGCCCCTCTCTGATGTATCCTAGGCAAGTGCTTCACCACTGAACCATACCTTAGCCCCTCACTGGGGAATTCTAGGCAGGGACTCTACCACTGAGTCACACCTTAGCCCCTCACTGGGGATTTTAGGCAGCTCTACCACTGAGCCACACGTAGTCCTTCATTAGGGCATTCTAGGCAAGTGCTCTACCATTGAACCAAACTTACAGCCCCTGATTAGGGATTCAAATCAGGAGCACTAGCACTGAACCACACTCCCCAGCCCCTCACTGGGGCTTCTAGGCAGGTGCTGTATCAATTAAACCACACCCCAGCCCCTCTCTCATTGGTGGAGTCTATCACTGAGCCAAGCATTCTGGCTGCATTGTGGCATTTTCATACATTCATATAACACTTTCTTGAGTGGCCAACTCAGTTGGTGGGTCCTTGCCAGACTATTTATTTAAAAATGGTCACGTTCTTCATAGCCAGGTGGCAATGGGCAGTGGCCCACCAGCTCGGCAGCTGAGTGTGCGGGGGCTGCCTTTCTGTGTGGGGGCCAGTCCTCATCTGGAGAGATCCCACACCCTATCTGCTTTGGCTTGATCATCTCTGGGGACATACAGTGCTAATAGGCACCCAAAACATTCTTAGTGCTTAGAAATTTACCCTACCCTTGGTGAAAAGTCTCTCCTTTGACCCGCTCACAGTGACCTTAGTAGGTGGAACCAATTTTTTTTTCTTTTTATGAATAAGTTCTAGAGTCAGTTAGTGACTTACCTAACATTGCAGAGCTGTGGAATTGCAGCAGAGGGGTATGGCAAGTGGCTTCCTGGTATCTTTGAATTCTAGGCTCTCTAGCTGGCTAGAACTTCTTCTGAACCCTCTCCAGACCATTTTTTTCACCTGCCCCCTCCTTCCTTTGAGTGGATCAAAGTATGTCTTCATAAGGGTGCTAGCTGTGTAGACTCATTTCTCTTGGCCCCATCCATTTCTTTAGAAATTCTAATTGTCAGATCACCCTTTATACTCCATGTCTTGGGAGTATCCCAACCTTCCCCTGCTGAGCCCAGAGGTTCCACAAGAAGATTCCAAAATATCTCTGCCTCTGTTGGACATTGCCGCTGTACTGCCCCCTTGCACAGCTTTTCACCATATCACGTCTCATCTGGGCACAGCCTCATTCTCGTTACATCCTCCGTGCCCCCCTGTCTCCTCCCTCCCTGGAGTTCCTTTCCAGTATCAGGTTAGAGCCCCCCACCCCTTTGACTCTAGAACAGATTCAGTTTCCTCTAGGCTTCATGTGGGCTGCTGTGGGTGTGTTTACTTTATGTGTTTATACCATGTCTTCTGCCAAAGGGTGAGCCAAAGAGAGGGGAGACTATGACTCAGCTTCGTGTCTCCCTGTCTCTTTGCACACTGCCTGCAGTGTGAGATGCAGTGTTTGAAGGGCTGATGTTTAAACACTCTCATTCTCCCCAGATGCCCACTGTGCAGAGTGGCTGGATGCTCCATACACAGCCTCCACCTGGGGCTAAGAACCAGTCCTAGATCCTCAGCGAGCCAGGCTCAATAACCTGACCTGAATATGGCTCTGAATAGGACTCAGATCCATCTCTCATGCACATTTTCTCAGACTCATTTCAACCTTTTCTTCCACTCGTTTCTTTCTTAATTTGACCTATCATGCAACATGCATTTTTATAAGCTCTTCCATGTCCCTTCAATAGAATGTAGTGCATTGATGTGTGCAATATATCTGTAGGTTTTGTCTATTTTGTAATATATATAAATTATATATAATTATAATTTGTACACACATTTTTAAATGTGATTTGGGCCATATCAGTTGTATTTAAATATATTAAAGTGGTAGAATTTTTACTCTCAAACTAATTACTACACAAAACCAAAATGCAACCAGCAGAAGGCTGGCAAGAGACTGATGCACCTCAGTGGCAGAGCACCTGCCTAGAATCCCCCGTGAGAGGCTAGCGGTGTAGTTCAGTGATACAATGCTTACCCCAAATGTAGGCTCTTGATCCCCAGCACTACAATAAATAAACATGCAAACACAAATATACTTATTAAAAATAAACTAACTGAAGCTGGCAGTGCACAGCAGTTCATAGGGTTTCAGGGACCACGATTTGGGAACACTTGCTCTACGTGACCTGAATCTACTTCGAAATGTGAACTGTGCACTTGTGGATTCTGGAGTGCTTATGTGCTCACTACCCAGACTACAGAATAGAGCTAAGGTGATGGAGAAGAATGCCTAACCCTCCCTGAAGCCCATTTCCGTTCAAGTTGTCTGGTGTTCTTTTCTCCTGTTTCGGGGTCCTTTAGTCAGACCATCCATTTTGTCAGGCACAAAATGAGTGGGCTCTCCATGTCTGCTCATTTCAGGTTGCTAAGCAAACAGCAGAGGTCTTTGTCCCAGCCTCCCTACACTTCGCCTTAGAACCAGGCCTGACAATCACCTAACATGCAGTATGGGTCCCAGGGTAGAGAAGAGCCGTGTGCCGGAACAATCAGCCTTACCAGGCCTCTCTTTACAGCTCCCGTCTGTCTTCTGCTTCAGGGATACCTGAATACTGTTTCTCACTGAGGACTTTACCTTTAGAAATGTAATTTGGCCAAAATGGTTAATGCATTTTAATTGCAGAGGGATAGTGCTTGGAAAATTGTATAACATGTGTTCATTAAATAAAACCAGTGCCAAGGAACTGCCCAGAATGTGTCAAGCATTAAAATATGACTCTAGAATAGAACACATCATGAAATATGCCCTTGTGTATTTTCTTGTTACATTAAGTTTTAAAGCAAATACAGTTCATCCATTCACTTAGAAACTAGATATATGTCTGAGGAGACAAACCTACAGTATCGTTTGATGATCATCAAGAAGTCTAGGGCCAGGCTGTGTTCCCCATATAACTTAGTGTCTAGTCACTGGAGGGTACATGACACCTGTACCAGAAAGCTGGTGGCGACCTGTGGGCTGGCTGTACCTCAGCTCTACCTTCTGTATCCAGTGATTCAGAGGTGGACACAGAACATAGAGTAGAATGGCATTCTGATCACATCACTGCTTGTGACCTTTTCTTCTATGGTATCTTTCCCAGTATGTGTGCCAGAAATTCTACACATAGGCATGTTGGCAGCCCCAGACCACCTATCCAGCAAGGTTCACCTGGTCCCCAACTCACTGATCTTCCCATCCATCTTTTATCCACAGATCCACTTGTCCTTTTGTCTAGCCCCTTTCAACCAGCTGCACACCCATTCCCACATCCCTCTTCCCACCTACCCAGCAGATACTTTTTCCATCCATTTTCAACCCACTCATCCATCCTTGTGGAGACAACCACATCCCCTTTCTGGATCTGAAATGCTTCTGCCCCCAAGGATCAGAAAGGCTTGGTCTTCAACTGGTGAATCTATTCATGGAGAGGTAACTGGATCATGAGGGATCTGATCTAATCAGTGGATTACTCCATTGATGGATTCCTAATTTGATGGTATTATTGGGACTGTATGATCATCTTTGGAGGTGAGGCCTGGTTGGAGTTAAGCTACTGGAGGGTTGTTTGGGGGACTGTATATTATGCAGGCCTAGTTCTTTGTTTCCTCCTTGCTTCCTGGCTGACATGAGATGAGCAGCTGTGCTCCAACATTTGCTCCCACCACAGTGTTCTGTCTCGCTTTGGACCCACTGTAACTTTTAAAACCATGAGCCCCAAATGAAGATTCCTTTATTTAAATTGCTGTGTTGGTTTTTGAGGTGAGGAAAAATATAAATCCTCTCTCTACTCATCCACAAATCTCTCCCATGTTTTACTACCTACTAATTTTTCTGTCCAGTCCTGACACACTTAACCACTCATCCATTCATTTTTCCATCCATGTATCAATCCATCCACCCACCCATCTGTACACACACACACACACACACACACACACACACACACACACACACGCACACACGCATATGTCTTCGCACCTACCCACATCCCTTCCCACCCACTGCATTGTCCTGTCCATCATTCCATCCACTCATGACCATATTATCTCATGTCCACCCAGTCACATACCCTTCCCTTGCCTTACCTGCCATCTGTCTGCTTTTCCATCCACTCCACCTCTCCGCAGACATCCATCTACCTATTGCTCTAACTATCCCACACACTGTCTTCTCTTGGCACTGGTTTTCTCTGCGCTGCCTTGCCTATCTGTCTCCACACTGGCTAGAGCTACCATCTCCAAAGGATCCTGCCTTCTTCCACTCTGTTTTCTTTGACCCCATGGCCTTCAGATAAAAGAAAGAAAACAAAAAACAAAGAAAACAAAACAACCTCTGAAATCTTACAGGTTGATCTTATTTAACCAGTGAACTCTTTCTGACTTCTCACTTTCCTTGCAGAGCCAAATAACCCTTTTTAATGCCTTTGAATTTCCTGGAGACAGGACATCTGCACATGGTATCCTTCTTCCTGGAAGTCACTACTCTCTTTCCTTACCCTGTCAACTTAAAAACAGTTTGTTTTTTCCTTGATAGGAAGAAATCTCAGAGAGTCATTCTATGGGTTTGGTGTCTCCTTTATCCCTAGCATTGGGAAGTGTTAAGCTTCTTGTCTTATTTGCAGTAATTACCAGTGCATATCATGGCATGGGACCAGTTTTAAACTATACAACACTGCCAGCATACACCATTCACTGCTTATCTATAATTCCAAGCCACAAAATAGCTCCTCTTCACCAGCAGTGGCATCCTGTATCTAGCAATGACCAGGTGTCATGTGGATCCCTCAGTCCTCTACCCACACAACCTCATCATAGCTCACAGGGGCCTTGTGCAGATCTCCTAGTCCCATTCCAAGTACTTCTTCTACATCCAACTGACCACAAGCAAATGTCAAGACAGTTGTCACAGGTTCAGTGCTTCCATAGTGGGGTGTGATCACAGAATACCTCTAAGATCTCCATTTGTAACTGATGTCATAAATGTCAAGTTCAGTAATTTTCAAATATGTAAGCTCTGACAGAAAGCAGAGTTGTTTTGATTGTAGAAGGATACAGCACTAGAGTGCTCTGGGTGTGTCTTCTTGTTCCTTCTCAATCTTCCTATAAGATTCCAGAGGCACTCCTTATGTTCCTTACAAGGATCCCTTAATCTCTCAGAATTGATCCCTTCTTCTCTCACTTTCCTGCCCTTGCCTTAGTTTCACTGTGTAGCATCCTCTGGCCTTGAATCCCAAATCCCTTTGCCTCTCCAGTGCTGGGATTAGAGGCATGAACCAGCACTATGTCTTGTAAATATTCTTCAGTCCAAAAATTACCAATCAAAGCCAGACAAGGTGGCTCACATCTATTTCCTCAACACCAAGGAGGACAAGGCAGAAGGATAATGAGTTCAAAGCCTACCAATGCTCATAGTAAGGATAATTAGTTCAAGGCCTGCCTATGCTCATAGTAAGACCCGGGCTCAAACTATCACATCCCCTAAACAAGAAAAAAAAAATCCTACTACTCTGCACTCCCCTCATCTTACAGGTGTGAAGCTGGGGGACAAAGGGGAAAGGAGCTGGCCAGGCCACACAGTGATGATGATGAGGCCCAGCCTGTCCTGTCCTGTCCTGTCCTGTCCTGTCCTGTCCTGTCCTGTCCTGTCCTGTCCTGTCCTGTCCTATCCTATCCTATCCTATCCTATCCTATCCTATCCTATCCTATCCTATCCTATCCTATCCTATCCTATCCTATCTAATTTGTCCTCTAGGCCACTGCTGTGCCTATTAAGAGACCTCATTTTTCTTGGAGATCCAGGTTCCGTGGTATCAAAGCACCATGATATAGGAGAATAGGAAGGGGTACATGCTAAAGAAACATCTAGGCTGAAAAAGAGTCAGGGAAGATTTAGAGGATACTGCAGTAGCATGGGGTGGAGTGAAGAAGAGGACTAGCAGGATCAGGGTCTGATGCTCCCCTTCCCCTTGTCCTTTCCCTCTTCTTCCTCTGAACTCTAGTGTCCCTAAAATGAGTTTCTGGGGGTACAGACTGCCCGCTAACTCCAATGCTCTCCCTCTCCTTTCTACTTTTGTGGCTATCTTAAACTTCTCAGGGCTTGGTCAGGTATCCTGTCCAAATCATCTTTGAATCTCCAGAGAAAGTCTAGTGGTAACTTCAAACACAACTGGCATTACTGGTGTATTTGAAAGGAGAATTCCTGTGGAGAAAAGGGGTTGAACTTCCCTCTGGCCTGGCTTACAGAGCCCTTCCAGGTACCATTTTCAGTTACTCCCCCTTGAGTGTCTTCAGAGTTCAGCAGAGCAGGAGCCACCATCCCTACTCTGCAGATGACAAAGAGTGGGTAACTTGCAGCAGTCAGCCCACTGCACTTCTGCATCCCTTTCTAGGACTGAGAACCCTCATCTCTGCATCTCTGAGGGCCTCTACCTGTAACTGTGTCCCTGAAGATCAAGCCTTGCTCCCAACATTCTTAGCTGCCAAGGGTCTTCCTAGTGGTCTTCCTTTAATATGACATTAGCTTCATAAAGTTTACCTGGTGTATAGGAGGGGAAAGAAACTCAAGTCTCACATTGGGGTTCCTTTCAAGCTTGTTACATGTTCTAGACGCTTACTGCCATTGTCATACAAACTTAAGATGACAAAAGCCACCATCTCCTAGTGTTTCCTATGTGCTGGACTTCGTGCTCTGTACACATGCCCTGTTGGCTGATCTTCGCTGTTGACTTTGAGTGCATTTGGAAGTTTCTTGGAGACTGGTGATTCTAACTTCTGGGTAGTCTTCGAGAGCACCATCCGAATGGGTTTAATTAGGGGAAGAAGATCATCATAAATGTGGGTGTTCTGAAGATCTCCATGATATAAGCAAAGAATGACAGCTGAGTACAAGAATTCCCCCTTTGCTCTACTTTCCCACCCATCATAGAGAACTGCATTAGTTATTTTTCTGTGCCTGTGCTAAAACACCATAACCAAAGCAACTTAGAGAAGAGTTTATTTGGGCTTATGGTTCTGGAGGATTATGGTCCATGATGGTGAACTGGAGGCAGCAAGGCAGCAGCATCCAGTTGCTGAGATCAAAAGCTGAGCATCCATATCCCAATACATAAGCAGGAGTCAGAAAGTGAACTAAGATTGTACCATGGCTTTGGAACCGTAGCACCCACTCCCAATGACATACTTCCTCCAGCAAGGCCACACCCCCAGACCTACCCCAAAAGCACTACCTACTGGGGATCAAGTATTTAAATATTTGAGCCTATGGGGTTATTCTCATTCAAACCACCACATGAAACAGTGCCTCTGAGACTGAGCCAAAAATCAATCCTTGCTTTTTTCTGTCAGGTGTTTTGGTCATCTAGTTGTGAAAATTAACCGATAACTTCTCTGATGCAGTCAGCTGCCGTCCAGCCTAGGACCTGGCTCTATATAGAGGATAACAGAGAAGAAACCTGCTCATGGTGACGATGAAGTCATGATTCCAGCCCACAAAGGTGTACATACCAGGAGGAAACTGTTGCTTATGAAAGGCAAATTGTATACAGTGACTCTGGGTAGTTGGCAGCGCTCCAAGGCCCCAAAATAGAATTTGTTGTCACTCAAACCTGTGTTTGTCCGCAGATGAGCTAGCTAAATAGTGGGAATGATTAAAATGTCAGGGGAATGAATAAAGTGTCACATGTGGTGGCTGCCACTCCCTGCTGAGCACTCCTAGCATTTACTGGGTGTGTGCTTTGAATCACCCACAAGGACAAGATGGGTAACATTGGCGACATGCAAGAGAACTGACTGCTCCAAGTCTTTCCCCTGCCCTCCCTCATTAACAGCATGGGGTGGGCAGTTTGATTCTAGTAAGACATGACCTGTTACCGATCAGCCTTCAAAGACTCCCGAATAGTCAGAACATTATGGCAATCCTCTGCCTGAATGACTAACAACTTCTGGGGTGGGTGGAGAAGGACCCCGGAGGAAAGAGTAGGAAAGAGTTTCTGAAATGTCCACTTCTGCTTCCATTATGGTATGGTGTGAAATGTTTTCAACATGGTTATCAACTGATGACACTAGCCAGAGGTTGAGGAATGGAACCCATGGGACTGGAGGCATGGCTGGAGGTGGTGGCCCGGGAGAGCAAGCCTTGGATTTATAGATAGCCCAGACCTACTTCCCACCAGCTCTCTCTCCTTCCTGGTGGGTACTGTGTAACAATCCACGGCCACCACAAACAGAGCCCCCAGCTACCACATCTTCCCTCTTATGACTGACTGAACCCTCTACATCTCTCAACGCAAATGATGCTTTTTTCCTTTAAGATGCTTCTGTCCAGTAATTTGGTATGGTGATGAGAACAGTCACTGACACAGCTTCTTATTTTAAACAGACACCCAACAGAAAGTCCACTAGCAGAACAGCAGAGCCAGCCAATTTTAGCCCGTCTAAAGTAACTTTGAGGATTCATCCCAGATGGTGATAATGACAACAGAAAAATTCATTTCATAGATCAGTCTCCATCTGAGTATGTTGTTGGAAGCAGGTCTATGTCTCAGGGGCCATTGCATGAATAGCATGGGATGGCTCTATCTTTACACCTCAACAAGTTACTGAGGGCTTTCCTATTGCCAAATGCCTCCCTCAATCTGCCCCATCACTTAGTGCTCCACATCAGCCAAACCCTAACCTTGGAGGAGCCAAAGGGGGTGATCCACACTGGCATTTACATGATCCTCTTCCCTTAAACTATGAAAGCCATCAGACTCATTTCCCAGGAAGCATCACTCTGAGGAAAGTCCTCCCTAAGGAATAGACAGGAATAGGGAGGAAGTACAGAATTGTGCCATCCTCAGTTTCTCTGTTACATAAGACAAAGTGAGACTTCTCTTACTTCTCTAGAGGAGTTTGTAAGAGGCGTATGGGAAATATCATCAGAGCACTAAGGAATAAAACAATTAATACCACCACCTCCACCACCACCACCACCACCACCACCACCACCTCCACCTTGTGCTGCAAAAATATCTTAAAGCCTTGCTATCATCCCCATAAAGCTCCATGCTTTAGATCATAAGCAAGGCCTCGCCACTGTCCGAATGGAGCAGGACTAATCAATATCATATTACAGAAGCACTTGACCTCATTTATCCCTGCGGATGCTTGGGGAATCCTTAACATTCAGAGCTTTAAAAATGTGCTCCCGGTGTGTTTAATGAGAGGTTCCTTAGTGGTTTGGCTCTGGTGACATTTAGAAAATCTGGTGCTTGGCTCTCCTCGTGGGGGCTGCCATTACTGTGGATGAAAGGGTCTGGGCTCCAGCAACAAACCAGGGAAGGAGCTACGTTCTTGGGGATGAAGAAAGACAGTAAGAATTAGCGAGAACGGCTGCTCACAGTAGAGGTGACAGTGGTAGGCACACATGCTCAGTAAAAGGGAGATATAACTGAATAATCATTACGCTGCAGGAGCAGCTGGCTGTTCCTGGGAATCTCTAATGCCAAGAGAGAAAGGCTGGGCTGTGAGCTAACTGGCTGCTTCTGTGTGGATGTGAAGGACAAAACCATTTCGTGCAGCCTTCATAGTCCATCACAGGGATCCAGGCATGGAGCTATGGGACAATCTAGGGCCTGTCAAGACATCACCTAAGCTGAGAGGACACCATCCCTAACTGACTCATGCCTGAAAACAGTCTGTCTACAGGAAGCCTCTCCTGATTGTGTTAACAGTCCATAGCTGCCATTTCTGGTCCCCACTCAAAGGAAGCATGAGGTTGGGCTGGGCAGAATCCCAGTGGCTGAGAGAAAAAGTCTCCTATCACTGACAAGACAAGACTTCACTACTCTTTGGGAATATGTAGATGCCTCTTGCCCACTGTGGGCCTCCACAACTTCTTTCAGAGTCCTTTCTCCCCCCCCCCCCACCTTGGGATGTTCAGTGGGTCCCTCCCTCTTCTGAGGACATCCCTTTGCCAGGATTATTTCCTCCTTCCTGCAGTGAGGTCCTTATACCACATCAGAGCTCTAGGGATGAGCAGATTATTGACAGCAATGGTCTACAAGTCCTCCTGAGGCTAGGGTTTCTGGCTTTGTTGTTGTGGCTGGGTATCAGCCTGGCACTACTGTATCAGCTTTGTCATCTACCTAGGGCACAGGTTGAGTCACAGAGAGTATTTTCACCTCATCCTCAGCCCTTTTGGGTCATGGTTTATGGTTGCCATGGCAACACCCAAGGATTTCCCCCCCCCCCCTCCTCCCAGTGGCTCCCAGCAGAAACAGCCTCTTCAGCACCAAACACCACAGTAAAACCATGGCCTTGGCTGTTGCCTAACCATTAATTGAAATAGTGGAAGCAGCTAGTTCTCTGCACCCGGATACACCCAGCAGGGGTTGTGGTGCTTCCCCTGGAACTGAAGCTCTGAGGATGGATAGTCTGACCCCAAGGTCCCTCCAGAAGAGAACCTTGTGCCAAAATGAGTCTTTCTGTTTGCAGACTATTTTCTTTTTGTGAGACTGGGCTGAGTTCCAGGTGCCTTTCCTTCATTAGCAGTGTTTGGAAGATACTCTGTCTCCCCCAACCTTCGGTGGCAACTGGCAACAAAGTGTTTATGACAATGGATCAGCGTTCACATGAGTAGCCAGGTTGCTTTACACAGTGAGAAAGAGACACAGCCTTCTCTGTCTGCTCTGCTTTGCTAATCCAACCCATGATGATTAATAAAACATGAAACATGAATCAAATAAAAAATTTAAACAAACTTTTAGTGCAAATACTTCTATGGCCCTGCTGAGCACAGATGGGTGAGAAAAGGTTTTCTTTCTGGGCCGAGGAGTAGGAAAGGGGGCAATGGTTTGAGCAAGCTGCCCTGTTACTCCTTCCTGACAGGGCTGAAGTAGCTCACTTCACAAGAACCNGGGCAACTGAAAGTCTTTTAGGATTAACTGCCACTCTCGCGGTTGCTGAGCTGAAAAGGCTAGTGTGTGCTCCAAGGCTGGGGTACCCCATCCATGGCCCCTGGGTGCTCCGTTTGCCCTTCTTCATTGTGCTCTAAGCCCTGTGGCTGACCTCTCTGAACAGCTTCCCCAGATGCTCTTGGCATTGACTTTCAAGGGGGGGGGGTGTCTAATAGGAGGCCATATGAGGAACATGTAAGAGGGGCGTCAAGTCCTTGTTGGGTCACGGCAAGTCAATTGATTCCCTCCATTGAGACTTTGACACCACAGATTTGACCTGAGAACCTTGTCCTCCGGCTATTCTGGCTTCTGCCCATCTTATCCGTCCCTTGTTCTGCATCTCATGGGCACTAGCACCTCCTGTTGCTGCTGGCCCTGGGGACTCGCGATCTTCCTCTGCTGGCTGGCCTAACCCTGCCTCTACCCTCATAAATACTGTATTCCAAAGCCCAGCAGTGACTCTGCTTGACTGTGCCATCTGTTCCACCAGCATCCTGATTGAGAAACACTACAAACATGTCTGCTCGTTATCCAAGAGCAATGGGCCACTCTGGCTTAGAACTGTGCGCTGGGAAGGAACCCAGAACATGCTGTAATCCCTTGCCATTGGAGGCTCTGAGATAGTCCTGAGCCGGCTGCCTCCCTGGGGAATTCATAAGACCCAGCTGGCAGTGAACTCAGCAAAGTCTTGCAGAAAGGTTAATGCCCATCCTGCAAACAGTCTGAAGATTTCAACCTTCCCTCCTTGGTATCAAAGCTGTTAGATGTGGATGCAGAGTAGAGATCGTATGTCCCACTTCTCTAGGCTCAGAGTGGGGTACCCAGGTAGCCACAACTAAGTAGCTCTCCTAGGACTTTCACAGAGAGGCTCCAGGGATGGGTTCAATGCTAGGCTTGATAACTCATCTGGTCTCCTTTCCTTTTCAAGGTGGAGCTAGAGAGAAATCAGGGCTTTGTGTGAGATATGCTTCTTCCTGGGCTGTACAGGGGCTGGCAAACATTGCTGTGTGATTAAAAAAAAAAAAAAAAGTATCCAGAGCCACTATATCCCATGCAATGGGACAGCACTGTCTGCCCTTCAGGTACCCCAGCTGCCTGAGCTTTCCAAATGGCAGTGAACACTACTGTCCCACACAGGAAAGACAAACAGAAATTCCAGCCTTGCTGCTATCCTGACCCCCATGGCCCTGTGACTGGCAGACATTCAAGACCCCCATCTGCTGTGACAACTCTGATAGCTGTGCTGCAAGAGTTCTGATGCCAGGACCCTATCTTTATCTTTTAAGATGTAACGCATCATCCCACTCCGGGAGTGAATCTGTTATGGGGTAAAAGGTCCTGGAGCATCTTTAGTTGCTCATCCAACTCCAGTGGTGGCTAGCACAGACTGGAGCTTTTATTAGCCATGCTTAGTTCTCAAGCACCCTGACACTAGCCAAAAGAAGAAGAATTTCTACCAGGAATGAGCTCATGTCCTTAGTCTCATTACAATGCCATGGGTGTGGCCACATTCACTCTCAGGAATCTCTGGTACATGGTACTCCTTGGTCAAAGCCCCCAGTAAACCCCAGTTGTACCACTCATCTCTCTTAAGACCTCTCCATAGCTTGCTCTCCAGTTGTCAGTTTGCTCATCCTCTCCTCGTTTCCTCTCCATCCTGAACAGCTAAGACCGCGGTGATTATGATGAACATCTATGCACAAATCTTCCTACGCTAAGCTCTCTCTATGTGTGCTCTACCATGTTGGTCTGTCTCACTGTAGTCCAGAAGCAATGAAGTGTCTGAACTGCGGTGACTGAAACCGTGAGCCAAGTTGTTTCTTACATCGTTCCATCTGCAGCAGCAACGGAAACGTCGGGGTAGCTCACTGTTCGTTTTACAGAGATGCCAAGCCACTTACCTAAAGTCACACACAACTTTTCAGACGGCAAAGATATAAACTCTTATCTGGGCTTTCAGATTATCTGTTTTGCCACTGCTCTGGGGAACATTCCAGAGGTCTACTCCAATCTGTCACATATACTTATTTCCTACTTTCCAAGAGGAAGGGGCAGAAGGGTCTTTTCTCTAATCAGAAGCAATTAAGCCAATCATGGCATGAGTCAATAAACATTTTCCTAATATACCCACTGTGTGCTACTTAGACACAGATCCTTCAAAATTTATGCCCTCTTCCATTGCAGAGAGATGAAGCTGGAAAGCAGTTGTCAAGATGTCCGGTATATTTCCCCCAAACTCCTGCATCTATGTGGGACCACATGGTGGTCACTGGATGAAGGCAGATGTGATGTCTGTCACCTCTACGCCTGGTCCTTAGAAATCCACCTTGCCATTCCTGAGTGACTTTTCTCAGAGAAAATGCACTACAGAATGCTTTAAGAGACACCTTTTTCAGTTTCTCCAGATGTTAGAGATGGTCATTCTAAATTCATAGGAAATAAGTGAACTCGCTGTGCTTTATGCACACCTTACAGCCTTAGGGTTCCATCCTCTCTTAGAACTGGGGCAAAAGAACATTTCTATATCTCTTTCCGTATATACTGATATAGTTGCTTCCCGGAGATTTGTAGATCCACTTGTTGGAGCTATTACAGGCCATCAACCAGAGTCTCTGAATGACTGTATGAACAGAGCTATGAGGTTCCCACCCTAGGACAAGATGTGGTGCAAGCAAGACCATAAATTTGGAACATATTGAGCTACTGACATTTTGCCTTTTTCTTATGGCACCTAACATTACCTTAAATTAATACAGAATGGCATAAAGTCCCATGTTAGGCAGGAGACCTTGGGTTTGTTTGGAGCTGACCCATCTTTTTCATGGATTAACTGGGGTGGGGTGAGATGTGGTGGGGTGGTATCTTGTAGGTCCATGGAACTAAGAGGGATAAAAATGTCCCAAACCACAGAGGATGGAGGCACAATTAAGTTTCTTAGGGGAGAGACGCACAGTAGATTCCCACAGGGAAGACACAAAGCTGGCTCCCACAGGGGAGAAACAGAGCAAGCTACTGTCATAGGGGAAGAGGAGGGGAGAGGAGGGGAGGGGAGGNGAGGGGAGGGGAGGGGAGGGGAGGGGAGGGAGAAACTCCCATGGAAGAGATATAGTGCAGTTTCTTAAGTAAGGGAAGGAGACACAGCAACAGCCCTCCTGAGGGAGACACGCAAAACAATCTCCCAAAGAGAGGAGGAGCTGAACTCCTAAAGCATGGAGTAACTAAGGGAGAAACAAGGCTAAACTGATGCTCCGAATGGGCCAACTACTTCCAAAGGTTCAAAGGTTTAAGGATCAGCAAGAGGATAGGATGCATGATGATGTGAGGCCTGTCATCTTGGATTCAGTGAGGACTGTCCAGGAGCCTGTATCCTTAGCTAGCAGCCCTTGATGCACTTTGAGAACAGCCAGGCTGGGTGTAGGACAGCTTGCCCTATCCCATCAGTGCCACGAGTCTTCCCTAGCCTTCCAGGTTGTAATCCCAGTAGAGATTTCTTCCATGGGAAATATGAATCATACAATACTGAGTAGGGGGTTCCAGGCAGGGAGTGAATTATTTAAAATCAGACACTAGGAGTGAGCACTGGAGATAGTGTACCTCTGAGTTGTGTTGAAGAGTGGAGCCATGTTGAGAGAAGGGTATTTGGCACAGAAGTTTCTGCTTTTTCTGGGCATCCTAAAACCCTCATTACTGCTATGTTAACACCCTTAGGGTCTTGTTACTAGAGCACCAGCTCACTTTCCTGGTCTTCTATTCTGACAGTCCCTAACCTCAGCTCTTTGCCTCCCTAGTCTTTAGCTCCCTAGGAAAATGGGTATCAGCCTCCTTGTGCCTTCATAAGTGTGGTACAGGGCTCCATTCCCTCTGGAACCATGGAGAACTGGAACTCTGATGTGCATACAAAATGTACAGCTTGTGTAAAGCCACACCTAGAAACCACTTAGCAAAGGCGACCTAGCCGACCTTCCTGCACCTTATAAGAATTCAAAGTCACCAATCAGCAAAGAGGGACAACAGCCTGTTTTCACTGCTTTCATTCTCTTTCAAAAGGAGTACCCCACCTGGGGAATAGCTGTCCAAACTTGAGGATCTGGGAGTACAGCTCTCAGTGCTGTCCGAAGAGAGGATGCCTCACAACCCAGCGTCAGTGCTAAGCAAAGCAGCCCACGGTGTTATGAATATACTTGGTAGGATGCTCTAACCCGTTAAGAGTCAAGACTGGGAAAAAGCTCAGAGAACGCAAGAAAGGCGCAGCAGAAAAGGTGCTTCTGGCGCACACAACTGCTTCTGGCGCTGCTGATGCACTGGCTGCTAACCTCCCTCTCCCCGGGCATGCAAAGCCCCTTTGGGACCTGCCCTTACCGGAGCCGTGCCTCTGGCGCAGAAGGACAGCCTGCCCCGATGGTGGCGACGCTGATGAAGAAGCAGCAGCTGCAGCAGCAGTTGTGGTGGTTGTGTGGGTCGCGGAGGCGGCGGCAGCGGCGGCCTCAGGAACTCCTGATCCAGCGGGAGGGCTCCCAGGAGGTGGGTTCTTGTCATCATGGCTGGTTTCAGAGGTGGTGCGGACAGCAGCGCCTGCGTTGTTGGAGCTGACAGCACTGGAGGCTCCGTGGCGACGCGGGCCGCTGCTCTGAATGTGGGACACTGCCTCTGCAGCTTGCATGTTGGGCGGCGCGAAGCGCGATAGCACACGCAGCAACGCCTGGGCCTTGTGCTCCTGAGTGTCATCGTCGCTGTAGTCCGAAACGCGACACTCATAGACACCTTCGTCCTGCAATCGTACGGCGGACAGCCGAAGCCGGTGTGAGATGTCATTGCCCTGGACTCGCACGGTCTGCAAAACAGCCCTGTTAGAGGTCTGACCATTGGGTGCCACATCTTTAGTGAGCCCACACCATTGGGCTCTCAGCTCCGCTATCACTGTGCCAAATTACCATACCATCCCAATATTTCCTAACACCCCAATTCATCTCGCTTGTGGCACATGGCTCTTAGTTCTGCCTTGACACCTTGTTGCAGACTGCACAGTGTTGGGTCCCAATTTCCCAGCCATCTCAGCTCACATTTACTCTTGCTTATTGTCCCTTCCAATCAAACGTAACTCGCAAGAAATTTCAGGCTAGGGCTACAGACGCTAATTATCCACATCCTTCCTACACCTCAAAGCCTAAGCTAACTGCTCTGGGGTTATCCTACATATACCCAAAATCACATTCACATTTATTTAAAGCTCGGAGCACCTGCGGTGTGTCCATCTTGCCTGTAGAATGCAGAACTACACCTGTCCTGCCCTGTCATTTAGGACAGACCACTTGTTAATAGCCTCAACAAACCTTTCTTTCCCTCAGGCATGGCGGAAATCTTAAGGAAACTCTCACCGAACACCGGGGAAAGCCCTCACCTCTAAACAGGACCCTCGAAGAGGATTTGGTTGTTTTCAATCCCTGCTTTTTCTACGCTCCAGTGATATAAACCCCATGCCCCTTGACTGCAAAAGACACCCACCCCAGGAGCACATAACAATGTCACCCAAGGAGAAGGAGATGGCTGAGTGGAGGGTGCTCCTGGCAAGCCTAGAGTGTGTGGAGTGGGGCGGAAGGGGGTGGGAAACTGAAGTGCCGCGCAGCCTGAACAAAAAGCCATGCTGGCTAGAGGTCTTGGAAGAAATGACAGCAGAGAAGGTAAGGGCAAATGTTCTCCAGGTCCCTGGGCGCGTGGTGCAGAGGAAGTTGTGTTTTACTGGTGAGTATCCTGTGAGACTTGGATTTGGACCCTTGATTTACACAAAAGACAAACCTAATCCCTCTACCAGCGACAGATGGCGCCCAGTTAGCCAAGGAGCCCACAATACACCCCAGTGGTAGTAGAGCTCCGCATGGCTCGGCAGCAGAGGCTTTCTAAAGGGGAGGGAGCTGCGGGGCGCGAAGCGGCCAGAAGGGGTCTCCCGCGGCCCACGCTGGTCTCCACACTTACGCTGATTTTAGTTGCATCCTTATTTGTTACCTAAAATGAAAAGGGAGAAAGGAGAGGGGAGGAAAAGGAAGGAACGGTATGAGCGGGAAGGGAAGGAAGGAGGGAGGGAGAAGGGAGAACGGGAGGAAGGGACAGAGATATTAATTGACTGATTTTAAAATTAAGCTGTTGACATTTTTTGTGCTCAGTAACCTCTGACCTGTCTTTGACAAGGATACTTTCTGCAGGTGAGCTGGGGGTTGACCTACCTGGGGTGTGGCATGGCGAAGGGTACCAAATACATTAGGATTCCTGCAGTGCACCAAGAGAAAAGTAGGTTTCCTGGCTAAAACCATTTGGCTGAGGAGTGGCTGCCCCATAAGCACCTGTCTGCTTTGGAGAGTGGGGATGCTGGACAGCCAAGGGGACCTCATCACTTCCTCTAAATTCTCCACTTGGAACGGAACACTGGATGAAGGGTCCAACATCATGAATGCCCTGGCAGTCTGGTATGTGGATATGTGCCAGAGGAGGATGAGAACAGGGACACTGAGTGGGATTCTGGGGACACTGTAGGTAGGTGAGTGTGTGGTTGCTGGTGTGAGCTATGGGTCAGATAGTAAGGTATTCCAGCCACTGAGGGTGGAGCTGTTTCTCAGACCCTATGACCCTATGGAAGCTAGAGGTGGGTGACCTGCTGGCTACCATGCTCTAGTACCCTGTTCTCTACCACCCAAGCACAATCTGAAGGAGCTGAACTCCTTGGCCCTAGGACCTCAGGGTGGCAGAGGAGAGCCTGCCAGAACCAAGTGATCTTTTTTTTTTTTCTCAAGCCAGCACCCATCAGAGTATAGTCCCAAAGCTAGCTAGCATGAACAGTAACATTGGACCAGATGTGTGGGGGGTTTCAGGGGCTGGGCGAGAAGGGTAAAGAGTGGTAAAGAATCTATAGCATCCGGGACATCCGTTTACTTTGACAATGCTGTGGAGGTACAGACGACCGGGAGGTGGCTGAGCGAAAGGGCAGCGCCCTGTGAAGGGGTACTTCCACTGGAAGAAGTGGGATAAGCACGGGTGCAGCGAAGGGCAGCGGATTACCTTGCTCCGGGCGCCCGGCACGCTGAGCGCCAGCTCGTGTAACAGCTCCCGGGGAGGCTCCTTGAGGTACCACCACTGAATCTCCAGCGAGTATGAGGTGGCTCCGCTGGCCCGGAACGCGCAGGGCATTTCGATATCGTCACCCTCTCGCACGGTTACATCTTTGGGGACTTCGGTGAATGTAGCTGGGGGCGGGAGAGAGAGGCGTGACCAGGGAATAGGCGGGGGAGGGGGTGCGGGGGGGGGGTTGGGAGGGCTTGGGGCTACCCAAGGCTGAGGCGGTCGGTCTCCTGCTACCGAGCCTTGGGCTCACCCCAACTCCTATCCCCAGCTACTAAGTGACCCTGGGCGAGAGGCTCCAGCAAAGTTCAGGAAGCAGCAGCAAAGGTGGCAGTGGGGGCCCGCCACTTGCTGCAGGCTACTCCCCTCCAGATCGCGCAGGGTGCAGGGGAGATAGGGCCTTATCACTGGAGCCAGGCTGGGAAGCACCAACTCTCACTTGCTGCAGGCCTCCTCTGTTTAGCGGGGACCGGGTGGAAGCTAAGCGGACGCCACGCTGCAGCGACCCTCTTCTGCGCTCGTGCTCCTACCCACTCCCAGCCTGGGTTGCACACCCGGATTGCTGGAGACCGTAAACCCTGCGGCTTCCTTTCCTCCTCCGCGGTGGCCAACGGGCAGACTTCCGTGGCCTTAGCAAAGGGTCCCCTGAGCCCTTCGCGGCCGGGAAGTTCCCGCGCTCACCGTCGGCGACGAAGAGCAGCAGGCTGTGCAGTAGCAGAGGTAGCAGGTATCCGAGGGCGCCGAGCCGGTTCCGCTGTTCCATCTCCCGCAGGGTTGCGGCGGCGGCGGGGGCCCGGCGCGGAGAGGCGGCGGCGGCGGCAGCTTGGGCTCGGCTCCCGCTCGAGCTCCGGCTAGGACGCCTCGGAGCCTGCCATGGCCCCGCACGGCGCCCCCTCCCCTGGCCGCCGGCGGCCGCCAATCAGCCCAGCTTCCTTGCCGGCTGGCCCGGCGCGGCTCCGGCGGGGGGCGCTACGCGGGGGACGCAGGAGACGAGGTCCCTGCAGGAGGCTCCTTCGGTCGGTACCTCCTTCACTCCGGTGCTCCCCAGGAGAATAGGGATCCGCAGTTCAGTCTCTGGCGGGCGGGCCAGGAAACTGCCGGACTGCGCCAGGATCCATCCTTGGAGAAGGGAGGGAGCGCCTGTGAGGCACCAGCGTCTGCCTCCTGGTCTCCTTCTGGCTGGGCTCCCGACTGCCACCTCCTCCGACTCCCGCGGAGCTCTCCCGCCGCCGCCCCCGCTGGTTTATCCACCGCTCACTCCGCAAGGCGAGTGGGCGCTCAGCCGCGGCGCGCAGACCTGGCGTCCGATCGTAGCGCAGCGCGGGGAGAGCGGGTCCGGCGTGGCCGACCCGCAGCCCGAGAGAGGCGGGGAGAGGGGGGAGGGGAGGGGAATGGAGGGGGCGGTCAGTGGCTGGGTGGCAAGCAGCCTCCTCCACGGCATCTCCCCCGCCCTCCCCTCCGAGTCCGCCCCGCCCCTACCCCGTCGTCCCCCCCCCTCCGCCCCCGCCGCGGGGTCATTCGTAGCGACCACCGTCTCTCTGGCTGCAAGGCAACCCCACCCGGCGTCTGCTTTGCTTAGGGGGTCCTCCCACCCAAACTCCTGGCTTCTTCCCAGTGTCCATCTCTGGAGACAGCTGCTCCACCCTGCTTTCTGTGTGTCCCCCATCCTCTCCGCAGCCCCCAGTGTCTCCAACTCCTTACCCAGGTTTGGACCACGAGCCACGCCACTCTTTGGCCCAGACCCTGGCCATGGCGGGTGGGTGGGCTCCGGGGGAATGCAAGAAGGGAGGAGTGCTGTGTCCGGCCAGCAGCAAGACCAAGTGACAGTGAAGACTAGGAGTCCGCAGTGTAAGAGCAAGAACTGAGCGTCCAGCGCCCCGGCGAGCAGGTGCCTGTGGCGAGGAGCGCACCAGGGAGCCAGCAGGCAGTGGCCGTGAGTGACAGCAGAGGTGGTGCGGGTGGGGTGAAATGGGGAGCGCAGGGCACGACTCAGGGCTCAGGAGGTTTCTGGGTGGGGACCATCTTTCTGCCCAGAGAGAGAGCTGGTCCCTGTGTCCTTGCAAGCAAGCTCTTCCTGGCCATTTCCCACTCTGTACCCATAGCAAAGGGGGTCCTCCAGCCCCCGGGTGGAAGCAGACAGAGGTGGAGTACACGTTCCTGAGCCCATCCTCCACTCTTGCATCTTCTGAATCCCTGAACCTTCCCTGGTCTTCATCTAGAATGGGTCATATCTTTTAGCCACCTAGAGAGTTCAGTCTGCCTTCCTAAGGGGTGTGTGGGTGGATGAAATAGTTCAGTCCAGGCACAAGGGCTTGGGAGAGCCCTAGAGCTCTCCTTGGGTCTCTCTCTTCCTCAAGGGATCTCCCAGCTAGTGGTCTGGTCTGGTCTCATTACTTGGCTTTGTCTTAAGTTATGGAGGCACAACCCAATGAACTTCCCCTGGATGCTGGAGCTATCCAAGTATCCCTGCCAGCGAGCTACTGGCTAGTGAAGACAGAAGACCAAAAGGGAAATAATTTCCCAGTGGCCACCCTTGTCTAAGACAACAGGAACACAGTTCCAGAGTAGAAGCTGGTAGCTCTTTATAAGCTTTCCCCTCACCAGTGAGGACCACAGACACTGCATTCTTCTGCCCCTCCTCTTCCTTATGTGGCCAATAGGTCATTTCCCCCTCTGGTCACTCACTGATGCTCTGTGAGCAGAAGGCCTTGTAGACCTTTCATTCAGGGTCCCCATTGCCTGTTCCCTCTACATATATTTATACATACGTTGGCCTGCCTCCCCCTGGACATTCCACCACTCCTTAGAAACCACCATAGGTCTGTAAATGCAAAACCTTGCAGGTGCCGTCCTCAGCTTTTGAAGGGAGGGGGCAGACTTGCATCGCGCTGCAAGGGAGGACCATAGCAGGTTTCTAAGGGAGCAGTTGGAGAATTGATTCCAAGCAGGGATATGATGACATGCGCTATCCCACTGTGCATTGGCTTGTTTGGAGAGGCAGTGAGCTCCTCTCCCAGTACCAGACTCAAGCAAGGACTGATGGCCAGTGACCGTCAGTGATGGCTTGCTGGAGGGATGCCAGCAGCTAGAGGGAGGTACACTTTGGTCACTCTGAAGGTCTGTGGATTCTTTCCACCCATTCTGTCTGGTGGGGATTTTTTTCCCTGTGTCATACGTTGGTGTTACTATAGTAGTAGAATAATAGTAATAGCTGCTTGACATCGTGTGCCTGTCACATAGCAGACACTGGGTGCACACTTTCTATGCATCAGTTCTCAACATGACAGCCAAGAGGTCCTTATCAAACCTAAATAAGACCACCCTCTCCTACTCAGAAGCCTACAGTGACTCCTGCTCCAGTCAGGACAAATACCAGTGGCCTCCCAAGGTCAACTGATTGCCTTCTTCATCTTCACCTTCCACTCCCTTCTGTCCTTCTCCTGGCTCCTCTCTGGACAAGATCCTCCCTCCTGCAGTGCAACACACTAGGCCCACCCTAGGGCCTTTGCATCAGCTGTGCTATCTGACTAGGATGTACCTCTTCCTAATATTCACGCTCTGAGTTTTGTCAGGAAGGCACTTTTTTATCTAGGCTCACCTACCTCTAACTGATGTGTAACTCTGCAGTCTGGAGCTCCCTCCCCCAGGGCTCCCTGTTTGTCTTTATGTTCCTTTCCTTGGAAATAATCACCTTCTGTAATATGACTCAATGTCTTTTACTTATTGTCTTACTTGGTTAATGTCTGCAAAGCTTCTGTCTACATTGGTCACTGGGGCACCTCTGGCTTTTAGCACAGGGATAGCTAGACAAGATGGTTTCAGTGTATGTTTTGGGTGAGGTAGTTAAGGCTCAGAGAACGTGTGGAACTTTCCTAAAACCACACAACTGGCCAAGTCAACCTAGATCTTTCTTATTTTGGGTTATTTTTGATTCTCCCTTCTCTTTTTCTTTCCTTTTTGTTTCTTCCCAACGTAAGAAACCTGGAGCTCCTGAGAAGGATCAGAGCGACCTATTCAGCTCTGTGTTGATAGAAACTGCTTGCCTGCCCAGGTAGATGGTGGGCAGAATATGACCTTCCTTTAACATGCTGGTGTGCTAGAGTCAATAATGAGCACCTTCAGTAGCCAAGAGTGGCTCTTGGCCACCTTTGCTGGAGTTTCCTAGTGATAGGCAGGAGCTCTGGGATTCCTACCTTGTTCTGACCTGGCTACTACCTCTGAAAAGAGAGCCAGATTCTTCCTTACCTGTCCTTGGTGGGCCAAAGTGCTAATGCAGGCTCCTGTGTGTTCTCTAAGCAGGTGCTTCTCTCTAGAGACAGCAATTTAGCCCTACCCACTGCAAATATCCCTCCAGCACCTGCAGAGATGCCTTGCTAGTGTGCAGACTCTTAGTATGAGGGACGTGGCTTCCCTTTACGGATGATGGATCTGTGAGAGCATTTTATGAATGTTCAGTTCCCCACCATGATTGTTCACGGTAGATGGAGAACTGCAGACTCCTCCCTCAGCCCTCCTCAGATCTGAAGTGCCTGTGGGGCCACAGTATTCGGGGTCTCCTATAATGTTCTTGGTGACCTTCGAACTGGCGGTGTCCTTGGGCTTGTTCCTGCCAATTCTATCTGCTGTGCCTTGGGTGCCCTTTCCCTCCTGCCTCGATTATCCCTGCTATAGCTAAGCTGTGGACTGGGCATGAAGCCCTTACCAGGGCTATCCTGGGGACAGTGATCTGTTGCAGTCACTTGTGAAAACACCCTTAACACAGCTTTAGCAATTGTGCCTCCTAGAGTCGCTTGCAAAGTTTATTTATTTTAATGTTCCGTCTTGGAGTTGAGGCTTCGATATTCTTGTCCTGGCTGACCTTTCCTGTCCTTTTACTGCCACGTGCAGCAACATTGATTTTGGGTAATGTGTTTTGATTTTAAGATGCAGCCCATCCATAAACTTTCCTATCAATAACCCCAGCACACTCTGGGTACCAGACAGATTAAAGCAAAATATCAGATTTATGGGGAAATTTATTTTGGGGCAATGCAGTCATTTATTTGCCATCAGTGTCAGGGGATAAAGGCTTGGAGTCTGGCCTCAAGGGAACCACACTGCAAGGACACACATCAGGTCAGTATCTACAAGGAATGCTGAAGAGTGAAAGGGTGGGTGGGTGTGTGGACATTGCTTCTGAGCCAGGAGGAAGGCAAGTGAAAAGGCTCTTGTTTTGTGTTCCTTTTGCTCTCTTCTGTCCAGCCTCATCACCCCCACCTTGGAGGGTCAGATTCCAGGAGGAGTACAGCCCCTGCATTGCATGGGGACAAGAGAGGTTCTTGTATGCTCATCAGACCTTGGGCTGTCACAGAGGCTGCCTGGCCCTGTCCTTGTACCTTCTGCAAATCAGGCATAGCTTTAGTCTGGGCTCAACTGGTTTACAGAAGGCATCCACACCTGTCAGGTCCCAGGGTCTGGCCTGCTATAGCTCATTTTAGTAGCAGTGGCCCTCCAAGGGTCTATAGAACTGTGTCTCTTTGTGAGTCTATCAGAGCCACAATTTACTGGGTTTAGCAACTATCTATAGAGAAGGGGTATGAAAAGGAAGAAGTCCCAGGCAGAATCTGCTTCATTACTTTCCAGCATAGGGAACATTTCAGAAAACAAGGCATAGAGGTGCCTTGCACAAGGCCTCTGCACTTAAGTGATGGGTGGTGGTGGTGGTGGTGGTGTAGGAGTGGGCAGAGGCATTTGGTCCAATTTTTAAAAAGTCAAAGTCTCATAACTAAGACTGGCCTCAAACTTGCCATCCTTCTGCCTCACCTTCCTGAGTTCTGGAATCACAGGCTTTGTACCCCCAAGGCCTGGTGAGGATTTTTGTGCCTAGAAGAGAGAGGTCAAGAGCTGCATAGGCTAGGTCCTGGTGATAAGGGTGAGAGTCTGGCAAGAAACAGGTCAGCATGTGGTGGAGTGACACCCTGTCTGGGGATAGTCAGGAGAGGGACGTTGAAGGTCCTTAGGTGGGCTTCCTGACAGAACTGAGCCTGCATGCTGAGTGTGAGTGAAATAGGCTCTTGTGGGCCTGGTTAGGGTATGTCCCCATCTTGACTGAGTGGCTGCCCAAGAGAACATGTTAGGCCAAGAGACCTGGCAATGTGAGACAGAAAGGAGTCCAGAGTAAGAAAATCATGAGTCGAGTTGAGAGACAGGGCAGGCTTTGGACTTGTGACAAGGGGGTAGCAGGGACCCTGGTCGCTTACAGAAGGATGAGAGAGGAGCAGGGGTATTAGCAGCTCTCTTCACAGTCAGGGGCAGAGACAAGGTCATTGCTGTACACAGCCCTTCTTGGAGAGTCCTCAGCCTGCCGTCTTTCTCATCTCCAGACTCCTCTTACATTTGAGAACAGGTCAGGTCCCAGCAAGCAGCAGTACCCATAGCCAGCATACTTAGAGGTAAAAGCCTCACAGTGTCTAAGCTGAGGGGCGGGCAGGGAGTGACTGTGACAGCTTATGATTCAGCTGCTGGTTAGAAATGACAGCACAATCCACATCATAAAGTTGTACCTGATGGCTTTCAGTGCAGAAGAGATATAGGGTGGGGCATTGCAGTCATGGACTGGTGGATCTTGAACCCAGGTGCTAGGGAGGTGCAGAATTAGAACAAGAAGTGGCCACAAGAACTGAGCACCCACAGAAGATGGATTTTAGCCACCCCACCTCTGTGGGTGTGAGTGTTTGGGTGTGTGTTATTTAAGCTTTTGCCAAAATAAATCTTTAGACCTATGGAGAGTTAATTTTTTTATTTTTAATATTCTCAATGCACTTGGGATTTTATTTCCCACTAGATCTATTAGTTTAATTTAGTAGGGGACAGACTGTGTACTTAACCAAAAATTGCTTTGACATTATGTAGAATTAAGAGGCTCGGGCCAGATAGATGGAGCTGATCGATCTGCTTGAGATTAAACTCTATTATTTCCCCCACGAGCTTTCTTCACCTTAATGCTGAAGACAGTGATGGGAAAACACAGTATTGTCTGATCATGACCAGACCAGAGAGTCAGAGCTCTCACTCCCGTGCAGTTTCCTTCTTGGGAAGACATTTTTGGAACATGGCAGTGGAGATGTTTTGGGAGGCGAGAGTCACCTGTGGCATTTGCCAGTGTCTATCCCTGGCAGCTGTGGTCTCCATGGGAGTAACAGCCTTCTGAAGAGTTGGCCTCATATTGGAACCAGAGTGAGTGCAGGGCTCAAGTCCTAGAACCAGGGATCCAGGAATGGGCAAGTCCAAGCCTGAGAGCACAACCGCCGAAAAGTCTTTCCTCACGGGCAGTGGCTGAATCTCTCTTCTTGCAAGAAGATACACGAATCTTCCCTCAACTGCTGTGGGATGGATGAACTGACATCTGGGCAGTAGCTTTGTGAACGGCCAGGGTAGATGCACAGTACAAGACTGTGGGTTTGTGTCTCCAGCATATGGACTTCAGGAGCATCTCTGGATGTGCCAGGCCCATTAAAGGACAGCCCCAGATCTAGGTCCCAATCTTGTAACATCCTTCTAGAACTGTCTGAATTTCCACCTACAATTCTCTGACCAGAGCATCCCCATAGGGTCCTGGCCTAGTAAGAGATAATTAATTCTGTCCATCCTAGATAGTTAATTCCAACTCTCCCCTGAAGAGCCCATGTCCACACTTGGGTATATCTTACTGCCCTTCTGAGTACATCTTGTTCTTTTGACTCTCATACTTAAAGCCTATACAGGAGAGAGTATAGGATACTCAGTGACTTACCTCCATACCCCAGTGGTAGCTCTGAGTAGTGCAATAAAGGAGAGGATCCCTCTACCCCATCAATACTGTCCTTGGCTGTGTGGTCTCTGCAGAAGGCTTAGACCTGGCTTTATCTAGGAACTCCAAGACTGGGCTTGGAAGCCAACTCTAGTCCTCACAGCCCTCCTGTTCAGAGTCTGTTCATCTGGCTGGAATCATTTACCAGAAAGCCTTCCAGGTTATTTCTTCTCCCTGTATGTCTGTCTATTCTTGTTTGTTCTCATGCCCAGAAGGGTCTTCCTGTAGTGGCTATTCCTGGTTGTCAACTTGACTATATTTGAAATGAACTACAATCCAGAATTGGAAGGCTCACCAGTGAACCTAATCTGGAGGCTGGGAGTTAGAGTTTTTGATCTGGATCTTGGTATGGAGATCTTGAGACACAGTGGCTATGGATTCCAAAAGATTAAGACAGGGAGATCTCGGAGTTCAAGGTCATCTGGAAGTAAAGGTGTGGTGGCACACACCTTTAATCTGGGCTACACCTTCTGATGGAGACCATATAAGGACATTGGAAGAAGGGAGTCTGGTTCGCGCTCTCTCGCCTGCTTGCTGTGTGGGACTCAGCAACTGCTAGATCCTTGGACTTCCATTCACAGCTACTACTGAACCATTGTTGAGAGTTGGACTGCAGACTGTAAGTCATCAATAAATTCCTTTACTATATAGAGACTATCCGTAAGTTCTGTGACTCTAGAGAACCCTCACTAATACAGTGGTCCAGCTCATCTCTCAAGGGGCTGGTGATTTCTGGGGCTCTGCCTTGAGTACTCCGAGGCCTCATCTGGGCATGAAAACATGATGGTTAGTGGTCTACTGTTGTCCTGGAATGTGACATGGCAGGATTTCCTATATCTGAGGTCGATTCCTGGGCCGTCCTAACTAATGTTGTGCTGTCTTTTCACACGTTCCTCAAACCAGCATAGGGACAGCTCAACTCTACCTGTCTGTGTGGATCTGTGCCTAGAGCTGGCAGACCTGAGGAAACTTACCGCCCACCTATCTAGTAGGCAACAGCAGTTATTGAAAGACCTGCAGCTGGCCTGAACCTTTTCAGAGTGGGAGCTATGCCCAGTCCATCCTTATACCTAACCAGACACATTGTTCGCCATGTGGCAGGTGTTCAATGGGTGATGGGTGGCAGGAAGCCAAATCCATTGTGTGGCCCCTGCTGAGTTCCCAGGCTGCTCAAAGGAACATGGGCTTTCACAGTCCCATCTTGGGAGCCGGCCTATCTATAGTGTGAGACTATAGAATGGAGAGTGGGAGATAAATCTCGGGCTCTGATTTGACATCATCTCTAGCCTCATTCAGGGCCTTGCTAGATCTGGCTATGTCAGTTTACTTCCATATTGAACTAGTCGAAGGCAAAGGCACAGAGTCCAAGAGGGACAGAAAAATTGCATAAGGGCATGTACCCTGGTCTGAGTGGCCAGACTCTGGCCATCTTGACTGCTCTATCGGTGGTTATGCCCAGGTCTTGGAGGAGCTCCGTGGTACTGCTGTGACCTTCACGCCTGAATCACGCCCTCAGACTTTGTCCTGCTGGTAGACTGGCAGCTGCCAATGCTGTGCGGTTTGTGAAATGTCAGTGGTTTAATATCAATTCTGGAGGTTTTATTGCCTCTCCCCCCCGCCCCCACTTTCCAGTGGGATTTGATACAATCAAGGCCGATCCAGATGAGGGTAGATGTGTGTTCCCATCTGAAGTTGACAAAGGTCACCCTGCCTGGAGAGAGGAGCAGCTTTGGCCCAGTGTTCCTGTCTTTGCCCTTCCTCTAGGCTCTTCCCTGCAGCATGGTCAGGTGAACACAGTGCCTGACCATGTGTAGCCATCGTCAGAGCCAAGGTACCTGGGGGTTTAAGATCTGTAGTTTTGAGCAACAAAAGACCCTGGCTTCAGCTGCAGTATATCTTTGATACTTCAGATCTGACTTAATTTTTTCCAACCGTGTTTTAAACTATAATTTTCCTCTTTCTGGAAAAAAAAAAAAAAAAAAAAACAAATAAAAAAACAAGGTACCAAATAAGATTCTCTTTGTGAGGAAAGCCCAACCCCTAACCACGCTGGCTTGTGTCTCTGTTCTCTCTCTGACTCAGCATTGGGACAGCAGGAACAACATTCAGCTCTTGATCAAATGGGTCAGTGGGCTCAGATCTACCGCTCCCTGCCAGGGAGAGGCTAGCCCACATGGCTGCAGCGGCTTCTCCTGGCCTGCCTAGTGGCAGCAGGTAACGGATATGGCATGACTTTCAGAGTATACCTGGGCTGGCTCTGATCAGACAGAGGAAAGAAGGGTGACCTAAGCCTGACACAAAAGGCAAGGAACATTATGGGACACAGGAATGGTGGAGAGCCCTCAGCCAAAGAATCTGGCTGCTCTCACTCGCATTGCAGGAAGAATTCCAGCTCAATTAACAATTCTGCTCAAGGCCCTTTTCTTTTTCCAAATATAAATCTGCAGTTTAGTGGGAATTTTACCAAAAGCCCCTGCTTTCTGAGAAGGAACATGTACTAAACCCTTAGTGGCCCCTGGTCTTATCAGATTATAATTCTGCCCAAGGCACCTTCAGACTTACACTGTAATTTTACTTATCAAAAGAGAGGGAAAGGGCTGGATGAGGTTTTTTAACCTTTAAGAAAATGTAACTTGCGAGCCACCAAAGTGGTATATATGGCAATTGCTTAGATAGTTAATTTCCACTCTCCCTCTACACTTGGGAATGTCTTTCTTTCTAAGCACCTCTCTATGTTAACATCTATACTCTCATGCTTAACATCTATACTAAAATATCTTTAATAAAATATTCAGCTCTGATTCATACTGGCTTGTCCTGAAATTGTTTTCTTTGCTAAAGCCACAAATCCTGAGATTTGGTCTGAGTAGAGGCCCCCAAAAGATTAGAGGAACCTCTCAGGCTGCTGAAGTTAACAGCATGGAGCTGCATGTCCGTGTGCTCACCTCTGACAGGATGAAGGGAGTCAGAGCTGGAATGGGAGTGAGAAGAATGCATGTAGACACAACCTGGAGGTTTAACTGGGATCACGGATACTGCCTGGGAAGGCCTAATCGACGGTTGCACTTGGGTTCCAATCACCAGCATCGCCAGCATTCTCTTATTTGTCCCCTCTCCTCTCAAAGGCAATCAGATACAAGGAGGCTCTCAAAATGGATCCCCTGCCTTATGCCATTAACTCATCCTCAGAGGACCAGGGTCCTAGAGGTTTTCTTGGGATGTATGCAGTGGGCACATGCACAGAGCAGTAAGAAAGTACGTGTGGACATATGTAGACAGGTGGCATGTCTAGTGAGTGTGGGCAGCATGTGTTCAGACAGGGTACTCTATGTGCATGTGTGTGTACGGGCAGCATTTGCTAACGAAGAGTGACAGCTCTGGGAACAGAAAACATGGTATATATAAAAGGTGTATGAATACCCAGACAGCATGTGTGTAGACGGGTATGTGCATATTGGGGTGGGTATGTGCACACACAGGAACAAGGAAGCAGTTCCCAGGTAGCTGGCTCCCCTGAGCCTCTGCAGGGGCTCAAGGAGAAGAGGAAGTTAAAAACTGTTCTTAGAAAAGGCTCTTTCCCTATCTCCTTCACCATCCCATTCTCTTTATTCCTCCATCTCTCCCTCCTTCTCCTGTCTTTGATCCCCTTCACTTCCATTTCCCTCCCCTCCCCCCATAAGTTCTTCCCTGATACCATAGATCAGGGCATGCTTCCCTCTTGGCCTTTTTTCCTCGGAGCCATGCTGGAATACCTCTGGGGAAGAATGGATGTGTATACACAGCATGTGTATAGAAGTAACCCTAGGCTCAGATGGCTTAATGATCTGTTGTAGGGCCTTTCCCTAGCCATAGAAGAAGGCTCAGCCTCCCCATGCTCGTTGGAGGCTCTGTCCCCTTCAGATGCTTGGGAAGCTGTCTGAGATAGCCCAGAAGCCCATGGCACACTGTGGATTCCAAGACCAGTGACGACCAGATAGATATGTAAAGGGGTAAGGCTCACTGCAGAAATACTAGAAGTGCAGAGACATCAGAAGTGTTAGTCTGCAGATAACACCTGGGCTCTGAGAGACAACGCCAGAAGAATCTCCCCCTCAGAACACAGAATTGTGTTAGAACCACTCTTTTCTTTGGAGGTAGGAGGAGGAATTTCATTACTTACGTACTTTTGAGAGAATCTCGCTCTGTAGTCCAGGCTGACCTCTATCTCATGAATCCTAAATGCTGGGCTTGCAGGCATGTGCCACCACACCTGGCAAGCCTGGCCCCCTTCCAAACCTGGTCCACTGCCAACCTGACTATTTTCTGTCTCACTAGGTTGCTTGATACCCATGAGGCCAGCAGGAGAATGCGTAACCCCTTCCCATCCCTCCCTTGGGCCCATTGCCATAAGCTATGCTTAACCTTTGTGATGTCCACAGCTCTGCCCTTTTCTTTTTACTGCTTAACCACCACCACCCTATCGCCAGCCTCCATCATCTGTTGGATGATATTCAGGAATCCCACTGACCTGGCACTGGGTGCTGTACCTCCCATTTGAAAGGAGCTCCAGTCATCCGTTGGAGTAATGAAATCTGTGCTAGAGGGTGGAGCCTTGTATCATTTTCTCTCCGAGACTGAGCTGTGACTACAGATGGACATCTCTGATTTTCCCGCCTCTGTTGTTGCTAGTGTGTCATTCAGTTCCTAGATACATTGTCACTTGGGGCCATGGTGACTCACTGACCAGACGCATTAGAAATTCTCTTGCATTTTCTCCTCCTTTTCCCTCATAATAATCAGGTATGAAACATCCACAGTGTTCCTGACAGAGTTGAACCACAACAAACATTTTGTAAATCAATAACAAAGTGCAGATAAACAGGTATTCTTGTGCACCAGTTACTTTTCTCATGACTGGGACAGAGTAGCTAACAGAAGCAGCTTGAGGGAGGAGGGGTTTATTTGGGGCTCACAGTTTCACTGCAGGAAGGCATGTTGGCTGAAGCTGTACAGCCCGCAGTGGCAGTGGCTTTTGGTATGGTTTGTTCACCTCTTGGTAGGCAAACACAGACTAGACATTGCCTTCCAGGTCTGCCCTCCGTGACTCACTTGTCTAGTTGGGCCTCAGTCCCAAAGGTTTCACATTCTCCCTAGAGAATCCAATAGGCTAGAGACCATGCGTTCGAACACTTGAACCCTTTAGGGCACATTTTCTTTTTAAACCATATTCCTTGCTTGTGAGAGAGTCACAACAACTCCTGCCTCACAGATAGAACACATAAGCCCCAAAGCCATGTAGTGAGGTCTTTGGAGGACACAGGAATGGTGTAGAGCTAAGACTAAGCCTGTCCCACTGAGCAGCAGAGGATGCCCCAGACCTCCCTCAGTGTACTAGCTGTCTCTTCTTTCCTCCCTTCCAATGAAGCATTTTCTCTCTCAGCATCTCCAGTTGACGACTGTGTAGACACAGCCATTGGGTTCGTCAGTGCCATCTCTGGTGAGCAACTGGGTAATTATTTCCAAAAATATTGACTTGTAATGTGAAGAAAGCTCTTCTCCAGGCCACCCGTCAGCAGAAAATTGCCTCTGGTATTAACATTTCATCAACCACATAATGTGAATTGATGTAAATGCATAATTAGAAATAATAGCCTGGGAAAATTCACTCTTATTTATAAAATTGGGCTTGTTAAATTAAAATGGGAGCTAACGACTTCCATTTCCCTAGTAAAACATGGCCTGGGTTCTGCTTGCCCTGCTTTGCAGAGGTCCTGACTCATGTCTTTGGGAGCTTCTGTGCCTCTACAACTGGAAAGAGGAGAGAGAGAGAGAGAGAGAGAGAGAGAGAGAGAGAGAGAGAGAGAGAGAGAGAGAGAGAGAGAGAGAGCGCGCTCCAATCAGGCACAGTCATCACCTGTCCTAAAGGTGGCTCTGTAGTCACACGAATGGGCCTCTCAGAAACATCTCAATCAAAATGCAACAAATAGCTGTCCTTGAGGAAGGCTGGAGATAAAATCCTTGGCTTTCATTCTCCTGAGGAGTAGGGGACTCATCTGAGTCCCAGGGATGACAAGGTACTATACGGATTTGATCAACCTTGCTTCCCCTTGTTCTTACAGGTCAAGTGTGTTTGATTTCCACGCCCCAACTTCTGACATAGAAAGGTGACCTGGTCTTCAACAACCAGGACTTATCGTGCCTGTCCTGTACAAGCATAGCACTGAAGAGTCTGGCCTGCATTTCCAAGAAAGCAGACCTTGAGACCAGGAAAACAAGGCAAATGTGCAGATGGCTGGAGCCATCTTTGTTTTGTGATCCCTGGCCATCCTTCCTGCTTCTACACCCTAGTTAGGCTGTGATTTCTCATCAATTACAATCTGTCCAAGTTTTAAGCCTTGATTTTTAAATGCTCATTAAATAGTAGCCATTGTTGTTACCATTGTTGTTGCCACCTGGTACTAGGGATTAAACCTGGGGCCTCATCTTGCTCATGTCTATATTGTCTGCCTGTCTGTCTGTTTTGTTTTAGTTTGAGATAGGGACTCAGTACAGTAACAGGCTGGGTTTGAATGTGTTGGGTAGTTCAGGCAAGTGATGACCTTATGATCTTCTTGCTCATCTGTGCTACCATACTCAGATGAGTTCTGCACACTGGATGCTAGAGGCAGCCCAGGGCCTTGTGTATGCTAGGCAAGCACTCTCACACTGATCTACATCCTAGCCCAAGCTAGACTTGATACTTTGAATATGTCATAGCTTAACTGGGTCCTACCCCATTCTAGAAGCCCTGGCTCCCCTAGAGATAGTTTTTACCAGGCTTGTGGTCTGTCCTTCTGCAGTCATGAAATCAGCCATCTTAGTAAGCAGATCCTACATGTTCTGAGGCTGGGTTTCCAGAGGTCTGATGTCCAAGAGGGTCTTGCTTGACCCTGTCGTAGAGCCTAAGGTAAAATCAGATGAGAGAGGGCTGTACTATGAGATATTCTCTCTCTCTCTTTCTCCCTATGTCTCACACGCGCACGCGCACACACACACACACACGCACACACACACACACACACACACAC
>NC_034590.1:13790577-13798293 GCF_900095145.1 Mus pahari | reverse complement strand
CACACACACACGCGCACACACACACACACGCACACACACACGCACACACACACACGCACACACACACACACACACGCGCACACACACACACACACCATGCTAAAGAGTTCTACACAAACGGGTGAATAATCAGATGCCTTCTTTATAAAGACAGGTATGCAACTGTGAGGAAGAGGAAACAAGAATGAAGAGGCCCTTTTAGTTAATTTGTGGTCCCTGTAGCCATCAGAGGAGTGGTCCCAAGGCCTCCCTTCCCTTCCCATCGTAATCCACTTAACCTTCATAGAGTAAAAGTGGGGGTCTCCCTGGGTCAGACAGTCAGGCAGAGTGATGTCTACATGGGCTAGTGGCTAGGTCTATTATTTCCTGCTTTCATGTTTTAGTAGTGGTCTAATCTTCCTAGGAAGTGGCCCATCTCTGTTCTTGAAGCAGACCCTCTGTGAGTATAAGAGAAAAATTCCCCACCTGTCATTTTTGCACTGGAAAAGCCTCATGCCACACCACCAAGGTCACATAGGGGTCAAAGGCAGAGACCTGGTTTCAGACTTCCAATGGGCTGAATCCTTGGTGTGTTGTTGTCTAACTGAGGCTGAGTGCTTTGCTCAGTGACCAGATCTGCCTGCTGGCCCTCAGCCCCCCCTGGCTACCCAGGGCGTTGTCTTCTGAGGTGGATGACAGGGAGGGATGCTTACAGCCCTGCTTGCAGCTTCTCCGGCCTTGCCCACTTCCTCCCACTCTTCTAGGCCACACAGGTTTCCTTTTCATGTGGGAGGAAAGCTGAGCACTTGTCTCCAGGAACAGCTAGGCCTTGTCTGCTCAGCTGTGACTCTGTGGCTCAGACAATCCCGGCTATGTCCTAAACGCCCAGAGGCTGACGGAAGCGCCTTGGCTCGGACCCAGGAACTGCAGGGGTTGGTAGGCTTTGAAGCTTGGGCTTGCAAGATGCCTATCCTCCAGGGCTTCTGAGTTTCTCTCACAGCCTACCAGAGGGTGAGAGAGTGCAGGCTGTCTGTCAGTGAGTCCAGAGTTCCAGGCCTGCCTGTTTTTCTCACTGGTTTCCAGGCTCTGAGAGACCAAAGGACATATACAAGCAGCTACAATGGGGGCAAGTTTGCATAGGCCTGTAGTCCCAGAACTCCAGAGGCTAAGACAGAGGCATCACTGACCTAAGTAGTGAGACACTGTATCTCCTCATTAGTAAGCCCTGTTTCCCTCAAGGAAGGTTAAGGTTTGTCCTTAACCTGACATCATTCCTGCAAATCGCATTGATATCAAGACCAGCTGGCAGCATGAGCTCTGATTGTGTTAGCTTTGTATCTGAGCCTCAGAGAGGTCAAGTAACTTGCCCATGGCTGCACAGCTAGCCATCAAAATCTGGAACATTAAGGCCTGTCCTCAAAGCCAGCAGCCTCCACGCTTTCACAGGACATCTTTATTTCTGCTGCCGTTTCCTCTGCCTGAAAAAATATTTTCTTTATTAAGATAGCAAAACTTTATTGGGTCCCTATCATGAGTTTAGTCTTGGCCTTACATTGCTGAAGGGGAAATAGTTCATGAATAAGCAGATTGAAAGGAAACCAGTGCTAAAGTCTATACAGAATTTTTGTGTATGCTGTGGAATCTAGGGTACTTTAGCAACAATACCAGAGAATGCTACCCTGAGAACCTTACATCTGGATGACAAAGTGGAGGTACAGCTGTATAGAAAACAGAGAAAAGCATCCCAGGCAGAGAGGTGGGTTGTGAGAAGGTCCTAGGGCTCAGACAAGTACAGCATTCAGAGAATGGTGAGCAATAGGTCTTGGGACTGCAGATGTGAACAGAGAGTTGGGAGGTATGGAGCACATGGTCATGCAGGGCTGCTGCCACTCATGAGCCTCCCCTCCGATGTACTGAATGTAGCTACAACAGGTTCTACCATAGCTCCCTACTCTTCAGGAACCAAGGTTGGAAGAGGAGCTACAGGGGGAGGCAAGTATGTGAAGGACTTTCACAGGTAAAAGTTGGCCAGCATGTGGCCCAGAGGATAAGACGTGGGAGAAGTGTTGGAAGGGCTGAGCAGTCGCAGATATTCAGGATGCAAAGTTGCTCAGAGCAGTAGATAGCTTTCAAGACTATATGACTAGATACTACAGAAAGGATAACGATGTTAGTTTCAGTCCATGCTAGCTGTTGGGCAAGACATCTTGGAGATGGGAGGTTGTGGTAGAGAGCTGGGACAGAAATGGGAATTTTAGATGGTGAGAGAGAAAGGGTGGGAGGGAGTCCAGAGAATGAAGGAAAGGAAAAGGAGGCAGGGAAAAGCCCCCCAAGGACATGCACAGTGATTTACTTCCTCCTGGGGGTTCCCTTCCCTAGAACTTCTACCTACACAAACAATCCTGTGAGTGCTTTTTGTTTATTTGGTTGGCTGGTTTTGTTTTGTCAGCTTGATATAAGTTAGAGTCATCTGGGAAGAGGGCATATGAATTGAGGGGTTGCCTCCATCATATTGGCAATAGGCAAGCCTGTGGAATACAGTATTGATTAATGATTGATATGGGAGGGCTCACTGTGGATGATACCACCCCTGGACAAGTGGTCCTGGGTTATATGAAAAAGTAAGCTGAGCAAGCCTATGAGCTCTGTGTCAGTTCCTGTCTCCACAATCCTGTCAAGAATCACTGCATTGACATTCCTCAGTTATTAGGTGTGACCTGGGAATTGTAAGATGAAATAAACCCTTATCCTTCTCCAAGTAGGTCCTGGTCAGTGTTTATCACAGCAGCAGAAAACTAATTAGGGCAGAGCACTGCCAGTTGGGGACCAAGCACTCAATTCAGGAGCCTTTGGGAATAGTTAACATTGAAACCATAGCAGGGTATAAGTGAGCTGTGCTTGGAGCCAGAGCTGGGGATAGACCACAGGTGGCTGAACCATGCTGATGTTTGGACCTCTCCATGGTCTCTGGTCTCTATAATGTAGGAGGAGGTTTGTCCTGAGAAACAGTGTACACTTGGCCTGGCTCTTTTGAGCTTGGGATGGACTCCAGAATAGGCTCTGACCTTGGGGTAGAAATGTGCTGAGCCTGGATACATCTTGTGGCTTGATTAATTTCATCCTGGCTCTGAGTGAAGGGAAGAGAAACTTTCTTGATTTGAAGACTGTCTGTTCTTTTCAAGCTATCAGCAGGCATTGTGGAATAATGGGTTTTGAGTTTAAGGTACTCACATCCTGCTGGCTACACTGTCCCTTTGGATGCCCTGCAGTGAGAGGTGCTCATTCTGGCTGGCCATAGAATCATTTGCAGGAATGACATGGCTCTCGTTTGGTTTTGGCAGGCTGCAATCAAGCTTACCAAATGAACCTTCTTCAGTGGCTGTTTCCTATGAGGGCCACAGGATACCCTATGACTGACAATAACTGTAGCCAGGGTCCTTTTTCTGAGAAGCCTATGGAACATACTAACAGGCTCAAGTCACCTTTTAATTCTTCAATACTGCAGTCTGGAGCTGAGCATTTAGGCAAATGAGTATAAACCACCATAGAAACTCTTCACGACATCGGCAGTATTATTCACCCTGCAGTTGTTGAAAATTAAAATTGACCATAGCTTGTGCATACTTTCTCCCTTCATTGCAATTTAAGAACTAACACCATTTAGCTCATCAAAAATAATACTAGTGAGGAAAATGGCTTTTCGTTTTAAACCACACATACACACACACACACATTTTGCCTTAATGTGTTTTCTAAAGGAAAGTAATTTACAATGCAGGAAAGACAATTATCTGACTTGTTTTAACATGGTGGGTCGTGCTTAGTATGCCCCACACCAGTGCCTGTGAAAACATGGTGGAAGGAAAATTCTATTCTGGGCTAGTTACTTAGAACAGCCAACTTAGAGTATAAGCTTCTCATACTTACTGCTCATTGGCAAGAGCCTGGCAGGAGGTTCCTGGTGACTTTTGGTCATTTTGGAGTTGGATCTTAGGCTTCTCTGTGGGGACTAGAACTTCCTCCTTTCAACTGAGAGCTTATGTCCCCATCCATAAGTCTTAGTTGGATCCTGAAGCCTGAAACTCATTATTGAAGACAGGTTCCTTCACCCAGGGCTACCTCTTAGCCCCAGAGTCTGCACCATGCTTTTCTGTGGGTTCTCTAGTTAGGGAGCATTGACCTGGAGATGTGTGGGCATACTTCTGCCCAAGAGCAGCCCAGAGCTGGTCTAGTTAAACTGAGACTAAATACCTGGTTTACTTCTTTCTTGGGTAGGCAGTTCCCAGGCCTGTTTTACAGTGTCTCAGTTCCATGGGCTGGTACTCAATTTTTCCCAACAGCAATGGCGCAGGTCCACATTCTATGTTGCTCTTTCCCTATGTCATTTCCTATTACCTTGAAAAGCTGCAGACCCGGTGCAGTGGCACACACCTGTAATCCCAGTACTTGGAAGGCTGTGGCACGATTGCTAGTTCTAGGTTAACCTGGCCTACAGAACAAGATTCTGTCTCAAAAAACAAACAAACAAACAAACAAACAAAAAACAAAGAACCTACAACAACCAGAGGAGGGAGGGGAAGGCAGAGACAGAAAGACAGAGACAGGCACCGATAGAGACACAGGCAGAGAGATGAGAGATAGAAACAGACAGATAGCCCATGACAGCTGCCAAAACCAACCCTTCTTCCCTTCAGCAGTCTATACCAGCTATTTTGGTCATGGCTTCTGAAAAGAAATGAATACAGTCCTCTTTACTTGGATCCCAATCTGGCTACTAATGAGGAAACAGGCTGAGTCCATCTGTTAAGGCCCCCGCCCCGGTCCGTAAGAGACTTTGGGGGCTGTCTTATTATCCAGCCTTACATTGGGACAGCTGGGTAGTCTTAATGGACATTCATGTAAACCAGGGTCAGCTTCCTCCTGAGCTCCACATCCTTTATGGAGGAAGTTCCTAATACTCTCCCACCTCAGACTATCTTCTGCCAAGTATATATGACAGAATTATAAACTTATGTTTGACTGAGGGTTGCAAAGGGGGAATAGTCATTTAGAAGTGACTCAATCACTGATTTGGGTTTTGACAATCAAAAATGGATTTCTTCAGACCAGAAACGGATTTTTGCTGTTCCTCTCTCTCTCTACCTCTGTGAGGGTTGTCACTCCCAAATCTGCTTGCATCAGGACTCAGTGATGTTTGGAATCCAATAGTTTTCTGAAGACAGATGCCATTGATTTCGCATTTGTTCCACTGTGGCTGCCTCTCACAATGTATTAGCATCAGCTCTTGACATGCAACTCTAGAAGACATCAGAAACAATTTGATCTGTCACTTTAAAAAATTGTGCCAGACCTAATGGTCCAGGCATGTAATCTCAGCTACTTTAGAGGCTGAAGCAGGAGGATTATAATTTTAAGGCTTGGCGGGGCTATAGAGTTTAAGATCAGCCTGGGTAATGCGGTGAGACCCTGTGCCAAAATAATAGGTTAAAAAAGAGTGGTGGGTGTCTTGCCTGAAACACACAGCCCTGAATTCTACCCGAGATGCGTCTTCTGCATGAGGAGTGAATTCTACCCGAGATGCGTCCTCTGCATGAGGAGTTAGGGGAAGTGGGTCTTCATGGACTTTAGAGGGCCCGTCTCTGCTCCTGCCTGCACATGATCTTTTCTCTTGTCCCTAATGTTTCTGACAGTTGTGTTACTAGCTTCAGGACAAGGCGGAGATATTGAGTGGCTGTCAGGTCTTGGTGTGATGGGAATTGGAATTCACAGGGTGATTGCTACAGGTCCATGTAATCTTGTGTAAGTCACTGCTCCTCTTTGAGCCTCAGTTTCTCCGTTGGTAAAACAAAGATAGTCATATTTACTCTTTCTCATGTTCCACAGGAGGGTAGAAGAGTATCTTGAACTCAGGTGGACATGAATCAGGCTTTTCTGTAGGAAGTGGTAGGCATTAGGCATTAAATCTCCTGTATGCACAATGCACTCTACAGCTGAGCCACACCCCTAGCCTTGCCTCTTTTTTTTTTTTTTTCTTCTTCTTCAGGATCAGAAATGGGTCCCTGGGCCTTGTGTATGCAAAGCAAATGCTCTGCTGCTGAGCTACACCCTAGCTCAGAGTCTCACTATAGCTCCCAGGCTGGCTTTGAATTCACTACAGTCAATGCTGGCCTAGAAGTTGCTCTCCTCCTGTTGTAGTTTCCCTAGTATCTTATCATGCCAAGCTCCTGTAACTTCTCTGAAGTCAGCCAGAATTCATATATATATATATATATATATATATATATATATATATATATATAAAACACTTCACGAATTTGAGTGTCATCCTTGCGCAGGAGACATGCTAATCTTCTCTTATCATTCCAATTTTTATTTTATTTTATATTTTATTTTTTTAGTATATGTGCTGCTGAAGTGAGCACCAGCCAGAATTCTTATTCAGCCAGAATAAAAAGTTGTGTGGAGCCATGTGACCTTGAGGACCTTAATAGTTAAAGTTACAGAAATCAAGGTGATCAAGGTCCTTCAAGACATCCTGGTCAGGTACACATAGACTCAGAGTTGACCAGCAGGGTAGGAAGGAACTAATTTCTATATCACCCTCCCCACTTTCCAACCCCACCCCCCCCCCACTCTCTCCACAGGCCCTGAGTTGTCACACCCAAATCTATCCATAATAATAGGGTCAGGTTCCCAGAGAGTCATTCATGCCACTAAGCTGCACAAGGACAACTGGGAATGTCCCCTGCAGAGAAGAACAGCTGGGGGCCAGGCTGAATCTGATCACTGCATGAGCTCAGGAGAGGGGTGTCCCTTCTCCTGGGCTCCTCATCTGGGTGGCCTCATGCTGTCTCTTCTGTCAGTTCTGCTCAGAGAAATCTGCAAATGCCATGCCAGGCAGACTTCGGAGGAAATCAGCACAGACAGCAGATACTTAGTCCTGCTTAGAAGGTCATACAGTTCTAGCTGGCAGGCTTGCCTTCGATGCAGGATGCTGCTGACGGCCCAACTCCCACTACAATGGCATCTCCTTTCCTTCAACTAAAAACTGGTTTGGAATAATGAGCAGCACCAAAGTGGGAACCCCACCTGTCCTAGGTTCAGAGTACCCATACCAGGCACACAACAGGGGCTTCATCCATCCACTCAGGCATCTGCTTTTTGGTACACATCACTGGGCCTGCTGGACCACATAGAGCCCATCTCCCTGAACTTGCAGTGGATGCTGATAATGGACTAATAATCCCAACAGGGCTTTGCCAGTCTCAAAACAACTCTTACCCTCTTACTCATCTTGCTTCCTGGGGCCCTGGAGAACCTCTAGTGCCTTCTAGTTTGCCATGTGTCTTCACCAAGGGTGGCCTCCGGACTGTGCTCACAGCTCCGCACAGAACCAGTTCTGTGAGTTGATGCTTGAACCAAACCTCTCCTGCTTTCCACTAAAAGGTGTCCTACCAAGAAATTAGGAGCAAGCCTAAGTCTTCTGAAGTTCCAGAAATTGCTTTGGCAAGGGTAGCTTCTCCAAAAGATGAAGCTGGAAATGGGTACATAGAACCCGCTCTTCACTGTCACTGAACTACCTTATATTCCAGCTGTACTGGCTAGCTTTGTGTCAGCTTGACACAGCTGGAGTTATCACAGAGAAAGGAGCTTTAGTTGGGGAAATGCCCCCAAGAGATCCAGCTGTGGGGCATTTCCTCAATTAGTGATCAAGGGGGAGAGGCCCCTTGTGGGTGG
>NC_034590.1:13765592-13789385 GCF_900095145.1 Mus pahari | reverse complement strand
GGGACTTTTAAAGTTGTTTAGATCTTGGGGATGAATAAGAAACTAAGGGTTGAGGCTTACTAGTGATGTGTTTTGTGTGTCAAGTTCACAAGGGGTCAATTGTACTGGCTAGCTTTGTGTCAACTTGACACAGCTGGAGTTACCACAGAGAAAGGAGCTTTAGTTGGGGAAATGCCCAGCTAACTAAGACACCTCTACATGCAAACTGCTATACCCAACTGTCACCTGTCAATATAAGAAGATGAACTTAGCTTAAGAAAAAAAAAATCTTTTGCTTTGGCTGGGATGGTGGAGTGGGTAGAGAAGTAAGATCAAGCAATAGGGCCTGACTCAGTGACCAAAAGGATTCTGCCCCTGGAGAGCTTTCCACGTGCCATTCTCTGGGCATCATTCCCCTTTAATCTTTACTATATAGATGCCATCTTTGTCTACAGACTATTACTCAGTCAGGTCAGTTGCACAATGTGGAGAGTTCCCTTCACCAGCATTTGTTAAAAAAAAAAAACAAAACACCGTAGGTATGAAAACCATCAATTAAATGAAGTCATGTTTCTATGCCTGAGCCTCACTCAGGTAATGTGGTGGTTTGAATAAGAAATGTCCTCCATAGGATTATGCACTTGAACACTTAGTCTCCAGTTGCTGATGCTGTTTGGAGAAGGTAGGGGACCTTTAGGCATTTTTGTGGGTGCTGAGAAGGCAAACTCTGGTCCCAGCACATGCACAGCAAGTGCTTCACACACTGGGACTCTCCCCAGCTCCAAACATTCATTATTCTTAAAAGACATGTTAGATTAAGAGTTGAAATCCATCATGCACCATTTGACTTAAGCCCATTTCTGGGGTGTAGTTTCAGCATACTGGGCAGTGATTGGTTCTTGCTGAAGGGTCCTCACCAGGTTTTACTTACTGGGTTAGCAGGTCTCCTTGCACTTCATGTTCATTCAGGAGACTGGATTCTCTTCTACAGGGCCTTCTTTACTTCTGTATTTTGTTCTATTCAGTGTTTACCTCCCCCAACCCCCAAGGCTTTTCCTTTCCAAACTTCCCTACTTTGATGTTCTACTTTATGTAATCATTTTCTTTTCAAAAATCGGGAGTACTACATTGCTTGAATTTTTTGCGATGAAGAATGCCGGTTTCTCAATTTTTCTATTTTTAAGGAATACTTGAACTATACGTGGCTTTCTCTTTGAGCTGTTTTCCACAGGCTTTAGCATGAAACACAATTTGTCCCTTCTTCTTGACCCTTCCCTTGACCTCTCTCTTTCCTCTTCCTTTTCCCTTCCCTCATTCTCTCCCCCTCACTCCCCTCTCTTTCCCATTCTCTTCCCTCCCCCTCCCAGCCTTCCCCTTTACCCTACTCTGAACTTTATATTCCCCTTTCCCCTCCCATATTTCATCAACTCCCTTCCTCCTCTCTCCTTCCTTACCTCCATCGCCCACCCTTCCTTCACCACGTGTCCCACCCACCAGTGTCCTTTTTCTCTGCACCTCACCCCTAACTTCTCTCAGTTTCTTTCTCTGTTTCCTATACTTCTGAGGGACACTAGCCATCAGATTGTCTTAAAAACACACAGGACTTGGGGGTGTTGCTCTTGTGTTCCTTGAGTTCATTCACAGTCTAATACTGTCTGCCAGTTGTGTTGCTAAAATGTGGAAGTGGGTGGTTCCAAAGTTCAGCTTTCCATTTTCAGTGTCCTTAATGGCTCAGTGATCCCTGAACTGAAGCAGGCTGAGGAGGAGTCTGCGTCCGGGTAGGTCAGGAGTCCTCCCTGCTTTCCTCGATGAGTGTGTAGAATAAGTTTCCTACAGGCTGGAGGTCACATATGGAGGCAGAGGGATGGACAGCCAGGGCAAAGAATGGAAGGAGGGAGAGATTCTTCAGAGGGAATGAGTTTCTGTTGTTGTGGCTTTCCCAGAGACAGAGGGAAGACTGAGGTAAGGGGCAGAGAATATAAAGAGAGAAGAGGCAAGAAGTCAAGGTGGGGCTAAGGAGGAAGGGGGCACTGTGAGGTACTGGCCAAGGACCTCTGGGAAACAAGGGTGCAGGATGCTGAGGCTGAGTTTCCATGGAAACTTTGGAACATTCCATCCCTATGGGGTGTCTTGGCCAGACCCTATGCTGCAAGACTGTTCCCCAGTGTTACCCAGAGTATGTGCTGCAACCCCTTTCCTGGGGCATTGCCTGAAGCTAATTACATCTCCTATTTTCCACACCCAAGACTGGCTCAAGACAGGATCAAAAGTCGAGGCAAGTTTAGGAAACTCAAGAAGAGAAAAGAGCTACGCATCCTGGCTGCTCGACAGTCTGGAACTTTCAGCCTGCTTTTGTGACACAGGCCTGCGATCACATGCAGAGGCCAAGGCAGGAGCATCACAAGGTCAAGCTGAGCTTAGCCAGATCTTGTCTCAGAAATGCAAAAAAAATAAAAAATAAAAATAAAAAATAAAGACAAAGAGATGGGGGTTTGGGGGCACAAGCTTAGTGGAGGTACCTTTGTATAGCTTCTGCTGGGCCCTAGGTTCAAGCTCCAGGCCAGAAAACACAAAACACCTAGGAACTTCAGCACAATTAACAAAAACAACAAAAGCCACTGTGGAGATTTAAAAAAACAAACAAACAAAAAACACCCTCTTTTTGAGAGCCACTTCAAGCAAAGAAATGTTAAAATTATCAATGAATTATGTTTAAAGTCAAAGCACATAATGACCTTTTGAGTATGACCTTGCACCATTTTTGCCTATAAACTTGTCTTTTCTGAGAGGCTAAGAAAACGAGGAACCTAGTCAGAACTTGCCTTGACCTCCTACTGACCTATAGGGAGTAAGAATTCCTTTGACCCTTGGGTTTTTTTTTTTTTTAATATTTACTTTTTAATTTTTATTTACATGTATGTGACTGTAGTGTTATATAGCAGGTGCCCACAGGGGCCAGAAGCAAGTATAAGAACCTCCGTCCCCACCCTCCAACCCAGACTGGAGTTCCAGCAGTTGTAAGTCAGCTGACATGGGTCCTGGGAACAGAACTTCGTGTTCCTCTGGAAGAGATGTAAGTACTCTTAACCACTGAGCCATCTCCCCGGCCCTGACCTGTTTCTTACTTATCTTGTCAGCCCATAAACCTGTACAATGTACCTCTCATTTTCAAAAGGAAAGTTTCTTAGATAAAAGTACGTCAAAATATTTTATAAAATCGTTTATATCCTTTGAAACAATAGCTTCAAACGTGACCCAAAGGCTTACAGTTCTATAAAGATACTCACACTTAACTGAGATTCTCTCTTGAAGCTTGTTCCTGCCCTTCAGTATATATGATATATATGTACAACCAACCTCATAGGCCTCATGCTCACTTTCTTTTCTGAATTATTTGACACTGAATATAGGATCTCATGTATGCTAGCAGGTATGTATCTAGACACGAATGCACACATACACGCACACACTCAATTTTTTTATTTTTAATTTTTAATATGAAATATCACTCACTTGCCTCAGCTGGATTTGAGTTTGGGGTCCTTCTGCCTCACTCTCCACCTGAATATATGGCATTACAGTCCTGAGCTACCAGGTCTACCTTTTTCTTAATAATTTCCAACTTTGCTTCACAGTGATTCATTCGGAAGTTCTCTGTGTGCCTTAAGAGTCAGGCTAGTTCTGAATGAGTTCTCAGGAGAGCATCTTCAGGCTGCCAATGAAGACTGGTCACATTCCTGAGAACTGACTTTCTGCAAAGCCTCCCTCCCGGAGTTAAGTGTGCAAGGCAAGAAGGGTTGGTGTCTCATCTTAGCCCACGCAGTGAGGATTAGGTGGGAGGATGCTAACAAAGATTTGCAAAGAGGAGCACTGGGCACACCCAGAGAACAGAGTGGGACTTCTTCAGACCCGTCTTAAATGGGAGCGAGTGGGAGACTACAGACCTCTGCCTCCCTCCATCAATCATCTTTTCTAAAGTCTCCCTGTAAGAGGCGAACCTGAGACCGCCAGGGATCACCAGGCCTGGCTACTGACTCATTCCCTTCTCCAGGCTTCAGGCTACAGTCCCAGTGGATCGGTTGCTAGACCGAGGGAGGGCCTCAAGATGCACACTTTGTTTGTTGGCAGTTTGGTTGATGGCTGAGGCATAGGGCGAGCTGAGGATTAGGCCTCTCCAGCAGAGATATCTTATTGAGCAGGTTTTCTTTAGAAAAAAACTACCTCTGCTTCTGAGGATGTCACACTTCCTATGGCTTGTCACAGCACCCTCCTTTGCTTAGGAAGCAAACTCTTTCTTCAAAGCTGAGCTTTCTCCTAGGCCTGTGGGATTAGTACAATATTCAGATTAATAGGGTCTAAATTAATGTGATTTATCGGCATGGCTTTCACAAGCTGTGCTCTACTTATTTGGCTACTTTTATTTTATTTTACTTTATTTTTCAGGGCCCAAATTTAGGACACACGAAGTAAGAAGAGATGCCTTCTCTGTTGTGCCTGTAAACATAAGGAACACTATGCAAAGTTCTGGAAAGAACGGGAAACACTTTTCTGTCAGAACAACAGCTCCAGGTAGGGGATTGTTGCCACGTTGATTTTGGGTGTCAAATATTATACTTGAGCAAAACTCAAGCATTTCAGTGCTTTTAGTAGAGGTTACTTGGAAATCCTTTGAAAACTGTGTGTCCCTCGAGTTTTGAAAGAATAAGACAACAGGTTATCAGCGTGTTTCAGGTATGACTGGCTCACAGAGCTTTCCATCACGTTTATGCGACCAGCAACATTTCTGTACAACAAGCAGGAGAAGCGATGGATCCCTAAAGCCATCGTACTTTTAGAGTGTTTGTGGACACTGGTTAACATTCCAGTACAGATCATCTTTTAGCTTCCACAATATGATGGAATGTAGGTACAAGGCCATGGAAGAATTAAGAACCCTTCACATTTAGCTTTAACTGTTTCTGGGCTAATCTGGCATCAGAAAGAGGTCTTGGCATTCTTAGGCATTCTTCACTCTACAGGAGGGCCTGGTACCTCCCCTCACCCACTCTTCAGGAAACAATGTTTTTCACAGTGCCATTTAGTTCTAAACGATTATGTAATTACATTTGTGAATGTAATCCTGCAGGGCATTATTCTAATTATAGCCCACAATCCCTTTCAGCCACATTCAGAGAAATAATTTGTGCAGTGAAATGGGGCTCCTCCAGCTGCCGCAGTGTCTAAAACCTGGGCACACAGACAGCTCTGCCTCTTGGATTCCTAGGCCTTCATTCTTTCTTAGGAAGAGATCCAAGAGTCGATCCCCAGAGCCACTCCCCAGGGACAGTTCTCAAACACAACAGAGTCCTTTGCTCCTAAAACCTTTATTTAACAACAGATTGCTCATTCTGCACCCAGTAACAGAAGTTTTAAGTGGATTTTGTATTGTGTAAATTACACCTCAATAAAACTGTTTAAAAACAAAATAGTTCCTAAGCTAATTATCATCAAAAACAGAACTGGAGATGTCTTATAGAAAGGCTATTTTTTTGTGGACCAATGGAGTACATGTGAAATGACCAGGATTCAGAGAGCCTTGAAGTTGGATCTGAGATGTAATTAGCAGATATGTCCCATTTAAAAGGTGGTGGGTTTTATATGATGAATTAAACTGTTTCTTTTGCTTTCTCCATGTATTCCCTCTCCCCTCTCTTCCTTCTTCCCTCCTTTCCTCTCCATCTTTCCTCCCCTTCTTCCTTTTCCACCTCTCCTCCTCCCTCAGCATCTCTTGTTATCTTGGACTTACTTCTTGATGTGTGCAGAATCTTTCTAGTCTTCTCCCAGGTGTAGTTCTTGGCGATAGATCATTATTTGGTGGGCAGCATAAGAGGCCTAACATAATATCAAGCTTCCTGGACTGCCCTGTGAGCCTCACTTTCTGGCATTTGTGCATTGAAAGTATATGAGATCCTCTAAAATTATGAAAGGTGAATCTCATCTTCAGTGATGCTGCCCACAGTCAGGGGTGTGAAAGAGAAGAGAACACCAAGTCATGGGGCTGCTCTCTGATGGGACGCACAGGAACCTCTGAGCCTTTTACCAGCTGAACTTTCACTACACTGTGTCTCCAAAGGCCCTGATCGGAGATCTCTGATTCAGATTATTCTGCCTTAATCACCATCGGTTTATTGGTGCTTTTGTAAAATAAAATTAATATTTAATTATTAATTGTGCATTAGGCATCTCAGAGAAGCAGACGTAATAGAATAAAATATGGACTTATGAAAGAGCAATTGGCTGATGTGATCCTAGATGCTAAGTCCCCAGCAGACTGTGTGACACCCTGTGGGGTAGGTTGCATGGTTCAGTCTGAGGTGTCTTCACAACTCAGGAAGCCAGAAGTGTAACTCTCATTAGGAGGCTGCAGGTTGGGAACCCCAGGGGAGTGTAATTTAAAGAGTTCAAAGGCTGGAAAACTTGCAGTTCTGAAGTTTGGTGTCAGGAAAAGAATGTGGTCCTGCTTAAGGGGAGACCCCAGTTCACTCTGTTTTCAGTTCAGGCTCGCCACCATTGGATGGTGCCTGCCCACACTGAAGGCCCATTTCATCCTGGGGACTCAGCTCCTCAGATGGAGCTCTCAAACACTGCCAATTGTGCTTCCTCAGCTTTATGAACACAGTCGAGGCAGTGTGGAAAGTCAACTGTCAGGAGTTACTACTGTGAATTCCTCTTTGTAGTATAATTGCTTCACAGTCTCAGATAACTGATTTAACGCATAACAAGCTATGGATGGTAGCTTTTCAATCTGATAGCAAAGTTGGAGAGGGAGTGGGAGGAGTATGTACATATATAATATATGTTATATATACTTGCATTTATTATGATCTTTCTGACTGTCTTCGTTCCTGTTGCTGGGTCAATCTCTGAAAGAAGGTCAGAGAATATTCAGAATCCTTCTGCTTCTCACATTGATGATGGGCTGTAGCTATTTAATGTTTTACATAGAAAGAGCATTTACTCATTTTTTTGTGGGAGTGTAGCCACTGGTAGGTTCCATGCTCTAGTGAACGGTCTCACCCCAGTGAGCATAAGGACAACACTGATTGGATTCAGTGGATTATGAAAGACAAAAGGAAGAATGAAAAGATATGAGAATGGTTTGCCAGCTATGATGATACACGCCCTTCATCCCAGCATCCTGGAGGCTGAGGCTAAGTAGAACTCTGGTCTACCTAGCAAGTTTTAAAGATCACCAGGACTATTTAGTACGACTCTGGAAAAAAAAAAACAAAAAACAAAGAAGACATCTTTGTCTAAGAAAATTTCCTAAAATGTGTGTCTAAGTAAAGTTCTAAAAGTTAATAGGTTGTAACACTGTGCGAAAAAGCTCTAAGTTATGTTTTTCTATGCCATGCTGTGCTATGCACTTTTTCCTTGCAAACTCTTCACATGTAAATGAAGTGAGATCCTGATAGTTTCACCTTAAAGATTAAGACACAGGTTCAGTGTAGTGGCACAGAGCTCTCCTCACAGCACTCACAAAGCTCAACCCGAGCAAATTTGAATCCCAGGTCAGCCTGAGATACATAATGAGTATGAGGCCAACCTGAGCTACTGAAAGAGACCCTCTCTCAAGAAACAGAAACAAACAAGTCCCCCAGACAGACAAAAACAAGACAAAAGACTGACGCCTTTTCCTAGTTCCCATTTTCCTACCCTCCACCTGCGTTTCAGAAGTATTGCGTTATTAAGGTTATTAATTTCCCCCAACAGCTGCCTTTGAAGGGATGAAGCCATGCGTTTTCATACAGATTTCACGCAGTTACTCCTATTCCAGGCCTTATGGGACTCTTGCCAGCATCTCTCCGCTGAGCCTTTCTGTGGCCAGATCTGAGAGCCCTGGTGGAGTGTCAGTTCTGACGGGAGACTTTGGTCAGGTGATTTCTTCTCCCTTCAGTTTTGCTGACTGTGAAACGGGCCTGAGCATATCTTCTTTTCTTCCTCAACATCAAGTATGATAGTGGCTACACACAGTTACTGGAAAATGTTATGGCAACATCAGGGGACTGAGCCATGGCTGAAGAAAGCACCTTCGGACTTCGTGGAACTGGCTAGATATCTTTGTACATCACCTATGCATTCTTTTTGACCTACGGAGACTCCAATGATCTCCTCAGGGCTCCTTCCAGGGCCACCCCTGTCTGCTGTAAGACCTATGTCAACAACCAGACAACATTTTAAAGGATCTGTGTGTAGTGTCAGATGGACCTGGACTTCTGACCTCCAGAGAGTCTCTTTTCCTGCGCGAGCCTCAGGGTATTCACCTGGGAACGGGTCACCTTTTAGAGCGGGGGGGGGGGGTAGATGTAGGCTGTGAGTGATGGATAGCAGGGTAGGGTGGTATGGAAGCTGGTAGGTATATCCAGGACTCTGCTGTGATGTCAAGTGACTGATTTGTTGTCACTTCCCAAGCAGTAAGTGTTAGATTACAGGTAATTCTGCTAGGCTCCTCCCAGGGACCTAGTGAGGGCTTACTTAGGTCATCATCTGCTGCCATCACCAGCCACAGCCAGCACAGCCAGATGCAGCTGACATAAAAGGACTGCTCACCACCCCATTTCTCTCTCTCTCTGTCTCTGTCTGTCTCTCTGTCTGTCTCTGTCTGTCTCTCTGTCTCTCTCTCTGTTCCCCTGTGTTCCTGGCCCTTGTCCCTTTCCCCTTTTCTGTCTTTCTGTCCTTCTCTGTCCCCCTTTCTCAGCCCTCATGGCTCTGCTCTTGTCTGTCTGTCTCTACCCCTTCTCCAGTCCTTCACTCCCTTCCCTTCCTCCAGATAAACCTCCTTCATACCACGTCTGTTGAGTGGCATGATTTCTCATGAGGACACCTTAGTATGGGGCCAGGTACACCTTCTCACCCTCTACAACCTGCTCCTCTCCCCCTCCCCTCCCCCACCACTACATTATGTTTCATAACAATGAGTAGTCTCACCAGGAGATAGGAACCCCCAGACTGTCTTTCCCAGGAGTTTGTGATGCTCAGTGGTCTTGTTCTTGGGGACACTGTGGAGAAGCAGTGGGCTACTGGGAATGCTGTTAGTGTGTTTTTAAAACTAGTTTTCCCTTTTTGAGGCATTTCCAAAAAATCTCCCCTGCTGCGAAGCGTTCCACTCTTTTTCACAGTCACCTGCAGCCCTTGGTTTATCGAGGCCCTTGTTCAGGTCCTTCCCAGAGCAGTAAATCCAGCTTCTGGAGTTCCGTCTATGAAACACCCTGATAGTTAATCGTTTCCCCTAGTCTCCTCTGGGAAGTCCTCCCTGACATCCCTAGCCCTAGAAATAAATCAGACTATCTCCCACTCATACGGAGGGAGGCAACGGAGGGAGGCAACTGTTATGCTCCTTGGGATTGTCCCTTGTAAAATGGGGGAGAGAATACTGGGGAGTTGAGCTGGAGTTGAGGCCTGTAGTGGAGGCCTGGAGGTTTTCAGCACAGCCTTTCATCCCTTACCCGAAAAATTCCCAGATTGCTGAATCTGGCTTCCCTATGAGCACCTTCAAAATTACCCAACCTGAATCCACCTGCTTAGAATCACTAGTGAGGGGTTGGGTCTGTGGCTCAGTGGTAGAGCACTTCCCTTCTCTACCCACGAGGACATGGGGATGTGGAACAGATGACTCTGTGGTACCGCACTAACCTAACATGGGTAATGTTCCCCCCTCAACACTGCAAACCCCAACAAAAGCACTGTTGAGACGTGAGCTCAGTCTTGCTGGGAGACTTCGAGATACCATGCTGAATGCTCCACAGAAAGGTTCTTCCAAAGGTTAAGGGAGGGGGTTTTGTCCATAGAGAAGCTTTGCCTGCCTCCTTCCTGCTTCTAGCTGCTTTCCCCTCCCCCTGTTGTCACATGCACACTGGGCTCCTGCTTTAGAAGCTGCATTTTTCTGTTCCTACAAGAAAGCCCTAGACTTTCATGGTGAGCCTGGGCAGGCCCTTGGGGTGAGCAACTGTCTGCATTCATGAAGACAGTCCTATTGTAAGAATGTAACTTTAGGAGCCAGTCTCTGTTCAGGCCTTAGTATCTGCTATAGTCTTTTCTCACAGATCCCAACAGGCACCCTACTGAGACATTGTCAGTTTCTAGGCAGGCAGGCTCCCAGGGTCTCCAAGATTGATCTCACACGTCCTGGGGGGTGTAGGTGGTCCTGGGTTTGGTTCCCCACCTGCTTTTCTGCCTCCTGCCTGGGAATCAGATTTCACAGCAAAAGCCTGGAGCTAAACTCTCAGGGACCTTCAAAAGGTATAAAAATAGACCCAGCTTCTGTCTCGTGGGCTCTGACTCTCTGGTGCTGGGGCCTAAACTCTCCTCAGAGGCCCCACTAGCTGTTGCCTCTCTATCTGTCTATGGCATTTACACATCTTATAATGAACTCCTTACTCCCTGCTAATCCTTCTCTGTGTCCCTCTTGAACTTCCCCCTCCTGGAATCTTACATTCACCCTACAGTGGATGCTAAGCCAGGAGGGCCCCAAAGCCTGACCTACTTCATGGTAGTCTCATGGAGGTACAAACCAATGGCTTTGCCTTTATCACAAATGTCTGCCATGAAGAAAGAATATGACAAATGAGTCACCCTGTTTTATTGCTACGGCTGCGAATGCTTGATTTCAGCACTCAGACACCCAGGTATCTCAGAGACCAAATGACATCCCTGAGGCTAAGTGCCATCTGCAGACATATTTACTCTTATCCAGGGAGTATTTAAACCTTGAACAGTTGCAGCTATGAAAGGATTTAAACATGTGTATTTTAAAACCCAAGAAATTGCAGCTTTTTTTTTTTTTTTTTTTTTTTTTAAATTGTCCAGTGCGACAGGGGAGGACAATGGTTGGTCTGGGGCCTGGGCTAAGGTATGGGATTAGTCAGTTTAGGGGTGCTTGGGACAAAGTTGGATACTGGCCCAAAACTTTCCACTTTCCTTTTGGGAGCACCTCAGTTCTGTTTGTGTTCAGAGATTCAGTTTCCTGGAGCCTTTTCCCACTTGATGGGATAGCTGCCTGGGACTGCCTCCTGCCTCTATCTTGAGAGGGCTCCTGCTGCTCAGAGGCTTGTGCACTTTTCCTGATGGTATAAAAGATGACTGGTGCAGAGCTGGCTGCTACTCCTCCTAATCTGGAAACAGAGTTAAGAGCAATCAGGGAGGCTGATGGAAGCAAACACAGGCCCTTTCTCTACTGGGTCAGTTTGGTCTTTCAAAGGTCCTTAAACTTGTGTTTACCCTTAAGTGCCCCACAGTTAAGCCCTGGAAGTGGGAGGTGGGAGGATGGGACCACATAAAAAAAATCCTGCAGCATTTCTTACAAGGACCACCTTGCCATCTGCTGAGTGGGATTGGAGGAACCTCTCAAGAGTCAGGGAGCTCAGCATTTGGTTTCCAGAGAGGCTCTGCCAGGGCTCAACATTTGGGGCAGCTCCACTCTCTCTGTGTGTTTGATATTTCAGATAAGGAACTCCATTCCAACACAAATTCACTCGACAGCCTGCCTGAGGTGGTCTGTCAGTGACTCTTCTGCATGAAAAGCTGGACGCCTGGTTGCAAACTAGTCAACTCTGAGGCCCTAGCATATCCACAAGCCTGTTAAGATTTCCAGGCTTTTCTAGCACAGCAATTACCAATGTTAAATTTTCCTTTCTTTGGCTGTAGTGGGAGTGGAACTGGGACCTTGTACTTCCTAGACAAACACAATTACTCTGTGACGTGTGAGCGTGCACACACACACACACACACACACACACATACCCTACATTGTTGGAATCACTGTGCACCATATCCCAGCCCCTCAATCAGTACAGTCTAGCAAATGCTCTACCACTGAGTCATACCCTCAGCCCCTTTTGCTGTAAAACTCAAAGCTCCCATCTGAAAGGAAATAAAAGAGTTTAATCTAGAGGGTTTCTGGGTGACCATGATGCAGGAACATAGATTTAGATCACATGGAATTCCATGTTCAATTTGGAAGCAGTCTCATGAAGTTTTATAGTATTGCAAAACGAAGCCTTAAATCAAGTAGGTAAGTTTAAAATCCATTGGTTGGCACAGCCGAGAGAGAGAGAGAGAGAGAGAGAGAGAGAGAGAGAGAGAGAGAGATAGGAGAAACTTTTCTATAGCCCAATATGCTTGTAGGATATTAGTGGAAGCTAGTGGTCTGCTAAATTAATAGATTCTAGAATGCTTTTTAATCTATTACTCACAGGATGGAACTTCAGACATAGGGGTGGGCAAGGAACAGATAGTTGTTCCAGGGAGGCTAGAGCTCCAAGATAAGGTAACTCCTACTTTAGATCAGTGACACTCCAGTCTCTCTGCACTACAATCAGTCTTTGCAGACGCAGATTCTTTTCGGAAGTTGTCCTTTATACTCCTCCCTGGGGGGAGTCTAGCCAAGTCCCTTACCACTGAGCCACACTCCCTGTCACTCATGCTGGGTTAAGTGTGCTCCAGGTTTCCAGCTTTTGTGAGCTGTCACCCATGCAGGGGTGGGCTTTCGGTAATTTATTGATCCTTGAATATTTTCTAATTCTGTAGGTAACCTCAATAAAACTCAATGGCTTGCCAAGTTCGGCCTTGGTGGTATCTTTACTTTGGTCTGTCCTGGCCTCCCTATCTGGGGTGATAGACGTTTCTTTATGTCTCATCAGGAATAGTCACACAACAATAGTGTCTCTGGCTTTTGAAGTCACATGGTTCCAAGGTTGTAATTTACAACCATATTCAAGATTTGAAAAATATGAGCTGGTTCACCTGTTTTTCTTAGCTTGCCACTTTCTTTTGTAAATACAACTGTGGGGTGGTATGGGAGGTGCCTTGGACAGGGTTGCAGGTAAGAGAGGAGTGCTTCTCAAGAGACCATTTTGGCTCAATTTGAGATCTCCCTAAGGAAATGGAGCAGTGTCTCCACGGTGTCTCCACAGCCATTCTGACCTTGCCAGTTGTGTTGACATTCTTGATGGTCAGCCATCCTGTGTCAGGGTCAAGGTGGCTCCCCTCAAATCCCATGCCTTCCTCGCCTGCCTCAGTTGGACTCCACCCTTAATTTGGGCACTTTAAGGGGATAACATTCCTCATCTCCACAGGCACCCAGGAGGCCTTCTCATGGGGGAAATAAATCATTAGTAAGAGCATGGCTGGCCTTTATCTGTGGCTGCAGCCCTGGCCCCGGGGAGGTGGCAGAGGGACTGGGGCTACTGAAGTCTTCACCTCCCTGGGCCTGGGAAGGCAGTACTGACAGAGAAATTAAAATCCTCTCCCTCCCTTATCAGCTTCACCAGAAACCCCTCTTGGATGTGCTGCGCACTGTTAACCGGTTAGGGTGTCTAAATAGCAGTATGTTTCCCACAGCCCAGGCTTCTAAATCATGCTGCTTAGCACAGTGTTTAAAAATAAGCATTGACTGCTTTTGTTCAGCTTTACATGTCATATGTGTTTACCACGAATAATTTAGAAGATATTTGAGAAAAAAAAAAAGTAGATAAAAGAAAAAAATCCTCCATAATGCCTCTCTGAGACCGAAGTTGTAAACTTAGAGAACTTCTATTTAGACTTCATCTCCCTTCTTCTCTCACCCATTCTTTAATTTCTTTTTTTGTTAAAAGTAATTCAAAAGGAAATAATACAGGTAAAATACAGCCTTAACCCATGCTTATATTAGTACTTCATTTTTTATCTCCTTTTATCTCTCCTCTCCTCTCTCTCCTCCTTTTCTTTTCTCCTTTGCCTTCAGGAATCTTGTGGGTCAGTTGAAGCCCTTCAGGTCACCCTCTGAAACAGTCTGCATGCCTGTCCTGTCCTGATCTGTTCTATGTACTTTTGATTTTGGATGTTCAATTTGTCTTTTCTAGCATAGATTATATGTTTGTTGTTGCTGCTGCTGCTGATATTGTTGTAATACATACAAGAGACAAAAAGAGTCTTGGACCCTGAAGAACCTCCACCACGGAGCTGGTCCTCACCCTACCTTCTGCACAGGAAGATTCTGAGCTGGTGATCGATCCCCTTGCCTTTACTTCCTAAGTAACTGGGACTACAGATTTGAGATAACAGGCCACTGGTTCTTTTCTGTAGAAGTCTCCTTGGAGTTGTTACTTACTTTTAGGTCATTGTTTTTTATAGTCTGTGTGATGGTGTGAATAGGTATGGCCTATTAAACTTGTGTGTTTGAATGCTTGGCCCATAGGGAGTAGTACTATTAGGAGGTGTGTGTTTGGATGCTTGGCCCATAAGGAGTAGTGCTCTTAGGGGGTGTTGCTTTATTGGAGTAGGTGTGGCCTTGTTGAAGGTAGTGTATCACTGTAGAGGCAGGCTTTGAGGTCTTATATCTGCTCAAGCTATATACCCAGTGTAACACACAGTCTCTCTCACTGCCTGTGGATCAACATGTGGAAATCTTGGTTCTTCCAGCACCAAGTCTGTCTGCACACTGCCATGCTTCCCGCCATAATGATAATGAACAGAGTCTCTGAAACTGTAAGCCAGAAAACATTAAATGTTTTCTCTTATAAGAGTGGCCTTGGTCATGGTGTCTCTTCTCAGTAGTATAGCCCTAACGAAGATGGTCTATTCTGTCCATATTTTTTTTAGTTGTATTGGTGTGTAGAAACACTATACTGGTCTTAGTCTTGACTGCTCAAATGCTGACTTTTTAAAATTGCTTTCATCCTGGTTAGTTTTGGTTTGTTTTGGTCAACTTAGTAAAATGATACATCCTAGAATCACCTGGGAAGAGAGAATTTCAACTGAAGAATTGCCCCCATAAAATTAGCCTGCATCTCTGGAGCGTTTTCTTGATTGATAATTGATTTAGGAGGACTTGGTCCACTGTGAGCAACACCATCCTTAGGCAGGTGGGTCAGGTCTATGAGGAAGCTAGCTGAGCAGGAGCCAGGGAGCCAGTGAGCACACTAGTAAGCAGAGTCCATGCATGGATTCTGATTCCGTTCCTACCTGGAGTTCCTTCCCCGACCTCCCGCAGTGACAGACTGTGACCTGGAAGTGAAAGCTGAAATAAACCCCATCCGTCCCTCAGTTATTTTTGGTCATGGCATTCATCACAGCAACAGAAAACAAAATAAGAGAGTTGTTAGATAATTCTTCTTCTGCTTCTGCCACAGATGCTATCTGTATTTTGTTATTCTTTTGAAATAAGTGACTCTTGAAAGCATTAAATATTTCTCTTGATAGTGGTGTTTGTTTTCTTTCTGTGTAAAAGGCTTCACAGTAAGCTCTGTTGATGATTCTGTTAGATTTTTGTGTAGCAGAAGCAAAATACCCCCAAGAACCAACAACAAAGGAGTAGGGGGTTGTTTTAGTTGATTGTTGCCAAGGTTTCTGTACCTCACAGTAGTAAGGGAGTGGCGGTCAGAAGCCTTGGCCACCATGGCAGACAGGAAGCAGAAAGGAGCCCCCCCCCCCAATACAGCCAATGACCTATTTCTTCCAATTAGGGTTCAGCTACAGTTCAATTGCCTCCTAGGATACTTCAAATTCTGAGTCCACCAATGGATTTAAACTATTCACTAGGTCAGAGTGCTTGTGACTCAAATATCTCTGGAGTCCAGTCCATTGTTGTTTTGTTTTGTTTTGTTTTGTTTTGTTTTGTTTTCTAAGACAGGGTTTCTCTGTGTAACAGCCCTGACTGTCCTGGAATTCACTTTGTGGAGTAGGCTGGCCTCGAGCTCACAGAGATCTGCCTACCTCTTAGGCAGTGGGATTAAAGATGTGTGTCACCAAGACTTGGTGTTTTGTTTTTGTGGAATCAACTTCTTTATAAAATTATTAACATAAAAATAGAAGAATCCCAGGCCGGGCAGTTGCGTTGCACACCTTTAATCCCAGCAATTGGGAAGGAGAGGCAGGCAGATTTCTGAGTTCAAGGCCAACCTAGTCTAGAAGTGAATTCCAAGTCAGCCAGGACTACAGAGAGAAGTCCTGTCTCAAGAAAACAAAAAATGGTGTGTGTGTGTGTGTGTGTGTGTGTGTGTGTGTGTGTGTGTGTGTGTGAATCCCAAACCAAATAAACCAATCTAGGTATCTCTCAATCCAATTAAATTGGCTATTAAGAAGCAGGCGGATTTCTGAGTTCGAGGCCAGCCCTGGACTACACAGAGAAACCTTGCCTCGGGGAAAAAAAAACAAACAAACAAAAAAAGAAAAAAGAATAACTACCTCAGGTGGCCATTCGTGCATTCCGATAGTGTTGTATCTCCTCCCAGCTTCTACTTAAAGATTCATATGTAAAATCTTCAGAGAACTTGAGCCTTGGAGCTACTGCTAGGATAGCGAGCTAGAAGGGCCTGGGATTGACATCCTTTCTTTCTACAGTCCCAGTCAGTAACAGGCAAGGTGAGAGTCCAGCATCCCAGCTCTTGACAGGTAATCCTGTTCTCACTGCTCCTGCCCCCTTCTGATAAAAACACTTAGAGTCTAATCCTTCTGACAGCATCTCTTCCTCTAAGACTTGAGCTTCGCTTTCTTGGGTAGCATAACATTTACATTCATTGATTCTTTTTTTTTTATATGCGTATGTATTTCAGACAGCGTTTCTTCTAGTCCACATTGACCTTGAACTCACCGAGTAGATGACCTTGAAGTTCTGATCCTTCTGCCTCTATTGTCCCACTGGAGTTTCTTCTGTTGTTTTGTTAATAAATGTAAGAGGAACTATAATCAGCTTATTTTACAACTAATCACCAGCCTTTAGCCCCAACTATCAGCTTTTTTGTCATTAACGTTTTAATTATTTATCTATTCATTTGTTTGTTAACTGTAGATTCTGAGGATGAAACCTAGGGCATACTGGGCAAGCTCTACCACTGAGCTACATCTTCGGTTTTAGTTGTCTTTATTTGAGTAATTTAATTTAGAAGGGCTGTTGAAAGGTGTAATGTTTTTTTTCCAGTTTGTCAGTTTGTAGTTTAGTTGCACTGCCGTCTGCACATACTGTTTGGAAGTCATGGGTGCTGTGGTATCTACCTGCAAGACTGTTTATTTCTAAAGCTTTCTTATTTTGTTGGAAAGGATGCATACCTCCCCTTGCACAATTTTCCTCCTATCTGACAGATCAAGTTTGCTATCATTTCCTACAAATTTCTCTGTCATAAGTACTTTTTTTTTTTTAATGCAGTAACAATTTCAGGGAAAAGGGGGTAGACTTTCTCATACCGATCATAAATTTATCAGTTTCTTCTTGGAATTCTGTCGGTTTTGTTTCACATATTTTAGAGGCTTCGTTTTCGTGAGGCACATCAAACTCCCAGCCCTTCTAGCGGCTCACAGAGTCTCTTTCGTTTATAACCACAGAGTCTTTTATCTTTGTAAATGCTTTTTGCACTAAGTTTGATAGGATCTGCTGCTGGAATTGCTGTCCTCTGCTTCTGTGCGCCTGCTAGTGCCATGGGGCTGCCGTTATTGTTGTGCAGTCAGTAACCTGCAGCTTCGTCAGCAGCTTTTCAGCATGGCTGGATTACCATGTGTGTCTTGTTCTGAGCACCAAAGCGCTAGATGCAGAGAAAGCCAATCGGTTGGATCCTATCTTCTGATTTGTAACTTAAATGGGTTCAAATTTATTACAAATATCAATAGGAGATATGTTTTACTTACTTTTGGGGTGTTATTCTGATGTTAGTTTTGAGTGCTTTTTTCTTCACCTCTCTGCTCTCCTTTCTGTTCTACTTGATGATCCAAACTTTTAAAATTCCCCTCTGCCAATTTGGGGACTCTAGGTTTTATTTCTATTTTTAAATGATTATATTTATAATTCTTAAGTATTTTGAAAACCTAAAATGCAAGAAATTACAAGAACCAAAATTCCCCAAATCTCAGTATTTTCAGCATCAGAAATGAATCACTTAATATTTTGACATTACTTTCAGAAAAAAATTCTGTTGTTAGTATAACAATGAAATATATTTGTTACAAATTTCAAATAAAGCAATGAAGAAAGGTTAGAACATTGTCTAGGGTGAAGAGTTAGATCAGTTGGTAACGAGCTTACCTTGAATGCATAATGACCTAGGTTTAATCTCTAGGACTCACGTAGACCACTGAGCATTGTAGCAGAAACTTTTTTTTTGTTGTTTTTTTTTTGTTTTTTGTTTTTTTGTTTTTCGAGACAGGGTTTCTCTGTGTAGCCCTGGCTGTCCTGGAACTCACTTTGTAGACCAGGCTGGCCTTGAACTCAGAAATCCGCCTGCCTCCGCCTCCAGAGTGCTGGAATTAAAGGCGTGTGCCACTACGCCTGGCTGTAGCAGAAATTTTTAATCCCAGCACTGGGAAGGTAAAGACAGGAAGTTCCCCGTCCTCCTTGGCTAGCTACTGTGGCCTAATGGCTGAGCTCCATGCCAGTGACTCTGTCACTTAAGGAGTGGAATGGTGTTTGAACTTGAATCAGGCTTCCACAGGCATACACATGTGCGTGTGTATGTCCCATATACGTATGAGGTACCTGAAATTCCCAACTCTCATATCTGCTCACGGAGTCCTCTATCTCTATAAATGTGTGTGTGTGTGTGTGTGTGTGTGTGTGTGTGTGTGTGTGTGTGTGTTGGGGGTGGGGGGAGCAGGGTGTGAAGTTCTATAGTATCTGCTCCTAGAACTGCAGTACACAATCTAGATTTTACTACGCAGTAACACATTCGATCTGTTGTCTTTCTGAGTCTGGATTATTTGCCTTTCATGATAGTTTCCATGATAAACTCCAGCCATTTTCCTGCAAATGATATAGCTTGGCTCTTCCTCATGGTCATTGGCCCTTCCTAGTTTTCTGGTAGACACAAATCTAAAGATTGGAGGGTATCATCCACATATGAGAGAGAACATGCAGTGTTTTTCTTTCTGGGTCTGAGTGTCCTTGCTCAGTATAACTTTGTCCAGTTCCATTAATTTTCTTGAAGTTCCCATGATTTTATTTTTCTTTGCAGTTGAGTTAAATCCTGTGGTCAGCGGTTAGTCTGCCTCTCTTTGAGGGTGGTTTGAGGTCAGTTACATTTAAAGTTTTTATTCAGAGAGATTTGCTGATTCCTGTAATTTTGATTGGTTGTTTTCTGTATGGCTTTGTTATTGTTTGTTCCTTTTTGTAATCCCTCCTTTATTAATATTAGCGACTTGGTGGTTATTGGATTGGATATGACAGATTTTTTTAATACTTCTTATTTATTCATTTATGCCTTTCATTAAATTCACTTTGTTTTATATTGAATTTTTTAATTTTAATTTTCAAAATTTAACTGAAAAATAATTACACCTTTTCTCTCTCATGTGCGTGCGTGCACAGACACTTCACTTTTTCCTTTTTGTTGTGATTGAGAGCGGCCTGATTATCCCTCTACTTACACTTTAGAGGCATGTAGTTCTCGTGCGGGTCTCACCCAGTACCACAGTTTGTGCTTATCTTGAATTGCCCGTTTTCCATTGTCTATCTTAAGAGACAACTTTGCTGGATCCAACAATCTTGGTTGGAGGTTCTTTACTCTCCAGTTTGGCCATCCATGCTTTCTTGCTCTTTAGGGTTGAAGACAAGGAACCCGATACTATTCTAATGTATTTGCTTTTGTAAATGAGGTAGTATTCTTTCTTATAGCTTTTAATATTGTGTGTGTGTGTGTGTGTTGTATTTTTTGACATCATAACTTTAATATGTAGTCAAGAGATTCTACTGCTGTCATGTCTATTTGGGGTTTCTATGTCTCTTGGGTTTGAATGTTCATTTCTTTTTCTGGATATGAGGACATTTTTTTTCTTTTGGTATAATATCATTGAAAATTCTTTATGCCATTGGTCTTATCTCAGCTCCTTTATCATGTGGACTTTTGGCCATGGTCAATTATTCCTGATTTGGAGTTCTTAGCTGCTATCTATGGCCATGCTTCCTTATTTTGTTTTTCCGTATTCATACTTGCTTGTGATGTTTCTTTAACCTTGCCTTCCATTTCTGATACTTCCTCTTTTGCCTGACTAATCCTATTAAGAGATGCTTTCTATTGTGTTTGAACCTCATTCAACTTTTCATTCCAACATTTCTATTTATTTTTCTTTCGAAATTTTAGTTTTCCTACTGGGGGTTTCTTCCCTTTTGGTGGCTTCCGTCTATAGCACTGATTTTCTCACCTATTTTGTTGACTTTTCTTCGGCATTGCTGACTTTCCTCTCCAGGTTCTGGATTGAATTAATCTGCTTGTTTGTAACCTCGTGGAGGTCACTTACTGTTTTTACTGTTCAATGTTTGAAAATTTAATGTCGAACTTTATCTATTGCAATATCGTTCAGTACACTATTGGAAAGTTACAGTCTTTGGGAGATGATAATAGCTTTGATAATAGCTTTTCTTTTTCATGTTTCTTTTATTTTTGCAATATAACTTGTACGTTAAAAAAACCATGTTATCTCTTCTGTTTTCGTTAAGAATCCTCTCACCGAACAGCCTAATTTTGAGTGCTAAATCTCCTGCATCACTCACTAAGGTGAAAATAGCAATAATATTAAATTGTTCAAGATACAGAAATGTGCTTTGAAGTTAAATATCATGTAAGATGAATGCAACAAATATCAAATGAATGACATTAAGGAGTAGGAGGGGAATGCAAGGTTAAACAAATAAAAAGAAGAAGAGAGAGAGTGGGAAAGAAAGTCACAAAGAAGCAAGAAATTAGAAAATATGAAATGAATGAAGTTTGATTTGGTTGGGAGGTATCTTTGCATTAAGATTTCATTATATCAGATTTTTTATGAAACATATTTGTGCTACATTTTTAGCTGTTCCATTCATTTTTTTTTAAACATAGGGAAACATTTTCTATTGTATCATTGAATTTTTTCTATTAAAAATGTTCTCCACCCTGTGTGTGTGTGTGTGTGTGTGTGTGTGTGTGTGTGTGTGTGTGTGTTTGCAACAATGTGAGGTTATATATACAAAGGCCAGAGGGTATTTTGGGACATATCACTCTCCTTTTTTTTTTTTTTTTTTCTTTTTTGAGATAGAATCCCCCATTGAACTTGGGGCTCACTGATTGGCTAATTAGCTAGCTGGGGATCATGCTGTTTCTGCCTCCCAGTACTGTGTTTAAAGGTGTACATTACCACAGCAGGTTTTTTCTACATGGGTGCTAGGTATCTGAACTTCAGTCCTCATTCTTGCACAGTAAGAACCTTTTTTACGTTATATGATCTCCATTTTATTTTATTTTTGACATAACATCTCTATGAGTTCTATGCAACTCCCATATCAGGCACTCCCAGTCCCTTCATATTCCCCTCCCCACCTTGGTAACCGCCCCAAAATAAAAGTAAGAATATAAAAAGTCCAATTTGTGTCATCCATACACATAGTCGAATGGCTAGTGGGCCATCTCCAAAGAGAACTTCCTTTCACTCCCAGGCTCCCTGCCAGAATCCATCAACTGTGCAGATCCACACCTCAGCATCCCCTCTCAACTGTGCATCTACAGTCATCACTACCTCAGCAAAAGTAGCTTCCTTGATCTTCACAGTCAAGGAGAACATGGACCATGGGTCTCCACACGGGTTCTGGCGATAGCGCAGACCATGAACACGACTCCCAGTTGCAGTAGGACCACAAACCCAGTCAAGGCCCTTGGAGGCAGCCTGGACCATGGACATCATTACGGCCTCATCAGTGCAGGCTAGCAGCACTAATATGGTTCCCAGCACAGTAGCAGCATGGCCCATGGACACCACCATAACCAGCTACACAGGCTGTAGGCATCCACACAGCCCTCAGTGGCAACACAGGCCATGGCTGCAGTAGGACCACGGACCCAGGTATGGCCCTCTGAAGCAGCATGGACTCAGCCATCACCATGTCCTCAGGTGGCAGTGCAGGCCACTCAAATGAGAATGGACCCCTGGAGCAGCACGACCCACAGACATCAGCAGGGCCCCGGGTGGCAGCACAGACCGTGGACATCTACTTAACCCTCATGGGCCACGGACAGCAACATGGTTCCTAGTGACAGCAGGGTCTATAGACATCAAAGTGCCCTCAGACAGCAGCACAGACCCTGGACATCTGCACTGCCCCAGTGGCAAGAGGCTACAGACGTCAACAGTTCTGCGGCTAGCAGCTTCCACCCTACATGTGGCCTGGATGGTGCTTTCTCATCTGTTAATTTGCTGTTCAACTGCAGGAGTCAGACCGTGACTCTCCGTTTTAGTTTATCAACGAGAAAATGGATGTGTAGAGCCAGAAAAGGGGTCCATGAACAGAACAGTAGTGAGAGACTTTCAATTTTGTGAATCCAAGTCTGCTGTTCTTCACTCACTCCTTCCCATCCCCCTTTCATTTATTAAGTCAGCCATCCACACATTCAGTTATGCGTTACCTCACTTGATCATCTGAATGCCAAGTTTATGCTGGCCTCTGGGCCTGGTATTTACCAAGAGTGTTGGTTCTGAGTGCTGAATCAGTGAGTACTTACACTTAGTGGAGGCCAGGCCTTGGCAATTGACAAAGGTATCAGGAAACGCTTTATCCCATGGACACTCATACAGCTTAATTTAAGTTCCCGTCCTCGAAAACTGGAGCATGCTTGAGCCTAAAGTACGCCTTGTTAAAGTGGCATGCAGTGTTTACATGGGATCATAACAAGGTCTGCACTTGATTTTCGGCAAATATTGACTGAGGTCCCACAGAGAGCTCTCAGAGCTCAATTAGGGTGGGGCGCTGCATTGCTAATAATGGAATTTGTACACCTAATTGCTCAAGGGAGACTTGTGAAGGTCTATCTCTAACTATCATTTATAGAGTGACTGCATGGTGGTAAGACATCTCACCGATAGAAGGGGAGGCTACGCTCTGCAATTGACTAGTGAGTAAGCGTGGGCCCAGCACCTTGTCTCCAGGCTTGGGGGTTATAGGGAAGGCTGGAAGCATCCCCTGTTGTCACAGAATAAACCAAGGAAGACTGTCATCTTAGAAAGTGGCGAGTACTGGCCATATTTTGAGGCAGACTAGGGTAGTGGTGGTATCATAATTAAAAAGCTTGTGCTCCCAAATCCAGGTTGGCAATGAGTTATGAGACGAGGCTGCCAGAGATGGGAGAGAATTGAAAACAATTTCAGTTTTGGTTTCTGAATTAGAGAAAGGGTCAGGGCAGGTTTTGCAGTTATTGTACTCATGCTCTATATTATAGGATAGAGGAAGGAAAGCTGATTCTTCAGCAGAAAGAAAAGGCTTCCTCGGTTAAGTGGCTGAGGTGAGACTTTCATTCATGCTCAGATACCCCTGGCTTAAGAAGGTCAGAAGAACCACGGTAGACCCCAGACTCATTCAGACGGACAGGTTTATTAGTTACTTTTCCGTTGCTGTGATAAAACATCATGACCAAGGTAACTTCTAGTAGAAAGTATTTATTTGGGTTTATAGTCCCAGAGGATTGGAGTCCTCAAAAGCTGAGCAGATATAGCAGGTATAGTGACTGGCGCAGCAAGCAGGGGAACTCCCATCTTGAACTCCAGGCAGAAAAAGAAAGCGAACTCAAAATGGCACAGATCTTTAAAGTTCTCAAAACTGGCCCCCAGTGATACACTTCCCCCAGCAAGGCCACACCTTCTATGCCTCTTCAAACAGTGCCACCTCTTGGAGACCAAGTACTCAAATGCCAGAGCCCTGTAGAGAATATCTTTTTTTCTTTTTTTTTTAAAGATTTATTTATTTATTTATTATATCTAAGTACACTGTAGCTGTCTTCAGACACTCCAGAAGAGGGCGTCAGATCTTGTTACAGATGGTTATGAGCCACAATGTGGTTGCTGGGATTTGAACTC
>NC_034590.1:13721002-13765522 GCF_900095145.1 Mus pahari | reverse complement strand
CCCCCCCCCAGAGAATATCTTGACCAAGCAACCACTGGGAACTGCCAAGAGCTTGTCTTCCGAGTGATGGTCTTCCCAGTACTGCTTGGGTAAATCTAGGCGCTGACCTCTGTCTCTCTAGAACCTTCTGTAAAGGGAACTCACCACAGGGGCATGCCATAGGCAGATTACTGAGCTGATTAACCTCTAATTAAACAGGCCTGAGGGTAAGTGGACTTTGGCTGTCCTTTAACTCTAGGACTCAGTACATTTTAACACAAGCTTCAATGTCCTCCGTTGTAAAATGACACCGTGATAGCAAATGTCTCTTGAATGACTAATTGTGGTAATAAATGCAAAAATTTAGCATCCTTCCTGGCATGGAGGAAGTATTCAATAAACCTCAGTAGTTAATATTGTTTCCTTCAATTGCAGCTCTGGAGGTGGGGGTTATGTCACAGGGGACTATTTACAGCCCTTTGTTTGTTTGGGATGTGAAATCTGCTTTCTATGGATTCTGCTATGTCCTTGCTGAGAACATCTAGGAAAACTGGCCTGTAACACTGGACCTGGGGGAATCCCCACGGGTTTGGTCAATTTCTCTCCTTCAGCTATGGAGTGACACTCTATAAGCACTTAGCCCTCTATGAGCTGGCTGCAGGCATTATTTGTGGACACCATCTTTCTTTCTCCTTTTCTTCGTTTTATTTACTTTCTCTGTTTCTCTTTTTCACTGTCTCTGCCTCTATCTATGTGTCTTTGTCTCTCTTCTGTCTATCTCTTACTGTCTGTGTGTGGGTGTCTCTCTGTCACTCTGTCTCTCAGTCTCTCTCTCCCTCTCTCAGACAAAACTCAATATATTTAAATAAACACTACCACTGAGCTACAAGTTTTACTGTATACTTTTTATTTTGCAACTGGGCTTCATTAAGTTGGTCAGGCTGACCTTGAGTTCAAGGTATAGTGAGTGTTCCCACCTGCGGAAACACTCACTCCAGTCTAGGTTCGTCCTGAAGGGCGGGACTGTCCTAAAGGGGAATAGGCTGCGAAAGGAAAATGGAGCCAAGACAATATTTTTACTGATCAAGGCTCGAAGTTTAATGATCGAACTCCGTTTAAATAACATGGAAAGATTCCCCAGTCCCCTCCTCAGTCTTTGAAGGTGCTGAAGAAGGTCCGAAGATCGTAGGCGGGTCTAAGGATCAAGGCACCAGTGGATATCCATAGGCAGGTCTAAGGATCAAGGCACAGGTGAAGTTGTTTTCCGGAAAATCAACAGGGTCCTCTTAGTAGGCCGTGGAGACACTGTGAAGATGCTCTGGTGGATCTGAAGTTTGCTGCTGGTTTTAGTGTCTGCAGGGGGCTGGGTTTAGAAGGACAGTGATTAGTGTAAACAGAAAGGTAGGCTTGGCGGATAACTGGATAACTGCAGGTGGTCCAGTGGCGACAGAGAGCTGGGAGACCCCAACAGTATAGTCTAAGCATTAAACCTGTGATCCTCCCTCAGCTTCTCTAGTAGCAGGGGTGGCTGACCTGTGCCAAGCCTGGCCACTTGTCTTGTGAATTACCACTATATAATGTGCAATGAAAGCCTATGCTAGGAAGCGTTGGCCAATCATTAACCAATAACTCTGTTTCCATGTTCTGCTTACTGTCTGCTTAGGAATGTGTATAGTGACCACATAGCAAATAGACATCATGGAACATAAAGGCTCTTGGGTCAGGCAGTTTTGTATAGGGTTTGTCTGTGGGCTCACCTGCTAGGGAAATTCGAGGGCAGGGAGGCAGGAGTGGATGGTTTGGTGGGGGCACACCCTCATAGAAGCAGGAGGAGGGGTGATGGGATAGGGGGGTTTCTTGGGAGGGGAAAATCAAGGAAGGGGATAACATTTGAAATGTAAATAAAATATCCACAAAAAGAAAGGAAGGAAAGAAGGAAGGGAGGGAGGGAGGGAAAGAGAGAGAGGGGGAGGGAGAGAGAGAGAGAGAGAGAGAGAGAGAGAGAAAAGAAGAAAGAAAGAAAGAAAGAAAGAAAGAAAGAAAGAAAGAAAGAAAGAAAGAAAGAAAGAAAGAAGGAAAGAAAGAAAAAGATTCAGCAGCGGCCAGGCCACACTCTATGACGATGACGTTCCAGGGAAGAGAACCCTGTCTACTATGGGATGTCATATCTCAGCCAAGTCACTGTACTCAGTAGTTAAGGCTAAGGGAAGCACACAAGGTCCCAGCTGGTTTCTTAAGATGAAACTTCTCCGCGAAGCCACATATATGCAGAGCTGGTGTATTCCTGTGGCTCATCTCTGCAGGGGCTCTTCTCCTGTCTTCTCCTGTCCCCTGGGAAGCAGGGCCTGTGGGAGCCCAGGCCACGAGGTATAACAGGCACTCTTATGAACTGTGACATGATCTGCAGCTTCTGCCATGAGGCCTCCCGTATTTCTAGACAAGAGACAATGAATGGGGTGTCATCTCCCATGTTGTCCTTGCTGGCCCTTGGTGTCTCTTTGACAGGCTTCAGTTTGAAGAGCTTGGATTTTAAGAGAAGGGGAAGAAATAGCCAGCTATATCTGTGGAGTGGCCAGACCAATCCTCCAGGGCCATCCATCTTTAGACACTTGGAGAGGAAAGAAGCTTGAAGACTCGGGTCCCCAAACAGTCCAGTGTCCACAAGAGAAGGTTAACCCCAGGGCTATCAAGCCTAGAGCTGGACAAGAATTCCTTCCATGTACCAGGAGATAGACAGAATAGGCATTTATTTATGCTCGGACTTTTTAGACTCTAGGATATAGATTCAGATGTGTGCCATCTGTGGCCAACTAGTTTTGAAGGTCAACTCTGAGCGTGTAGACTGGGGAGTAAAAGCTGCTTTGCTTGAGGTTTGGGAAAGAGATGCAAGATACTATGAGCGAAGGGGTGACTGCTTGTGGTCTGTGAAGCTGTGAGGATTCTTTTAAGAAAGCTTGGCTTTGAGGTTCTCAGTAAGGGACTGAGGTGGAGTCGCTCCATCAAACCTCCAAGTCTGGGTTCTCATGGCTCTCTCTTTCCAAGGGACAGGGAAAAAAGAGTTAGCAATATCGTTGGACACTAAAGAATGCATCAGGTTGTAAGTTTCCATACTTAGAACACAGCTTTAGAAAATGGGTTCAGTGAAACAAGAGAAACCTGGCGTTCACGGAGGGCTGTTGAGAGGAACATGAGTGTTCCTGAGTGGGTGAGAACTCTGACCCTCTCCCTCCCTGCACATTTACATGAGTGACTAGCAACTGTCTTACAAAAGGAGTCCTCAGCTCTGGCCACAAACACTGAATAAAAACAGTAGTCATTTCTGCTTGTTGAACAGAAATCAAAAGCTTGCATGCATGAGTGAGCCCAAGTCACTTGGGAACCTGTCATTAGTCGATCTATTCACTCCATACACATAGATTAGATGTTACTGATGACAGAGAGGTTAAGGACCTGTGTGGTGAGAAGGCCAGTGCATGACTCTCTGATGTGGTCTCTGGTCCTGAGGCAGGTATATCCCAGGCTGGCAGAGTAACTAGGAAACTCTGAAATCTGAAGAACATACACGTTTTCTCCCAATTGCTGCACTCTTGGGATGATGGCATTTTATTGTACTGGATTAACTTCATGGTTGACATTGCTTCCAGCCAGAAGCAGCTGGCACTACCAGCCAAATAGAACCTGTATAGAGGAAGCCAGATCCACTGCCTCAGAGATTGGACAGCGTGTGCATCAAGGCTTAGTAGCGGGGAACGCTAGAGTGAGAGAATCCAGAGCCACAGTCTAGCCATAGGGGCACTTGGGTGATAAGTTGTGAAGGGAACAGGGTAGGAAGAAGCCTATTGGGTGGTGTTAGAAGTGGGCTTTCTGAACTGTCCAGGATATCCTAAACATTGACATACAAACAAAGACACAGACGGGCCTCCTGAACTCCCAACAGAGACAACAAGTGAACATTAAAAAATAGGAGGCAATGAGGGAGCTTATCCTACCAGTCATCTAATAAATACAACTGTCTACTATTGTTGCATGCTAGGATAAGCACTTTGCATGCATTATCTCGGTTAATTTTCCCCAGAATTCTGAGAAGCACATATGTTTCACTATCCCCCCTTTATAGGTGAAGAGACTGGAGCACATGGAAGTTTGCAAGAGCAGAGGCAGAGACCTTCACCCTATGTCTGTGGATTCAAGAAGTTATGCGGAACCTGGATGTTTCCCGTCTAAGTTCCTCTTCCCATCTTACCACCTGCACAGAAGAAGGAGAAAGGGTTGGGGCAGAGCAAATATAAGACTTCAGAACATTGGGAGTTCAGAGCACATATACTTTAGGACATGTCTATAGACCAGGCTATCACAATCCCCTGAGCCAGCTCTCAACAAGTATGTAGACTTGTTTACGATGGATTTGTCTTTGTACCTGTTCTTCCTCCTACGTACTGTACTGGAACTGTAGAGCATAGGGTGAACAAGGCAAAGGGAAAGCCTCTTACCTATAATCTCCAGGGGCCACCAAGGAGCTGCACATTGAAATCTGCCTCATAGGAGGCTCCTGTTGTATGGCCCTATTCCTTGGAAGACAAGAACAGGTATCTACTCACCCCAGATAGGGAACTGAAGGGTGCTACCAAAGTCCAACTTGTGAATCTCTGAGTTTTATTGGGGTTACTTACAACAGAAATGACTCTCTGCAACCATAAACCTGTTCCAATTAAATACTTTCTATTTACAAAAATTGCTGTGGTGCCTCTTCACAGCAATCGAGCACTGACTAGAAGAATATGCTTGGGGAAGGAGGGGCCTAGGGAACCTTGGTAGTTTCAGGAATTTCTGAAGCATTTGGACATTTTTAGCTTACTAAGCTTCCATGCAGGATAGAAGGTTTTATCACCCTTGGAGCATCCTGTTATTTCACCTCTGTTTACATCCTGTGTCTTAAGGACTTCCTGTCTAAAATGGGAGGATTCAATTGTAAAGGAAGCCATTGGACAACATCTTCTTTGCCCACAGAAATTTAACATCTATCCCCAGGTTAGATGTCATCTATCAAGTCACAAGAGAACAATGGCAATAAAATTAAAGATAAATAACTGAACTGTGTTAAAGTAGGATCTGTCTTAGTCAATGTTCTATTGCTGTGAGGAACACTATGACCATGGCAAGTCTTGCACAGGAGATTGTGGCCCATTTTCAATTTCAGAGGTTTAGTCCGTTATTGTCATGGTAGGAAGCATAGTAATGCACAAACAAACATGGTGCTGAAGGGATGACTGAGAATTCTACCTCCAGATCTGTAGGCAACAGGAAGAGAGAAACAATGAGCCTGGCTTGAACATTTGAACCCCCCAAACCCACTCCCAGTGTACTGGCTGGTTTTGTGTGTCAACTTGACACAAGCTGGAGTTATCACAGAGAGCTGTAAGGCATTTTCTTAATTAGTGACCAAGATGGGAGGACCCATTTTGGGTGGTGCCATCCCTAGGCTGGTAGTCTTGGGTTCTATAAGAAAGCAAGCTGAGCAAACCAGGGGAAGCAAGCCAATAAGTAACATCCCTCCATGGCCTCTACATCTGCTCCTGCTTCCTGACCTGCTAGAGTTCCAGTCCTGGATTCCTTTGGTGATCAACAGCAATGTGGAAATGTAAGCTGAATAAACCATTTCCTCCCCAACTTGTTTCTTGGTCATGATGGTTGTGCAGGAATGAGAAACCCTGACTAAGACACCCACTGTCACATGTACCCAATAAGGGCAAGCTCATAATCCCTGTCAAATAGCACCTAATGACCAAATATTCAAATATATGACCCTATGGGGACCATTCCTATTCAAACCACCACAGTATCTTCTGTTCTTTAGGAGAGCTGTGATGAATGTGAAAGAACAAGCCACTGACTGAGAGGAGATATTCACGATACAGACAGAGGAATTGATATCTGGAATATGTAAAGAATGATTGGGCATGGTGGTGTAAATGTCATCTCAGAACTGGAGGTCAGGTATGATGGTATGCTAAGTCCCTTAGCAGTCTGGGTTTCATAGGGAATTTAGAGGCAGCCTGTAGGGAGCAAGTGAAATATTGAGTGAATGTGTATTGTTTGGCTTGGGCACAGCCATATCAAAAACCACAGCTTAGGCACTGTGGGAGTAGCTAAACCTTCCCTAAGTGAGGCGCCAAAGGATAGCAGAATCTTTCTTGAGTCTGAATGGGAATGCTGAGAGTGTATAGAGAAAATATCCACCATTGAACACCCACCCCCACACACATCCATGTTTATGGCCTGAAGACTGCTCCTCTATAGAGATTACTCCTACTGTGACTCGTTAAATCTGTCTCCTTGTTCATCTGTATACAGTACCTCTACCTCCCTGTTTATCTCTATGTAATAACTTGCCTACTCACATGTAATAAAGACGCTGAGCTTCCGAGGTGCTGTGGCTTCAAAATTTGAGAGCCGGGATCCTTTATCAGATTCCAGCTTTTCTGTGTCGATGCATTTGTCATTTATTCTCTTGTCACCTGAGGTGGGTCAATCCCTGCAGTTATCTAAAGACTCAGCAGCAGCCTAATGTACATAGTGAGACCGTATCTCTAGAATCCAAGTTCTATGACAGATAACTCTGATAGAAAACTTGTCTAACATGCACAGTGCCCTTGCTTCACTCACACACACACACACACACACACACACACACACACACACACACACACTCAAACTATAGGTTAAAGAAAGTATCAACAACTCAAAAAAGTGGAAAGAAGATTAGAAAAGGCATTTTACAAAAGAAAATATACAACATAAAACTACCAAGTGTTGGCGAGGCTGTGGAGGCACTAGAATGCTCATTTTCTGTGAGCGGGAAATGCAACATGGTTCAGTAACTTTGGAAAATTGGCATGTTCTCCTAAAGCAGGACACCTGTGCACCTTCTCATCTCTCAATTGCACTCAGGGGAACACATCTCTTACAGGGGCTCTGGAGTATGAGGTGTCTAGGGGAATTGCAAAGTTTATCCTGTGATACAAAGGATTGGATGCTCATGAAAGGCAGAAAGAAGATGGAAACTCAAAATGGGCAATAGTGCCAGGTGACAAAGAGTGAAAGTAATAGGTGTAGAGAAGGAGAAGGTCACAGACTCAGGGAATCTGAAAAGGCCTCCACTTAGAAAATAAAAGACCCAAATGGGAACATAAGTATAGAACAGAGAAACAACAGCCACAGAGAGGAGACGGATGCAAAAGGCAACCAACTTTATTAGAGCAGACAGACAGTTCTCATCTGGGTGGACAGGGCACTGGAGCTGGAGTCTGCCAGAGTGGGGCTCTGGGTGATACATTGTAGAAGATCCTGGGCTTCTCCCAGAAGTTCTTTTTCTGGCCATTAGAAATTTGTAATGGTTTCAACATCCTCCGTGTGTGTGTGTGTGTGTGTGTGTGTGTGTGTGTGTGTGGTGGGAGGCAGGGGCATCCCACAACTCTGGAAGCATAAGCATCCCTCTTAAGTCTAAGTTCCCTGAACCCTCCCTCCCCTATGCTCTAAAATATGAATGGCTGTGTGGTGCAAAGACAGAAACAGGAATATTTCTAGCAGCTTTATTCATGACAGCACCTTGAGACGCCTGTCTGGATGCTTTTGACAGGTGTATGAATATACCAGCTGTGTGTATCTGCACAGGTGAGGGCTTGAAAACATCATTCTTGGCAAACAAGGTTTGGGGTAGCTATTTCATCCAGGCGGAAATATTCTGACTTAGAGAGTTAGGGAGGTACCAAAGGCTCCTAAAAGGTGAAAAAGAAATGACTGAAGAGGCTCGCAAGACTCATCTCAATGTTATGTAAGCAGTAGTTGCTGGAAGGACCACCTAAGAGTGGAAGAAGGGCACTCAACAGCTGTCTTGTGAATTGTCTTCTATACCAAGCTAGTGCGGTGAGCTTGCGAGTGTAGCTTGACATAAGCTACAGTCAAGAAGAGGGAACTTCAATTGAGAAAATGGCCTCTACCAGACTGCCCTGTGGGAAAGCCTCTGGTGCATTTTCTTAAATAGTTATTGATAAGGAAAGGCTCAGGCCATTGTTGGTAGTGCCACCTCTGGGCAGGTGGTCTTGAGGTGTATAAGAAAGAAGGCTGAGCAAGTCATAGCGAGTAACCTAGTAAGTGGCACTCCTCCACGAGTTCTGCTTTAGCTTCTGCTTCCAGCTTTCTGCCTCAAGTTCCCACCTTTATTTTTCTGGATGATGAAATAAAACCTTTCTTTCCCAAGTTACTTTTGGTCATAGTGTTTTACCACAGCAGTAGAAACCCTAATTAAGGCGGATGGCTTTTCAGTAACTCACTGCCTGTGTCTCCTACACCATTGTAAGTAACCACAAGAAACTCAATGGTTTACTGAGAAGGATGTGGATGGAAATTATTATTATTATTATTGTTGTTGTTGTTGTTGTTATTATTATTATTGTTATTTGGTTTGTCATCAGTACTGAAGAATGGTAGTCAACTTCCAAGTAAAGGTCACCTAGCAAAACAAAACCATTTAAATCAAATTCAAAATCAGATAAAACTTATCAATGATGGTATAAGTTACAATACATGTTAACTTGGCAGGACCAGGATAGAGCCCTCTAGGTGCTGGAAATATTCTCTCTCTTGATGTGAGTGATAACCACATTATGCATGAATAGTTTTAAATTAGTTAGTCTGGACACTTGACATATTTACTGGATGTATTCTACATCTAAAACAACAAACACAAAATTCAAGTCTCAAATGGTTCTTTGGCCTCTCGCTCATTACACTCTATAGGGACGTACTGATAATTGGTTCTTCACTCCCCAAATAGAGTCTGTCATTACAGCGTTTCTTGTGGCTATTGATTTAGCAATGTGCCTCACAGCATAAAGTCCTAGATGCCCAACCACTGCATCAAGAGCTCCATAGGACTAAAAGTGAATCCCACAGAAGCCTCCTTCCAGCTTGGTACCATGGGCACCTTCTGCTGAGCTCTGGGCTCTTGACTAAGATTTACAGATGTGAGGTGAATTATCTCTAAACATTTCTCCCTTCTCTCCTTCACACCTGGGGGCTAGGCTATTGGGCCACATTTGTCCGGACGACTGGGGGTCTTTGGTTTCACTCTCTATCTTCCAGTTCTATGGGCTATTGACTTCTTGGTGCTGGTGTATTTACTACCTCTAGATCCAGGATTTATACTGATGATTCACTCTCTGCCCACTTCTTTTTCCCAGCTTATGGGCTCCCCATGGGGTGGGGGAGTCAGGAAAGGGGTATAGTCATTTTTAGACAATGAAACTGAGACCCATAAAAGTGAGCAGCTCATTTGAAGTCTACACAGTTTACTTAGTGGTCTCCATGGGATTAAGGCAGGTCCTATGACATCTTCTGCAGGATCATGGTCCCAAAGTCTTTTCCAAAATACTTGGAGTGGAATGGATAGAGACCGGACCAGCTTCTTAGTTCAAGAAAGCTGAAGGTCCTAGCAGTACCACTCTGGTGCTGAAACCCTGGAAACTCCTAGAGTTGCTGATGTTGGAAAGCAGGAATTTGATGTTGTGGTATCACTGCATTGAGTGACACACTCAGAAGGGATGCAGGTACACAGAGTACTTTTTGCTTTCCTTTGACTTCTTATTGGGGCTATCCTTTGGAAGGTCCTGTTTAAGGAGGGGTTTCCATCTCAAATCAGTTACCACCTGCCACTCCTCCCCGAAACCCCCATACACACCTCAGACACACAGATGCATCTCATCAATCAATCTTACACAGCGGCTATTCAGTCATATTGACAACCAAGACCAACAATCACAAGTGGCTTGTTCTTTTCGTTATGGCTGTCTAGAGAAATAGAACTGTTTATATATATATATATAAATTTCTCACAGTGGCTTAAAGATCCAACTATTCCAAAAACAGATGTTGGACTGTTGGCTCCCCCATATTTTTTTATTCCTTTGGTTTGAGGAGTCTGTACCCTGCCTTACCCCTCCCATCTCCAAGTGAACTAACCCACACCCAGTATCTTGGAAAGTCCAGGTATCGAATGTTAAATCCATAAGTCTTGATATCTCAGCTGGCCTCCAGTGTTTGCTAGAATCTCTAAGAAGTATGCTCTAATGCTAGTGACGGCATGGACTTGCCAGCAGAGTCAGGGCAAGCAGGTAAGGAGCAAGAGCTTCCCTTCCCCATGTCCTTTATATAAGTCGCCATTTCAAATGACCCAGTCAAGAAAAATTCCTCACCAATGCACTCAGCCACTTGGGTTTTAGTTAATACGAGACACAGTCGTGTTCACAACCAAGAATAGCCATCACATTTAGGACCTGGAGAGATGATTCAGCAGTGAAAAGTGCCTGCTACTCTTCTAGAAGACCCAAGTTCAGTTCCCAGCACTCATATTAGGTGACTCACAATTACTCACTTTCTCTCTCTCTCTCTCTCTCTCTCTCTCTCTCTCTCTCTCTCTCTCCTTCTCTTTCTGCTGCCACCTTCCTTGCCCCTCTCTCTCCCAATAAACCTCTAAAAAAAATGGAAGAAAAAAAAAAAAGAAGAAGAAATGTGTCAAGGTTGTTGTTGTCAAGTGGGGGAAGATGACTCTTAAACTGGGACACAGAAGTTTCTGGCACACTCTGATGGGCTGTATTACTCAACAATGTCCTTGCTGGGTCTCTACAGGCAGGCACTCTGTATTGTTGGCCATGGGTCTGACAGTGGCCATCTGCCTTCCTGTCCAATTCTCCTTTGTGGATATACCGCCCCATTTTTGCTATTCCTTTGGTTCGAGGATTCTGGATCCTGCCTTACCCTCCCATCTCCGAGTAGACTAACCCATGCCTAGTCAACAGCGTATTCCATGTTCTTGGCTGTTATGATTGGGTCTGAGATGGACATATGACTTAGGCTTGGCTACTGAGGATCAGTCTTGGGACCTCAGGGTTTTGCGATGGAAGAGTGGGTAAATATTGATTCGAAACCACTCTTGGAATAGGAGTTCTTGACCTGAGTTCATGGACAGAATTTCTTTTTTTTATATAGTGTGTTTCCTATCTGTGGTACTTAATCTTTATTGTCATCTTGACTCAGACATAGACACTTTTGGGTATGTCTGTGATAGTGTTTCCCGAGATGAGAACATTAGGAGGACTCTAACTAATCAATGGAATACTCCCTTGATGGAGTCATAATATGAGGGCATTAATATGAGGGAGGTGGTAAAAAGTGGGCAGAGGGCCAAGTTGGAGGACTATGCAACCCATATTTCCTACACCATGATGTTAATAATCATGGATACATGAGGGTGAATAATGGTTGTGCTGTGAGAGAGGTGTTAGTTTAGATAGAGAAATCAGGGCAGACGTTTCTGAGAGGGTGAAATTTTTTTTTTCAGTTCAATTTTGTTTTATTTTATTTATTTATTTATTATTATTTTCTTTATTTACATTTCAAATGCTATCCCAAAAGTTCCCTATACCCTCCCCCTGCCCCTATTCCCCTACCCACCCACTCCCACCTCTTGGCCCTGGCCTTCCCCTGTGCTGGGTCATATAAAGTTTGCAAGACCAAAGGGCCTCTCTTCCCAAAGATGGCCAATTAGGCCATCTGCTACTTATGCAGCTAGAGATACGAGCTCAGGGGGTACTGGTTAGTTTATATTGTTCCACCTACAGGGTTGCATCCCCCTTCAGCTCCTTGGGTACTTTATCTAGTTCCTCCATTGGGGGCCCTGTGCTCCATCCAATAGCTGACTGTGAGCATCCACTTCTGTGTTTGCCAGGCACTGGCATAGCCTCACAAGAGGCTGCTATATCAGGGTCCCTTCAGTAGAATCTTGCTGGCATGTGCATTAGTATCTGGGTTTGGTGGCTGATGATGGGATGGATCCCCAGATGGGGTAGTCTCTGGATAGTCCAACCTTTCATCTTAGCTCTAAATTTTGTCTCTGTACTTATATCCTTTCATGGGTACTGGATTATCATGGGCCTCTCCCCTGTGGTCCTAATGGGTATCAGGATAGTAGGGAATCTGGGAGGACAGTGGTATGCTCATAGCAGAGAAAAGTATCTTACTTTTCCTCTTAGCCTCAATCTTACTCTTCCTGTCTCCCTTCTACCTTTCTCTCCTTCTTGGATCTCTGGACAAGATTGAGATTCTTCACAAGGCCAGGTCCTGTCAGATGCTGGGACTCAGACATCAGGCAAGAGCATACTCCATGTGGGGGCACACTCCAATACCAGCACCAGGATCACAGACTTTATTAGGCAACCAGTGCTTCAGCTCAACCAAGCCAATAGTCACATAACATATTGTCTCAGGGAGGCACTAATGAAATCACAATGGTGAAGCCTTGGTTAACAACATTCAGAATCAGCGAGCAGGGTCCTTAGTTCGATTTGTGTAGCCGTGTTCTATGGTAGCTTAATTCATTGTTCACCAATTCCGGTTGTGCATTAATTACAGGCGGCTGAATGGTAATTAACTAATCACAGTGTCACTCCTTTGCTGTTAGGAAGACCTCATTAATTCCAGTCTGTAAGGCTGCTGGTGCCTTTTGCCCCAGTGCCACCCCCCTCTTCCAAGTCTCTTTTTCTTTTTGGCTGCTCTTGACTTATAATCAAATATGAAAGTCATGCATTTTTTAATAACTTCTCAGCTGTTTTCGGCACTGAAAAATTCATGGTATTACACAGCCCCTTTCACTAATGTTTATTCATTATGCAGTCTTCACGTTTGGTGGTACCTTACCAATAGGCCATTAGTATGGCTTCGAAGGCTCTTGGGAACCCCCAGTCTAGGGCCATCTTGAGTAATGAAGAAAAAGATTTCTAGAGAGGTTTTTGTGTTTGTTTGGTTTTGGTTTTGGTTTTTAATAGTTTTTTTTCTTAAGTTTTAATTTGTTTATTTATTCATTTATTTAATGTATAAGTGCTCCACTACATGTAAATCTGCATGCCAGAAGAGGGCACCAGATCCCGTTATAGATGGTCATGAGCTACCACGTGGGTGCTGGGAATTGAATTCAGGACTTCTGGAGGAGCAGCCAACGCTCATAACCTCTAGAGAGGTACTAGTGACTGTGTGATCATCTCATGGGTGAGGCCAGAGGCGTTTTCCCTTGGTTGGGTCCCAGGGCTTTGTGCTCTAGTAACAGGCATGGCTGTGGACCCTTATTTCCTTCTGTTCCCATGTGCTGTGCCCACCTCAGGAAGTGTTCCATCTCATTTCCTCTTGAGTACAAGCTACAAGTTTGAAGGTAAAAGGTCCCCCCAGGCTTGTGTGTTTAAATGCGTGGTCCCCAGGTAGTGGGGCTATTTTGAGGAGACTGTGGGCCTGGCTAACAGAAATGGGTAGTAAACTGGGGGTGGACCTATGAGGGGTATAGCCCAGTTCAACCCGCAATCCCATTTGTGGTGGTTTGAATAAGAATAGCCCCCATAGGTCCATACATTTGAATGCTTGGTCATCAGGGAGTGAGGCTGCTTGAAAAGGGATAGTAGATGTGGCCTTATTGGAGGTATGTTGCTGGGGCTGGGCAATGAGCTTTCAGAAGCCCAAGACAGGCCCAGTGTCACTTCTCTCTTCCTGCTACCTGCAGCTCAATATGTAGAACTCTCAGCTGCTTCTCTAGCACTGTGTATACCTACATGTCACCAGGCTCCATGCTGTGATGATAATGGACTAAACCTCTGAAACCATAAGAATTATGGTCATGGGATTTCTTCACAGCAAGTGAACACTGACTAAGGCACCACTCTTGGCTTCCTGACTCTGTACTATGTGATGAGCTCTGTTTGTGTTTGCCATCAGGCCTTCCCTACCACAGTGGACTGACTGAACCCTCGAATCCAAATAAATCCTTATTCCCTTAAATTGCTCTGTCAGATACTTGTCTCAGCAATGGGAAAAAGAGTTAATAAACCTGGTGCACATTAGAAGCCAGTAATCCCCCAGATGTCTGCCCCAGAATGATTCAGACCCTCATCTTCTTCCCATGAGGGTGTGTACTGTTGTCATGGAGAGTTTGGGTTCATGTTTACATGTATAATGAAGCTTGGTGGGGTGGTACATGTCTAACTTCAGGAGTGGGTTGGGGGAGGGATGGTGGCTGAAATGGGAAGACTGTAGCAAATTCAAGGCTAGTGCCAAAGTAATAAGACTCTGTCTAGGATGCTTGCTTAACATGTAGGAATCCACAGGTTTGAGCCCCATCACTACATGAACTGTGTAGAGGAACTGGAGTTCAAGGTCATTATCAGTGATATATGGACTTTAAGGCCAGCCTTGATTACATGAAGCCCTGCCTCAAAAAACAAAGATTAAGACAAAAGATTAATACAAAGAGTTTTTTGAGTGAGTGCTCACTCCTAAATGTCTGGCCCTGCTGAGAACCCCTAAGGTAATTCAGAGGTAGTGGACTGTCCAGAACCATCCCTTGATCTAGGTGTCTCTAATCACTTCTGTGATGGAGCACAGCAGGGCTCTTGTTCCACCCCAAAGTAAGCACTCTTGAGGAGAGAGGTTTGTTTAAAGTCATGACAAGTATATGGGCAGGAACTCAACTATCAAGATAACAGGAAAAGCATCACAGAGTGGTTCTGGGTAGCCTCTTCTTAGATCTGAAGCCATTGCCAGGGGTCAAGGACCTCTTGTTACAGTTCTGTCAGTCCACCCACTCCAGAATACTTCAGAGTCTGAACATGTCTACTTAGCTCTCATCCCTGCTGGGCACTTCCATTTGCTGCCTGCTGCCCTGCATTTTGCTCAGTGGGCTCCATGTCTTCCTTTAGTTTCATCTTAATTACTACCTCTTCTGAGGAGCCTTTCCTGAAGTCCTGGTGCATGAGTTTCCTCCTCTGTTCTGTCCCCATAACTCAGGTGGGTTTTTTATTCAAGCACCATCTCTGCATTAAACATTTCCTGTGTTAATTTTAAAGCCATAACCTTCTATCCCTTGTCTACAAAGATTCACAGCCAACTCATAATGCAAGATGCATTCAATCCAACTTCAAAAATTCCCATTGCCTTTAACATTTCTAACACTATTTAAAAATGCAACATATTATGCCTAGAAGGATTTAAGGGATGCACAGCAATAGACTAGATTGGCTGTTGAGACAAAAGGCCCAAGCATGTGGGAGCAGGTGGGCACAGAAGATGACGTGTCTGATTGTGCCACATGCCCTGAGTCTGTGCTAAGGCAGAGGGCCAATGGAATAGGAAGGCAGCATGTGGCCATGATGTTTTACAAACCCTACTGAAGCTGGCTTTGGGTTCCTGGCTCACAGGAACACTTGGGCCTTAGGTCCATACCAGGAGTAGAAGGCTGTGAAGTGGGTGGTGCCTGTACAAGGTTATGCCCATTAGCTAAATGAAATAGTCAGAGACTATTAGCAAATTGAAATAGTCAGAGACTCAGTTTCAAGTGCCTATAGGCCTAAGCTCCAAGTGATCTGGGACTTGATCTGCTCCTGGCCTCCTCTCAGCCCATGCCCTTTTTAAGGCACAGAAAGGAGAGAACTAGTCCTGTCCCTACCAGCAATTCCCAGACACCTTCAGAGCTTGGACCCTACGCTCTGTTTCTTCTGCAAACACCTTGTCAGGATGCATCTGGCTGGCCATGGCAGGGATGTCTGTCCCCTCTAGGGAAAGGGAGAGGACAATCCAGAATAGCGGAATATAGTATGTCTAAGTTTAACCCCCAGATCTTCCTTGGTATGAGCATCCTCCACTGGCCAGTTTCCAGCTTGACTTTTTTTTCATGCTGAGATAGAACCATGGGCCTAGTTCATGCTAAGCAGATGCTCTACTACTGGGTTACATCTAATGTTTTCCCATCCTTTTATTTTATTTTATTTTAAGACTTGACTTTTTAAAAAAAGTTATTCATGCTGGCCTTGAACTTACTCCATAACTGGGTCTGGATTTGTAGCCAGGAACTTTCTTAGCCTCCTGAAGAGCTGGGACTATATAAAGGACTATATAATTTGTGGGAATAGAAGTTCTGCCCTCTTTCTACTGCTCAGACCTGTGTCCTTGAACGAAGCCCCTACATAGCACTGAGCCTAGGTTGCTAGCGTACGTCTCAAAAAATAACAGTCTTGTCTTGTCCACTATACCCATGATGGGTATAAACAAAATGCTATGTGGGAATGAGTTTTGAAAACATAATGTGTCTTGTAAATGTGAGTGAGATGAGCACATTTTCCATAGTGGGGTTCATTGGATCCTGGTTCTGAGACTTATTCTAAGAAAGGGGTTCCTGGGTTATAGAAATGTGAGGAACAACCGGTGGGGTATTTCCCTTCCTACAGAGAGGTAACGTCCTCTCTGAACACAGCTGCAGGCTGGTGAGGTCTCTGCTTATTTGCAGGCCTAGGTAAGTCTACTTTTGAGTTCAGAAGGGACCAAACACAGGCTCTGTGGCCTGTTCCCAAGAGGCCAGAGAATTGTCTAGTCCTGAACTGCAACCCTGGGGGCCTGGGTGAGAAATGGAACCCTTGTTGAGAGGATCTGTGCACTGCTGCAATGAAGAGGCATCTGTGTGTGCAAACACATAACCACTCACACTAATACTCACTAAAGCACCATGACATGGTGACACAGCTACTTTAGCAGTGTCCCCAGAGTGTGTCAGGCAACAGTTAAAGGTTGTTTATGGTGACACCAGGCAAGTAGCCATATATCACCACCACTTATTCTTTGAGAAATGTAGGCACTGTAGACAATACAAACTCAGCTTGCCTTTGGAGGAATGATCACACAAGAATATATCTACTCAGAGAAGAGATGGACAATAAGACAGTAGTGTATCTCATCAAAAACTGAAAAGAATGAATAGCAAACAAACAAACAAACAAACAAAAATCCCCTAAAACAATCATTTATTATAGTGGAAAGAGAAAGGAGACAATTAAGATTCTGGTTCAGTTTTGGTAATGAAATGTCCTATCTAATGATAAAAAGTGTTTGCCGCAGACCCTTCACTTTGTACTATATCTTGGAGAGTCTAGGGACCCACTCAACATGCCTACCAAGGACTCTGCTGTGTCTGTGCAGATGGAGTAGCTTTTTAAAGCTGCACTGGACTTGGCTGACTTAGCTTAGTATTCCTGTTGTGTTGACATAAGGTGGTAGGTGGTAGGTGAAACGGTGTACTGCCCAAGCAGGCCTTTTCTGGAGTGTGTGTGTGTGTGTGTGTGTGTGTGTGTGTGTGTGTAGGGGGCGTGGGATTGCTAAGGCTGGTTTTCCCAGGAAATAAGAACTGGCCTTGACTCAACGTTTTCCAGCTTGGGTTCCTCAAATACTGATTCTGAAAGTTATCATAAGAAGGGGGTTCCTGGATTGTAGAAATTTGGGGAGCAAGCTATGAAGTATTTCTTCCTGGCAAGAGGTAACATCCTTCAGGGAAGTTCCAATGATGCCTTTAATAGAAACCAGCTCAAGTAGATTTAACCTCATTTTCCCATATTTCTTCTTCTTTAACATACTGCTTTTTATTTGTGTGTGTGTGTGTGTGTGTGTGTGTGTAAAACCTTAATTTTTCCAAACCTTATTTTATTTTATTTTTTTTCTTTTTTTTTATTATTATTATTTTCTTTATTTACATTTCAAATGCTATCCCGAAAGTTTGCCATACCCCTCCCCCACCTCTGTTCCCCTTCCCACCCACTCTCACTACTTGGCCCAGGCCTTGCCTTGTGCTAGGTCATATAGAGTTTGGAAGACCAAGGAGCCTCTATTCCCACTGATGGCTGATTAGGTCATCTTCTGCTACATATACAGCTAGAAACACAAACCCAGGGGGTACTGGTTAGTTCCTGTTGTTGTTCCGCCTACAGGGTTGCAGCCCCCTTCAGGTACTTGGGTANTTTCTCTAGTTCCTCCATTGGGGACCCTGTGTTCCATCCAGTAGCTGGCTGTGAGCATCCATTTCGGTGTTTACCAGGCACTGGCATAGCCTCACAAGAGGTCGCAATATCAGGGTCCCTTCAGCAGTATCTTGCTGGCATGAGCATTAGTATCTACCAAACCTTATTTTAAATGATGGTTCTTAAACGCTTTAAACTCCCTTTTAGCCCACCACCCACCAGAGGTAGTGGGAAAGAAAGGATATAAGGAAAGTGGACCTGAACAAAGGTTGTTTGGAGCAATTCCTGTCTGTGTTGTCTGGAAATGCACAGTTCTGTCCACAGGTTAGCAGTGACAGCTCAATCCACTTGCAAACACTTCGCTGATACACCAGCAGTCCAGTTTGGTGGAGTTAGGTTAGCAACAGTGGTGACATGACCTAGCAGAGACAACCAGGCCAGCCAGGCCTCAGCCTTGGCACAAGTCAGCAGGACAGACAAGGAAGAATGCCAGCAGTTTTTGGCTGTGCCTTTCTCAGTGAAGCAAAGATCAGTGAGAGGCCCAGAAGCGTTACCCAGCTAGCTTTATAAGCAAGCCTACCTCAGCCTCTGACACTGTCCACTGTCCTGTTTATACCCTCCAAACATTATCTTGCCTCGGCACCTGCGTATGTCTCAGCTGACATCACTCTTCAAATCAGCCCAAGTCCATGAAAGTGGCAAAAAACTGCAGCACACCACCAAAAGTGTTTTGGTGCATTTCTCTCTATGGAGTCTGGACAAATGTAGCTCAACTAGGAAGTGTAAGGTGAACTAATACGTGTATGTTGTTGGTGAAGAATCCTTCATCACATGGCTTTTCACATGCTTGCTTCAGCAGAACATCCTTTCACCTGTGTCTTCTTCAACTAAATGTTCCTTCACATGTTTGCCCCAGCAAAACACCATCCAACCAACTTTAAAAAGAACCCTTAAATCCCTAAATGTGTGTATGTTTCTAAAGCAGAAAAAGGAATGAGATCTCCTGGGTATTAGAGTTACAGGCAATTGGAGAGTACTGATGTAAGTACTGGGAACCTAGAAGAACCAGAAGTACTCTTCAAGACAGACAGATCTTTGTTTGTTTGTTTGTTTAATATCAAACTATAACCAAATGCAATGGCTTCACATCCTGATAAAAGCAAAAAGCAGATACACATGAACATGCAAAAGATGAAGGCATGTAGAAAAACATCTATTATCTGTAGCAAGCAAGGGGGACAAAGGACATCCAGACCATGTCCTTCAGAACAAGGGGAACATGTGGGTTAAATTCTAGAAGCCTATGGCTAGTCATGTGAGAGAAAACACACTAGGGGTGGACATGTTTCTGCGTATGCTCAGTATAATTATTGCTCATTATTTTAAGAAGATTGCTTATATAGTTTGGGCCAAGCTTTGCTAAAGGTCATAGAGCATGTGTTTGAAGGTTAAAGTGGCAGGTAGAATGCCTATGAGCATGCACAGCTATGTTGCTGGCATCAAGTTTTAGCCAAACATAAAGGAAAGGATACTCCAAAGGTAAATTAATGTGCAGTTTCCACCTAAAAGTGCTTGCCTCACTTAGCAGTTCACAGGAAGATACCACTGTCTCTTGCTCCTGTTGGTCACAGAGCTGAACGTTCTACAGAGGTTCTAACTCTAAGAAGGCTCTCTGGGACTTCTTAGACATAGCAGAACCTAGTTATGTAACAGTGGCTTCTTGGAGAGCCCGTATGCAGTCCTATGCTTGATACCATGGAACACCTAAGGAAAGACATTGACTTGTGTTATGTCATTAGGTTTCAGGGAGCCCACACCTCACAAAGCTCCTCATTCCTAGGATACCTAGACACTAGAGCCAGACATTTGGGTTTGCGTTGCTTGCCATTGCTGTAACAAATATCTGAGACTGAACTTAGAACAAGGTAAGTTGTACTTTAGTTAACCGTTTTAGGGACTTCAGTCCTTTACTGATTAGCCATTTTGCCTTTAAGCCCGTCTGGGCTACCATGAATAGTGGGAACAGATAGTGGGACTAAATGCCTATCTCATGAATAGGTGTTAAAATGTAGTGAGCTGAGATCTGTGAATCCCTGTTGAGAACATGACTCTAATCACCTAAATACCTCCCATGAGATCTTTCCACTTAGAAGTCTTCACTACCAGCCAAAAGCACTTTCCTAGGGACCATACATTTAAGACATGAACCCTTGGGAATGCTGATTGTCACAGACTTCTAAGCCAGGAAGAAGGTTTCAGTGCGATTGGCAAGCCACTTGGCTTTCCAGGGAAGGACCAGGTGTACTTTAGGATACTGGGATAAAATTTCCATGACCTTGTATCTCAGCTCACATATAACTTGTGCAGGTTGCCCTACTCCTTGATGCCTTCTTCAGACACCCTGTGCTCTCCGGCTGTGTTCAGGCTCCTCCCCATTGTGCTTGCATGAATGCTTGCTACAATGTTATCTGTACCTTGTTTTGCTAATTCGTGCCTACCCTCTTGTTTCAGGTGCCGTCTTCTTGACCTGGTCAACATCTCTTTCTCTCCTAGCAATAGCATTGATTCCTTTGGGAAATCCCTTCTTTTCCTTCAGCTGGCTTGTGTCTGGCATTTCTGTTTGGGTCCAGAGTTAGACATGTAATCCAGACCTGGTCAATTAATATTTTACAGCTCTGATCCCTGTAACAGCATATGACTCAAGACAGGCCAGGGAATGCTATATTGTTAGAAGACCCAGAGAAGAAACTCTCTCTGCAGGGCATTGGCTTCAGAGTTGATGTCAGGAGAAGGGAGACAGAAATGGGAAGGAAGTCAATAAGATAGCAGGTTACTGCTGTGGGCATCCTGGTGGGAGCATCCCTAGGAGGAACTTACTCTAGCACATACCAGAATGGATGGAGGTTCAGAAAGCTGGGTACTGACCCGAAAGCTCCAGTTCATTCTCAGTTGATGGCTTCCCTTGGCTATTTTAAATACAGGCTCCCTCTTGCTATTTTGCTCTCTGCACCAGCCTATCAAGCACCTGTGATGAGACTCTGCCCTTGGAAAGATATGTGGGTATTGTTATTGAATGAACACAAATACCCAGTGAGAGAGATGGACAGGCCAGTGTCAGGGCTCCCCAAACCTCACGTTCCCCTCTCTTGCTATTCTGCCCTCTGTTGGCTCAATATCTGTCCTCCTCGCACCTCGTTCTGACTTGCTTTCTGTTTCTATGATGAGCACCATGACCAAAAACAACAGGGGAGGAAAGTGTTTATTTCATCTTATACCTTAGTGTCTACTGCCAAATGAAGCCAAGGCAGGAACTCAAGGGAGGATGGGAGTTCCAGAAGGGCAGGAACTTGAAATAGAAGCCATGATGGAGTGCTGCTTGCTGTTTTCCTCCCTCTGGGTTGCTCAGCTAGCTTTCTTATGCAGCCCAAGCCTATTTGCTTAGGAATGGTGCTTCCCACAGTGGGCTAAGTCTGAGCACATTAAGTAGAAACTAAGATAATATCTCACAGCAGTAGCCACAGGCCATCTGATTGAGAAAGTTCTTCAACTGAGGTCTCCCCTTCCCAAGTGGCTCTAGTTTTGTATCAAATCAACAGGCGAAGCTAGCTGTGATACCAACTATACCTGTGCCACATGGTTTGTCATGATTCATAGCAGTATTGTTACCCTGTCAACACCATTTCTTAACGTCAGTGTGTTTTATGGATTTCTGTTTTCATACCTCTCTACTGAGCTCAATTCCTGTGTTTTGTGTGAAAATAACCACTACTTTCAGAGTGTTTGCTTTCTAAGATTTGCCTCCAGCAAAGGACTTAGGAGTATAGGACACTGATCTTAGGTCCTGATGGCCATGGTCTTTAGGAATGTTGCAATAGGTGACCCTCTTTTTTGTCCCCTTGAGACAGGGACTACACATGCAGTTGAGCAGTTGTACCGAAGATACTGAAGATGTTTACACAGTGAACCATACTGTTGTCTTATTTTTTAGCCACATTTTGCTCTAACACTAGGGAATAGAACATACACACACACACACACACACACACACACACACACACACACACACACACTGATATTACAATCTCCCTCACAACTTGGGTTTTTGCTAAAGATTAAAAATGTTACCTCTCAAACCTGCTTCTGAAATTGCTTTAGAGATGCCATCATCGGGACCAGTGTGCACCGGGCAGTACACAGCAAAAGCAAATGCTACTCAGATTTCATTTGCCTAAAGCTGCCACTTGATCGAGCAATCTGTGAATAGCACCCAGTCTATCCCCTGAGTCCTGTGTGCATTTGGGAAATTAATTATGGCTCTTTCTATACGCATCATAAAAGTGATGCACGAGGGCCATCAGTTTGCCTCCTTTCTGGAGGCAGAGGTATTAAAGCTGTGAGAGGCCGGTGAGCAAGCAGTAGCTGGCTTTCATGCTGGCAGAGGGCATGCAGTATCAGGAGACCTGGGTAGGGGTGGGACATCAGAGTAGTCCGGGGGGGAGGATGAAGAGATGCTCTGAAGTATTCCAAGAGCACCTGCTTTGCATGCTGAGAGCTTGTTACTGGTTTTCATGCTCAGCCTGGCTAATTGTACCCTGGCTCTGTGGGGCAGGTTTCTGGAAAGCTGACCCAGATGTGATTGAGCTGAAACCCAACAGAGCACTTGAAGATAGCAAGTGTCACTGCTGTGTCAGGGAGGACTGGTGAACCAGTGAGGAAAGAGGTACCATCAGGGCTATAGACAGACCCACTGTTGGCAGTTCTTGCAGGATAGACCTGAAGTCCTGAGTGGAGATGTGTATTATTTGACATGGGCAGGATCATGTTAAGGACCTCATGCAAGTCCACTAGCAAATGCCTCAGACACAGGAGTCACTGAGAGAGGTGGCAAAACCTTCGTATGGTTTGAGTGTGAATATTGAAGGTGTGTGTGACCACAAGTGTTTGAGAAGGATTGACCAGTATGTACAAACCGTAACAACTCCAGCATCCTCCCCTCTGATGACTGCACCCTGAGATTGCTCCTCTAGGGAGACTTCCTACTGGGCTAGGTTAACCCCTCCTTCTGTGTCTCATACAATGTGCTGAAGTTCTGTGTTGTTTCCTAGTTGGTGCCCTCCATCGGACAGAACACAGCCCACCCAATCCCAGCTCTTCTGTACGTGGGTCTGTGTGTTTGTCCTTTCTTCATTCCCTTGCCTGCCCCAATCAAGTTTCTGAGACCTAGTCATGCTGTGCACAATTAGACATTGGGCTTCTCATCAAAGGCCAGCTTCTGTCTCCACATCAGTAGTGGATGCAGATGGGATTTTCATCTGGAAGCCCTACGCTGACCTCATCTACTGGAATGTCTGTCTCTCAGGAAAATTGGACTCAATCTGTCAAAATTCTATTGACACAAGTCAGTGTTTCATTAATGTGATGAAATAATCAGATACACTAATCAATTTATCAAGATTTATTATATATATATATATATATATATATATATATATATATATATATATATTTGATGCAAAGTCTCATTATATAGCTTTTGCTGGCCTAAAATTTATGTATGGCCTTGAAGTAACTGAGACCACTCTCTGCCTCTGTCACTCAAGTGCTGGGGTTAAAGGTGTACACCACGACACGTGGCCCCAGGTTTATTTTGCCTCATGATTTCAGTCTGTGATCCCAAAGACTCCCTATTCTACATATATGAAGACATAATACATCACGGTGGGAGTGTCCCTTGGAAGCTCCAAGGCATTTCCTTGGAGAGCAGTCTGTGGTAAATACATCGCCAGTGCAGGGGCGGGCAGCTGCTCAGACTGAGCTGCGTGGGTAGTACTTGGCATTAGGTGTTGCAGCATATGGATGAGGGATGCAGGTGACAATTTTAGGGAGTCCATCTACTTTTGCTACTTTTAGGGTGCCCTGCTACAGACTGAGAGGTATTTGTAAGACTGAGAACACCAGGGTCCAAGGGCTTACAGCTCACAGAAGGATTCTAAAATGATCTCTGACTCATCTTTGGTCCCTCTTAAACAACACTGTTAGTTGTATGTGTCTGCCAAACTTGCATGTCAAGATCCCTGCCCCCAGGTGATGGTAATAGGAGGTGGAGCCTTTAAGATATGATTAGGTTGCAGTGGAGGGGCCCCAAGGATAGGATTAGTGCCCTTATGAAAGACATCTCTCTTCCATGTTTCTATTCAGAGAAAAGCTGGTTCTCTACAGACCAGGAAGAGCCTTAACCAGTTACTGTTAAAGGCACTTTGGCCCCAATTAGATTCATGCTTGTTGGTTGAGCCCACTTGGTTTTGGTGTATTGAGTCACCCAAAGGAGGGTTAAGGTGGAGGGCGACCACGGGGGGTTACTGGTCAGGCAAGCAAGAGAGTGAGCCTGCCTAGAACTATGAGTACCTATTTGTGGTAACTCTGTCACATTTTGACCATCTGTCATTTTCTTTAAAAATGAGCCTCACGTAGAGGTAGTTAGGATTCCCTGGGGCTGTAATGCCTGGTCCTCCTCCCACTGTAGCCTTGTTAGCCCAGCTCTGCCTCTTCCAGCCCGGCCTAAGGAGACACATGCCTCCTAACCCTTGTCTTATTTGGTGTTGGGGTGTGATGATTTCGGTAAAGTTAGAATTGAGGAACTTGAGACTGGCCAAGGTCCCTGAAGAAGAATGGAGCACAGCCATAAGCTCCCATCAACTTCTAAAACAAGTGATCCAGAGGCTGTGGGGAGACTCCCTCCACCCAGCCATTGTGATGTTGCTTAATGCCTCATTTCGTGGCCATTCAAACAGAACAGCCTCAGGATAGATTTTCATTCCCTGAAATGGAAAAAAAATTATTGAAAATCAATGTTGGTGATTAGTGCCTACCTGACTAGCTGTGGCAACATAAACAGCCTTTAAACTGTCACCTTGTCATTCTACAAGAGCATTGCTGAGCTGTGTCACCTTACAGTGCTGTGCTGGAGTAGACTTCTCATGAAGCCACACTCGTCCCCTTTCCTTATTGTCTTGCACCACCTGGGGACAATCATCTGTGCTACTAGGCTGGATATCTTTGATGGCACTTTCTGAACTGAAACCCAGCTGGGCGTGGTGGCCTTGAACTTAATATGTAGTGCAGACTGGACTTGAACCAGTGTCCTTCCTGCTGCAAGCCTCCTGAGTATCCATTTTCATTAGGGATAGTTTCTCTATGATCTAGGTCATATATTTTACTCAAGATTTAAAGGATGTTTGATTACATTTATTTGTGTGTATGTGTGCATGTATGGAAGTAAGAAAACAAGGTTTTGGAGTTCGTTTGCTCCTTCCTCTGTTCAGATTTTAGGAATTGAACTCAGATTCTCTGGTTTGCTCGCAAGCACATTACTTAATGATCCATCTCCCTGGGCATAGATAATATTTTTTTTAAAAAAAACTTAATGTGAATATATATGCTTTTCCATTGGTCTTCTTCAATATATACCCATACATGCATATATACATATATGACATCATTCTTCTTTAAAGTATTCTTAGGGGGACAAATTGTCTATGTAAAGAGCCACAGATTTGAGCCTGGAGTAACAGGGCCCGGGATCAAGACAAAGAATTTCTCATTCATAGGTAGCCGTGCCTGGCCCTTCCCACACCCTTTGCCCTAGGATATATAAAGAAGTCTGGTTCCTGGCCTCTGGTACCACATGCCCTGGCTGTGTTCTATCTAGGGGACCAGGACGCCATAAGACTGGACTTGTCTCAAGTCCTGTTTAGATGTTGGTATCCCAACCCCAATTGCCTTCACTGCAGCGGCAGTGTCTGGCTGGCAGCTTCCAAGTCTCATCATGGTTAGTCAAGAAGCAGGAGATGGCAAAGCTTCACACTCACACCTGAGCTGGGGCAGTAGAGGAGGGCAAGAAGCATGCCAGCTGTACCTGCTCCTCTGCAGATCTCAGAAGAGCACACCCCCTCTGTCTATAGGCCTTTCCCAAGGCATGACCCATCTGTGGAATGATGGTGGCCCTGCCCTCAGAACACAGAAGATGGGCAGTTCCTATACGGACTTAAATAATTGAAAATAAAAGTGAAGGCCACACATTCATAGCTGGATCTGATTTTATGCTGCTGGCCTGTGACCTCCATTCTGAAAGGACATGAGGCCGGGTTGTTGATAGGCCGTAGGGCAGTATGGCCAGTGCACTGCCTGAAAGGTTACCTTAGGGGAACTTTTCCTCATGACCAGCAGCGGTGTAAATGGGAGTGTGCCTTGGGACCAGGCCACTGGCTGGAGAACCTAGGGGTGGTGGGAGCCTCCAAGCTGTGGTCAGCTTTGGGCTTAACTGGCCACATTTACACGTTTCCCTCTATATTCTCAGCAAGTGAAGGCTTGAGGCAAACATACCTTGGCCCAGTCCAACTGAAGCCAAAGGAGCTCTCATAAGCAGCTAGCTCTCCCACATGTTCCATAGTCCTTTTAGTGATCAGGGACCCCTCCCTCACCAGCACCAGGAAGTGCTCAGCTCAGTTCCAATATAGTGTTGGAACATTCTGTCTCTCTCTGGACCTGACAGTGACAGGCAACACTTAGCTGTCATGATGAGACAAAGTTCTAGTTTGTCCTGTTTGTCCTCGCCCTGCAGCTCTGCCCTCTACTGTCCTTAGGCTTTCTGACCCCGGGGCCAGGCAGCTTTCTCCCCTGCACCACTACAGGGAAGCCTGTGAAAGTGGCTTTCCTGAGGCCAGGCCAGCTTCTCAACCATGCTTGGGCCAAGGCTTCCTTTGCTCCACAGTCTATTCCTGGCTTCACATCAGTATTTCTAGGGACCAGGGAGTCCCAAATTCTCTTGGAAGAGGGAAAGAGGCTTTCTGCTCTCACATTCTCAGCAAATCTAACATCTTTGCTCTTGGAAGAATCAGAGGATTTATAAAAAAAAAAAACAGGTTGGGGGTGGGGACCATGTGAGACCCCCCCCCCCAACTACAAGGAAGCCAGACACTGTCAATCCATCTTCAGTTTAGGAGACTGTGGACAGAAAATGAAATCCATAAATTATGGATGGAAACTCATTAACTGGATAGGAAACTGAGAGCAGATATTAGGAGAGTATGTGGTAGGTTTTACACAGTGATAGAAAATCACTAGGGCTGTGAATACTGCCCCCGCCCCGTTGCCAGGCTCCTATGAGCCATGAGCTGGCAGAAGAGCCCCAGTGCCTGGCCCCAGCCACTCCTGATGTCTGCTGCCTGTCTGCTGCTGCTGCTCAGGTTGTGGGGGAACTTCAACCATCACCCTTGTGACCAGCAGTTTATAATTTGGCCATAAAAGCTAGGTTAAAGGTGAGAATTTGGCATATGAGGCCTCAGTCTGACAATGTCCATCTTCCCTTTATCTTGTAACTTAAAAGCCTGGGAAGACAGGGTTGGGTGGGGGTAGGGGAAGCGGAGGAGGAAGAAGAAGGAGAAGGAGGAAGGAACAGAGAGGAGAGGACAGCAGGTGACTTGTTGGATTAGAAACTGAAAGGTCACATGTAAGCTTGTAGGGCTTTAGCTGCCTTGAAGTGTGACTGGAAGGAAAGGTATTCAATGTTTGCTGTTTTCCAGCCTGACTGGGAAGGACAGACATCCAACACCACAGCAGATTTCCCATATCCTGGCTTCTCTTCCTGAAATGGTAGCTGTCAGGTCTATCTGTGGCAGTTTTTGGAGGCAACACATAATAAAACTTCCCAACCAGGCACACACACCCTGACACCCAGCAACACTGGCCGGTGGAGATACCGGGGTGGGAAAGACACCTCGGAGCTTCCTAAGGAGGCTCTTGGAATCTCCCGTTACTGCCATGTGTGTCTTGGGTGCCACTGTAATGAGAACACTTGGGTCTCTTCTTTAAGTCAGGTTCTAATGAGGAGAAGGGATGCTGAGGGTAGCTCTCTCAGAGCTGGCCCTGGAGTCACCTGGTCTGTATAGAAGTGGAAGTCACATGTTCCTTCCTCTGTGTGCCACTGAAGAGCTTGGCCCAGCTGTGAGTTTCAGAATTTCTGAGTTCTGGTAGGCCTGACTCCTGCACCTGTATCTCACTGCACTGAAAAGACCTCAAAGGCAGCGAGCAATTGGTTTTTCCAAGTGAACCCTGACTAAGTAGAGGGGGACTCTGGAAGATAGTTCAAAAGGTGTCCCCACTACATGGCTTAAACAAGAGTTGGGGCCTCCCACTTACTCCCATTTGTTGAGGGGAAACGTCAATACCTTTCCTGAAGTCCGGAGGACATAGACTGATAAACTCTGAGGACCAGAAGAGTGGGCAGTAGACAAGGCCCCTTCACATGGCCAGGCAGGCAGTCTGGACCCACAAAGACTATAATGTGACAGTCCTGCCATGCTTCTGAGAGGACACCCCCAGTTCCCTAATCCTTATCTAAAACTGGCATGCCTCCAGGATCCCACTTCCCAAATGGGTAGCAAGTGGAGTCGGGTGGTTGGCATGGTCCATTGTATAAAAAAAGTCTCAGTCAGGACTAGCCAGACATCCCTTCGAAGATAAAGGATCTGAACCAGCCAGCAAGCTGTGACAAGAAACTGTGTGCCCAGGGAAATGAATGGAGACTCTTGCTCATTCTTGGTTACCTGGAGTCTCTGCAGTGCCATCTGAGCAGCCCGTGTATTCTCAAGTGATCACAATAGACCTGTAGCACATCTCAGCTTGGTGGCTTCTCTCCTGGCTCCTTCCTGCCCTGTACAGCCTGCTCCTAGACCACTTTCTGGCTCAGGCTCCTGGCTAGGCATATACCTGCCCTGAGTGTAGCAGCGACCAGCACAGATATGGCTTTCATCCTCGTGGAGAGCAGAGTAGTATCGATATATTCTTCCAAGGAACACGGGTCCTGAGGAGCACTTTGGGAGGACAAAGAAGGTTTTATCAGTGAAGCTGTTCACCACATGTCGTGCACTTGTTTTATGATGTTTCAGGGGAAGTAACATCTGTTTCAAGCAGGGAAGGAATTGACAGACCCAGGGAAGAGTTAAGTCCAACTCTGTGAGTAAGTAAGTTTGATGGGGTTACTTGCAGGTGCATGGGTGTCCCGTGGACAACTGCACCACTGCAAAGTCCCATCCCAGGCAATTTCTACCTCTTTCATAACCTACATACAGTTGTGCGGAGGTGATTGAATCTAAGGGTCTTGTAAGGGACTCTTGACTCTCATCTCTTCTAACAGGGAGTGTTAAACAGCTTTGTCACAACAGGCCTAGCTATCTATTGTACAGTTCTGGTTATTTTGTTGCTATGACTACAGGCCAGGTTCTCCCATAGGTCATCAGAGCTGCTCTGTTCCATGATGGTGATACACTTCAAGCTGGGGGAATCAGTTCTATTGCAATATTAAATCGCACCCCTAACACTTTTAGAAATGGGTCTTTGCAGTCTGGGCAGTGTCATGTGTGTGGGTGGCTGGGTTTTGGGAACATAGAGTGGTACCCAGAAGGGGGTAAGGAATATGAGAGGTGCTATGAGGATCTAGGCTCTTTTCTCTAGAAGAGCCTCTGAAACCCTGTGTAGTACTTGTACCAGCACTGATCAATTGAGGCAAATGAGGAGAGCATCTTTCTGAGGAGAGCATCTTTCTGAGGAGAGCATCTTTCTGAGGAGAGCATCTTTCTGAGGAGAGCATCTTTCTGGTGGTGCTTGCTGGTAGGGTTACCATTCTTGAAATGTCTTGGATAGGAATGAACCAGAATGTCTGGGAGGCTTTTACAGACAGTAGTTTAAGGCTTTAGAGTACTGAGCAACTGACACAGTATCTGAAGGAATGAAGGTTACTACCTACAAGTCCTGCCTGTAGCTGATTGATATCTTCTGGATGGCTGGAATCAAAATATAAGATTGTCAAAGGATAATGTCCATTAATTGTATGGTTTCTCCCAAGCAAGGAGGGATACAAGTAAGATGAGGAAAAGAGAGAAAACCATGAGGGCATGTGTGCTTGTGGCTATGTGTCTGCACACAAAGGCTAGAGGAGGTCAGTCAGTCTCCGTCTTATTAGTCTCACCTTTAAACACAATATGATTTCCACCCCATCCCACAGGCTGGAAGATCAAGCCTCTGCCAGCTAAGTGACAACCCTACTTCTTCAGCCTGGGAGTGGTTTGGCAGAAGAATGTGATTTTTTTTTTTTTCAAATTTCCCTTCATGTTTCCATCTGTTCACCCAGCAACCAAATTTATGCATGTTCAGACACCATCTGGGACTGTAGCCCCATTTCCCAATTTGAGGCATTTTTCCATTTTGTACTTAACATGCAAGATGGGGTGGTGGTCCAGAATAACAGCTCAGCTCAGACTGCCAACGCTCTGGGTACCTCCACAGGAATTTTCTCTGAGGAACGAGAAAGGAAGAGGGAGTTTTGCTAAACTGGAATTTTGTTTTTGAGCCACGAGGCTATTTCTTCTGGCTGGCATTTCAGTGGGCGCCCATCTGCTGGCTGCATTTCATGCTGGCTCTCTGTTGTCTCAACGGAGAGCGGATGATGTACACCACTGAGCGTGTGGGCATATGTGTGTATGTGCATATGTGTGTGTGTGTGTGTGTGTGTGTGTGTGTGTGTGTGTGTATGTGTGCATGTCTGTGAGCCCACGCCTCACAACATTGAAAATGCTCCTTAGTGTCTGTGACCTCCAGACCTGGTGTGCTCACAGTCACCCAGCCATGCACCTGGAAAAGACTGAGCTTGGAGATAGAAAATGCAGAGACTCCATAGGTTTGCAGCTTCCAGAGTCTTCAGAGATCTCACACCTCTGTAGTGATTTTAACCATATTTCACTTAGGATCCAGAAAACCTGTCATATTTAGAACTGAACTATACTTTAAAAACTTGTTCCCTCACCCCACTTCAAAATAGATTCTAAGTTTCTGGCTGTGCCATAATTAGGTTAATTTCCTTTGTTATCTGCTCTTGTCATATGACTTCTTGCTTGCAGATATCCTATGGGTACTATCCATTGTCACTGTTACATTCATAGACAGCCAACTTCCAGTCCCAGAGAGTGGACTGCCAGGGCCTATCTAGTTTGTCTGTGTCAGAGTCTCCAAATAGAGTTCAGGCCTAGAACTTGTGGCCCTATTTGTTCAGCTTCTTGACTACTGAGATCACAGGTCACAATGGCTGGGTATTATCTTGAAGTCCTATGTGCAACACACTTTTTTTTTTTTAAATCTAAATCTCTTCCATTCTTTTTTTTTTTTAAAGAATGAGAATTTATCCATTCTTTTTTTTTTTGACATACTTTTTTTTTTTTTTTTATTTTATATGTAAGTACACTGTAGCTGTCTTCAGACACTTCAGAAGAGGGAGTCAGATCTTGTTAAGGATGGTTTGAGCCACCATGTGGTTGCTGGGATTTGAACTCTGCACCTTTGGAAGAGCAGTCAGGTGCTCTTACCCGCTGAGCCATCTCACCAGCCCACAGCAACACACTTTTTCATGGTGCATATCCTCTCACTCTGCCTATCATTGTCCAAGAATCGCCAGTGCTGTACCATTCTTTGAGGTGATGTGTGACCCTCTTCCTTTTGTGTTTCTTGTTCCCATAGTCTGGGTGCCAAATGCTTATAGGGTTTTAGAGAGAGCCTGGGGTTGAGTTTAATATGCATGTGGTTTGGAGGGCTCATCTTTCTTAGTAGGTGGCAATTTACACACAGAGATGCAAATTGGGGATGTGGAAAGATTAGTCACCACAGGGTACACAGAGTTTTGCTTAGGGTCTAGCATCCACTTACACTCTATGGCCTACATTTGTTATCTGTGTTGTGTTCTCAATTGGGGATTAACAAGAAAGGGTAGAAAGCAAGGAAAGTGATATGGATGGAGGGATGCCAGAAGCACAACCTCCCAGAGGGCACTGAGAATTCTAGAGACCTCCTGATCAATGGTCAGAAGCTCCTTCTTTCTTGGGTAGTTCACTTCTTGGCAAGTTCTGAATCCCTTGATCTTTTGAGTGCTCACACACTACCCCAAATCCCACACCCCCCCTCACTCCTTCCCTTTCGCTTTCTGCAGTACTAGCCATGCAGCCTAGGGTCTCATATATGTTAAACAAGTACTGTTCTGCTAAGTTACATCCCCATCCCTTCCCCATGCCTGTGGTACTATGGAAGTAACACACATCTCTGCACATGTTAGGCAGGCACTGGAACACTGAGCTCCATCTAAGGCCCCCCTTTTAACTTGTAATTTTGACTCAGAATCTTACTAAGCTGATAATGTTGGCTGTGAACTTAATAACCTCCTGCCTAGACCTCCTAAGTAGTTAGTATTATAGGCTTTTATAACATACACCCCTGCCAATGCATTGATATCCTAAGCCCTGAGGTAGTAGTTTGCACAAGCAGGGGATTTGAGAGGAGTTTCACTAATGAACCATATCTCATAACAGAGGCTTAAGGATATCTCTTATCCCTTCCACTGAAGTTGTGGATGTAGTCAGAAGGCAGCTGTCTGTGATGAAGGGAACTTCAACTAACACCAAATCTGCTGGCACATTGGCCTTATATTTCTGAATTCTCCAGTACTAGTAAGAATACCTTTCTATTGTTTTAAGTCACTGAATCTCTCTGTCTTGTTTAAACATCATGAATGGACCACACCATTGTATGCCATTCCCCTGATCCTTTGATGAGCCTTGGTGTGGTACCCAGGATCCATATGCTCCGTAGAACAACAAGGAGGATGCTGACTGAGGTTTAAGGACTCCTGGCTCCTTGCCCCTAGCTGATGCTTACTTTGTAACCTTTATTCCCGTCCTATCCTTGGAGGCAAACTTGTAAGCACTCTTCAAGACCCAAATGTCAGGTATCGCCTCTCCTAGGAAGTCTTCTAGTCCCCAGGATGTTTCATCTATGTACTTTGTGGCACTGACTCCAATGGGTCTGCTGGCTGACTTCTCCTTCCTGTGTGCTCCTGAGATAAGACGCTGTAATTTGCACCTCAAGGAATCAGCACTTGCTGAATTAGTAGCAGAAAATTTTGGACAATGATGTAGCCATCTTGTGTGCACACAAACCTCTCGGCTCTCATGTGCTGGAATATTTGTATGTAGAGCCTGGTGTCCTTTTCAAGAGCTCACAGGTCAGGACCCAGTACCCTTTCCTTTTAACTTCAGCACTAGGGCTGAAGCCCCTCTGGCCAGGATCCCCTCTTGAACAGTGACCTGGAAGCATCCACATATGACAAGCCAATATAGCCTGGCTTGCAGAGGGTACAGTTTGAGGTTTGAGAAGGAAGTTCATGCTACACACTTCCTTGTAATTAGAAATTAACTAGCCATGGCTTCCCAGCTGGTCAATGTTGCCAGGTTGGAGTCTCAGTTGTAGCTGTCTGTGGCAAGGGTTCTGGGGAGACAAGCATGCCTACTAAATGCCCATCTAGCCTCTGCTGCACACCAAGGGCATTTACCCACTGCCAAGTAGAGCCACCCATTGAGGCCTAGCTGTTGAGAGGCATGAGCTGAGCTGCAAGAGGATATGATATTTGCTTTCTCTACCTGGTCTTCCCTCTGAACGGCAGTGACCGGGTGGTCTTTACTGGGACCCTCTTCTACTTCTTCGCATGGTATCGTTTAATACTGAAGACTTACATATGATTTCCATGGTATTTTCATAGGATCTTTGGCAGGTGGTGGTGGTCTGATGCCATCTTGAAGCACTATGCCTGTCCTTTGTGAGCCACAGAAGTGGATTTAGTTATTTTTCTAGGCACCTCCACCCTTACAGAGTGAAAAGGTTGCCTTCAGTCATCCCAAAACCAGGCATCATCTCTGAGTCTGCAGAGAACTACCACCTTCAAAACAAACATTGAGGTGGGGGTGGGTGGGACTGTCCTGGCCCTGCCTTCTGTTGGATATGTAGTCCAACAGAAAGGGATAGTCCCGTTCTGAATCTTACTTTCATTATATGCAAGCCAAGAGCCATGTTACTTAAGTTATTACTGAAAATGAGCCATGTCTCCATATGTAGTATGGCTGTCTAGGGTGAGGAGCACTACTCATTGCCAAGGGGCACTGGCCCCATACAGCACTTGCATGGAGCACCAATGATATCCCACCACTGCATCTTCAACAAAGACGAAATGCTAGAGGTGGGATTTGATGCCACAACAAGGAGAGGACTGACATTAGGCAAATGAAGCTGGACAGGGGTTATCAAATCAGTCTATGTTCAGGTGAGGCTCTGAGGCCTAAACAGTGATGGATGCTGAGTATGTAAAACCAAGGCCAGGGAACAAAGGTCTTAAGAGCAGGAAGGAGATGTTTCTAGGTACCAAACAGTGAGTTCTCCTGAATCTAAGCAGGGTTTCAGCATCTCACTGGTGGGTGCCATCCAAGTGCTTAGGGCAAAGGATGGATGGTGATGATCTGTGGACTTTGGGAGGCAGTGTGATGGAGGCATGGTCTTCCATATCATCACCTACGTGGAATGTGGGTGTCAGATGGTCTCTGGAAGGGGTCTGACTCTCTTCCCTACTTAGTTACCATTCTGTGCTCAGAGGACACAAGGTCTCATAGACCTAGAATCAAAAGACAGCAAAACTCTGGCATTTTAGCCCTTTGGGGCCCAAGAGAACCTGATATAATTTATGCAGGGCAAATGACAAGATGTCTGCTTTAAACTCTAAGGACCATGGCTTGTTTCTTCTCTTCAGAGGCCTCAGTTTTCTCCTTAGGCGGCTGTGAGATTTGGATCTGATTTTGCCAAGAGCTTTTTTCCATCAGTGACAGCTTATGCTCATAAAGAGCACCATTAAAAAAAGAAGAAAGAATCTCAAGAAAGCCCCATCAGTCATCAGTTTACAAGTTTTCTGTGCAGTTTCCCCCATTGGGAGACAAAAATGTGATTAGAACATATGTTAGGCTAATTGTTCCCCAAACAGAATAATTTAAATGGTTGGATATGCTTGTAAGAGAGAAGCAAAATGAAGAAGAGAGTAGTGGGCAGTAGAAAGGGGGCTGGTCCCTTCTTAGAAGTATTCCTGAGGACCCTTTCTGGCCTCAGTGCTGTGGGCACGGCCTTGATCAAGCACAGACCCTGGATGCCTGGTAGATGGTGGAGAAGGTAGAGGCTGGTTCTAATGTCCATTCATTCATTCATTCATTCATTCATCCACTGTCTGTCTAACTCTAGAGTGCTCAGCAAATGCTTGATCTAAAACTAGGTTGCTGGGAACCCAGTATCAGGAAGCCATCTGAGGTTCATGCTCTGTAGAGCCCACAGGCTAACCAGGTATATATGTAGTCCAACAGAAAGGGATATATAGTTCCTTTCTGAATCTTACTTTCATTATATGTAAACCAAGAGCCGTGATACTTAAGTTATTATTGAAAATGAGCCATGTCTCCATATGTAGTATGGCTGTCTAGGGTGAGGAGCACTATTTGTTGCCAAGGGGCAGTGGTAGCCAAATCACTAAGGAAGTACAGTGAGATGTGATATGTTTTGGAGTGAGAAAAGATATTCAGGGACCTGAGGGAGGCCTGCTGACTGTCAAGGGAAGCTGATGTTTAATCATTGACCCAAGGTGGTGAGAGCAACCAGGTTCAACCTTTTTAGAAGAGAGTGGCTGGTAGGAAGAAGCACAATGCCTGAGTGGAATAGCCTATGGAATGTAAGAGGTCTATTACACTCAGAGCTGAGCACACAGGACAGGGTGGATGTGTGTTAAATTAATGAAAAAATAAATCTACAGAAGTGGGGCTGGACAGTTGCAGGGGACTGGGCCCATGAACATGGAGAAAGGACAGAAATGCTACACAGGGAGTTGATGGGACACTTGCTTCTGTCCAGAATTCTATGTCCTTTCCAGAGGACTTTTCAGGTTATCTTTCTGTATACTCACCCTTAGGCTCCTGGTCAGGGGTGTCAGCTGCCTCAGTCCAGGATGAACTCCAAATATTCTTGTGGCATTAATGTGGATCAGACTGGTAAGAGATAGTAAATGTTCTTGGGGGTGAGATTGGCCCTGAAGACTAAGATGTAGTCTAATGCTGAGAGAGAGAGAGAGAGAGAGAGAGAGAGAGAGAGAGAGAGAGAGAGAGAGAGAGAGAGAGAGAGAGAGAGAGAGAGAGAGAGAGAGAGAGAGAGAGAGAGAGAGAGAGAGAGAGAGAGAGAGAGTCATGAATGGTCTTGTAGCTCACTAAGTATACCCTCTTTTAGGCCGTGGACAGTGACCACTTGGGTGAAGTGTGGCTGTCGTAACTAGACATGATGAACAGAGCCCCTTTATCTGCTTCAGGATTAGAAGTACTGACTTGGCCTCAGCCACAGGGCCCTTCCCAATAAGGCAGGCCAGGTAGCAGCACATGGTGTAGCTGAGAAGGCAGGTACCATCAGGAATGAGGTTGGTGGGGGACATGATCCAGGAGGAAAGGACTGCAAATAAGTTTGGGTACTGTAAGATGGAGAAAGTGGAGAGCTGTAAATATGGTGATCTCAGACAGAAAGCCCAGAGACCAACTACAAGAGCTGGAGAGGTACAAGGGTTTGTCCCCCAGGCTCTGCTGTCTCCCTCCTGCACACCCTCCTTCCATCATTACTATAGCACCCTGCAGTGGGAGCTGACTTGAAGGCGGGCTGAGAGATGCATGCAAATATGGTTTGTTTCAAAGAATGAACTTAATTAGTCATTTAAGTCTGTGGTTGTGGGTCCAAAGTCTTCTCTCTCTCTCTCTCTCTCTCTTTTTTTTTTTTTTTTTTTTTTTGGCACGTGATCCAGTAATGCTAGTGAGGCTCACTGACAGAAATATTCAGATAGCTGGGAAGGGAGAAAGTAGATGGACCCGTGTTAGAATTAACTGTTCCCTGCCAGCTCTCAGGTAAGAGCAGATACATCACCTTCACTGGCCACATACATCACAAGATGCCTCACTCTGTGCAGCATCCACCAGTGTATCTGTCTGCCATGGACAAAGGGCAGGGATGGGGTTCAGGTCTCAAACCCTGCCCCAGACCTTTCTAGAAGGTCAAGAAAATCAGTATTGTGTGGGAGGGAGACTCTTACCCATTATTCGCTGAGTTATGCTGCCAGCCTGATGTGTAGCCATGGCCCATCTTAAGCCACAGATTTTTGTGCTTTGACCATGAAGAAATACTATCCCACTGTCCCAGTGAAGCACAGAAGGCTTTATCTCAATGATAATGCTCTCTTACTAATAACAGCTGATTCTTCAGCCCTAGATGACCAGCATCCATTGTCCAGATGAAGCACAAAAGATTTCATGTTAGTGGTGCTGGCCATTGTTAACCACAGCTGATGCTATAGCCCCAGCTGACCAGCAACCACAATTCTTAATTCAAATACATTGCACGAATGTCCCTGACAGATAGAGTCTTTGATTCCCTCTGAAACTTCACAAGCCAGCCTTCCATTGTCTGCATTTCTCTCTGCATTCTTATCTTCCAAGCTCCCACTATGACAGCCCATTATTCTGCTAGCACTCAATGACTTTTCCAGCACCCAACTCCCAATCTTCCATGATCCTTCCCCAAAACAACACAGGCAGGTTCCATAACAGACACATTATACTTATACTACCTTCTGGCTTCAGTTCCTCGTTTAGTTTCTTTTTTTCTTCTGTAATAAAACACCCTGACCAAAAGCAACTTTAGGTGGGGAAAAAGAGCTTATTTCGTCATTAAACTCCCTGGAAAGGGTTTATTTCATCTTAATTCTCCATGGTCACATCCATAGTTGAGGGGAGTTAAGACTGGAATTCAAACAGAAACCAGGAAGGAATGGTCCTTACTGGTTCACTCACTGTCTCCTGCCCAGCTAACTTTCTTTTATAGCCCAAGATGACCTGGGCCAGGGGTGACACTGCCCATGTAGATATACATCAATCACCAGTCAAGACAGACTCTCAAAGACATGGGCACAGGGCCATCTTTTGGAGGCAATTCTTCAATTGGTGTTCTCTCTTCCCAGATGATGGTAGGGTATTCTAGGTTGTGTCAAATTGAAAACAACAGGAGCTGCAGCAACTACCACCACCACCACCATCACTGTCACCACCATCACAGTGACAACAAAAACACAAACAACAACAGCAAAAGACCTAACGAAGACACATCATTTCTTGCTTCTTGGCATACATCTAGCAGGGAAGGTGCCCAAAAGTCATTAAGATGGGCCTTTAGCACCCCTCACCATACCTGTCTCCTTGTTCGTGTGTAAAGCAGCTGACTCATGCCATTCCCTGCACAAATACAATTTCCCAGCAGACAAGGCATTAACATCACCACTGAAGCAATCTTTCTCCTTTATGCAGACAAGTTCCAACAGATTCTGTAACTTCTGCAAGCACATGCTGCAGAAGCCTAGAGATGGTGTCACTCCCAAAGTATCCTTACAGTCCAGCCTCCTGCTTCTATCGAATTGGGAATGCATTGAGGGGTAAACCCCATTTCCTCATATGTAGATTCCTGAATGCCTCCTTACTGCACTTGAATAAAGTAATCAACCGCATGGCTGAAGCTAGACTCCCGTCTCTAGCTGTCTGCAGGGAAAGACAGCTAGAAATTAACTCTGAACTTTGTCACTAGGATTTACAACTGAACCTACTTGGTTTTCTCTTCAGTTGTTTACTTGTTTGTTTGGGGACAGATTCTTACTACGTAATCAAAGCTTACTATGTAACCAAGTTGCTGTGTAGACCAGCTCAACTTGAACTAGTAATCTTTCTGCTTCTGCCTCTTGAGTGCTGATATTACAGGAATCCATCACTGTATCTGGCTTTTATGTTTGACGTTTTTATAGGAATGATGTGACATTGAGTTTTAGTCTCTTGAAACAGGATACCTGCTTGTCTCTGAGGTACCTTCAGAGGCCTCTCACAGGATGGTGTGAACAGCACAGAGTACACATCTGTGCCTTCAGTGGGAGTGCCACAGCCTCATTCTCTGGTCTAGTAAGATCTGTCATGTCCTGCGGTGGCAGAGGAACAGACCTTCATTCATACTGATGTTCACAATGCTAAGTGATGGTGACTTGCAGCTATTAGCAGGGCTGAGCCCTCTGGGATGTACACATTCCTGTGAAGAAAAGCAGAGCCCGGGAAGAACCTCCCCAGGCTGCACTTCAAAGGTGGAGTGACAGCCAAGTGTCTGTCTCCAGATTGTGTCCTCCATCACAATTCACATCCCGTAGGTCTAGCAGGACCTGCCGTTAGCGGCTACTACATAGAGCCTGTGGTGTAGAGGGAGGTGTTTGGTCCCCACCTGTTCCTAAGGAGTGTGAATAGCCAGCCAGTCAGGGCCTCTGGCCTACATAGCAACAGAATGACTGAGGCCCCAAGAGAGCAAGCGGTGATTGGGTGGGATATAACTGATGCTCATTTGGCCAAAGGCAGGCTGGGAACACAGTGCGGGGAGTTCTGAGGATCAACCCAGTAGGCTTCAGACACTTAATGTGGCACTATACTTCAATCCTAGCACCAATGTCCCTGGGGACTGGGCAGGGGGAGGGGTGTATTCTACAGGGAACAGTAGAGAGAGCAGTGCCTGGGTAGCAAAAGGAAGTGTACAGGGCCAGACAGAAGGCAGATGGAAGTATAGCTAGTCTGTCCTGAAGACCCAGTGCAGGGAGGGTGCCCATCAGTTGAGCAGGGACTCCTCTGCATGCTACCTCTTCTCACCCCCTACCTCAGGAGCCTTGGCTGATCTGATCACTGCACAGACTTTCCGGGCTGTGAGAAACTGCTAATGACATCATGAGTGAAAGCTTTCACTTAGCACAGAAAACCTCACAAAAAAAAGGCCATGACTCTTCTTATTCATGTTGTCATTGAAGGATCCCACTGGGCACAGGCAGCTGTGATTGCAATGACAGCAACTCTGCCTGGGAGACTGGTTTCTCTGCTCCTAGCCCTTTGCTGTGAGAAGGGATGACAAAGGCCACAGTACAACTCAATAGATGGATGAGACCTCCTGATGGATGGTGACCTCTGGAAAAGGACATTTGGAGTTCTTTGCAGTCCAAGAAGGACAAGATGACTAAGGTCTCTCTCTGTCCCTACCTTAAGCACCTTGGCTAGTATCTTCCTTGGTGGGGATACTGACTCAAATTCGGAGTCAGGGGTATCCTGGAACTCCTGCATCCAGGACAGGAAGATATTTGAAGAAGGCATGCATTGGCCCAGCTCTGGTGTCTCTGTGCTTCAGACACTGACAAGAGCTTGTGATTGGTTGACACCTTGGAGTTTTCTTTACCATCAGGACCAAGAAGAAGAGGAGGAAGAGGCAAGCTCATGAGTGGGGAACTCTAGAGAGAATGTCTTTGGAGATTCATGAGTGCTGAGCCAGGATGTGTGGACTGGTGTCCAGTCAGTAGGGCTCTATATCAATCTGGCCCTGAATCCCTCAGGCACCCCCTCTTTAGGACTTTCAATCTAATTTATCATGCAAGATGGGAGGGCTAGTGTAAGGAATGCCTAACATTGTCCTGCAGAAGGTTTCTTTGAGCCTTGTGCTCTGGAAATATAGTGACACAGTTCACAAGGATGAGCCAGTACAAGGAGTGGCAGGGCTAGTACCTATAGCCAGGGTAGAGCCTCAGCTGAGGACCTGGGTCCCTCCCAGTCTTGGTGACATTATTTTAACCTCACCGTGCTTCTCCCTGGGAAGTCTGGCACCTAGCAATATGGTTGAGTAGTGCTGGGTCACACAGCCTGCTAAAACCAAAGGTAGAGTTGATGTCCCAGCTTAAAGAGACTGAAGTCTGCTTCTTCCTCCCCGTGGGTCTATGTGTGTGCAGAATATGAATCAACCTGAGAGGCTCTCCGAATGAGCAGCAACCTGCCTCTTGCTTCTGCCTCCCGATGTGAGAAGCACATTTTCCTGCCTACTCTGTCATTCCTGGAGATGGGTTTGGTGTGTGGGAGGTGCAAACATGTGGAGTCCGTGAACTCCAGTAGTGGTATGGTTTGCTATTATTGTTCCCTACTGGTGACAGCAGCTTAGGTCAACTAACATGGCTTTCTGCCCACTCCTGTGTCCAGAGGCTGGCTTACTGGCAGGACCTGGACAAAAGGATAATGTTGCAGTCATAGAAAAACTATAATGGCTCTGGTGGAATGTGTTTCTTGTCTCTCAATTCTTGTATTCTGGGAGCTTCTTGGGGACAAAGATAGTGTGAGATATTCTGCCCAGGTCTGGCTACACAGCAGCGTACTGTAAGACTTGCTTTGGTATCTACCTCCCCTGTGCTCACTGTGGTCCTCTGTGGTACTCTCTCACAGGCTCTTCTGTAGTGTAGGTGTAAGGTGAGCTTGGCTGGGGTGTTATCCTAAAACCCAGGACTAGATGAAGTATATCCCTGTGTTACTTCCAGCCTGCTCTCTCATGGGACAGCTGAGATCTGTCCACTTGTTTCGCTTAGATGTCCTCAGTACTGTCCTACGCTCTGTCGCACCTCAGGATGGCTGCAGTCCCTTTCCTGCTCACTTCTTCCTGTGTGTCTCCCTCCTGATTGCCTTCCATGCTACATGCTCTAATCTAAGTTCTTCCCATGGCCTAACTTGGGGCAGTGGCCACTTGCTGGCTTATGAATGAGGACACAGTGGAGCATCAATGGGTAGCTCCTGCTTTTCTATCCTTGGTCCTCCTTGCTTTAGGATCTTTCCCTTAAATGGGATATGAGTTGACCACATGCTATCTTAAGACTCAGCAAGCCTTCTGGACCATTCTCAGAAGCAGAAGCATTTGTCTTCAACTAGCTTCTCAATTGTACCCATGCTGTCTCGGGGTTGTAGAACCTTGGCGTGTTCTGGGGGAAGAACTCAAAACCTTTCAACCCAAAATAGCCCTTCCCAATGAGTTATCATATCAAACATACCATTTCAGACATCTCGATGCGCTGCCTAGACTAGGGGAGGTTCCAAGGGGGTGAGCCACTTTGCTGTTGGCAGGTATCAAGCTAGGCATTCCATTGTTCTGATTGTTGGGCTCAGACATAATGAGGAAGTAGCACCTCAAGCTTAGAGCTCAGTAGTGAAGGAGAAACAAAGGGGTTCTTAAAAACAAACAGTAAGTATATATGCTCTTTCAATATCCCCAACTAAGCAGATGGCAGAGACAGCAATGGTGTTATCAAGTGTCACTCAGCAAGAGACCTTCTGTAGAGACCATCCTAAACCATCCTGTAAAAAAAGCCACAGCTCTATGGAACTATATGGAGCCAAACATGGCTTACTAAGTATGGTCTAATCCTTGTCATCCTCAATGATATCAAAGCCCAGAAAAGACTGGTTTAGGCAAGATTAGTCTCTCTCCCTACCTCCTTCTTTTTTCTGCCTCTGTTTGTTTTCCCCTCTCATATTTCTTCTCTCACCCCCACTTATTTTTAGAACACAGAATTACGCAATGGTAATGTTAGGTCTTGAGTGCATTGGGATTCTGGTATAGTGTGGTGGGATTCAGTCTTCCTACTGAAAGGTACATGGCCCATGCTTTATCTTACCAGTGGCTTGACTGGGTTGTACATGGCTCTGTAGGCTGTAGAGATGTTGATGTGTTAGGGATCAGGCACATCCGTGGACAGCTAGAAGTGACTTCACGACAATTGAGCATCTTCACAGCCAGCTCTCCCGGACCTAGCGACAAGACACTTCATTTCTAGCGGCCCAAGAGGCAACAGCTCACACTTGTGTTCACCCCTTTGCACATGTGCCATGGCCTCTGAGGCAAGTCCCTTTGAGCAAGCGTCACAGGCCCAGTATAAATCTTGTTCTCCTTGCCCCCATCCCTCTCCTCCTCCCCCCCTCCCAGAAGTTGCCTCTGTCTCCCCTTCCCACACGAACCCTGCTATATGGTATGATTTGTTTGAGATGTGCCACTTACTTCTAGCAATCACACCTCGGCTAGCTCTTGAACACTAAACTTGAGAGGATACTTTGGAGAAAGAGCTAAGCTTCAGCAACACAGCATCCAGAACCAGAGGCACCCAAGTAAATGTGAATAGGTGGGGTCTCAGAACTTGGGCAGGTTCCCTTAGACTGAGGCCTTTAAACCCTACTCCCTGCCACCAACCCTTCCATCTCTTATTGGAATTCCTGGATGCCACAAGGTTGGAGGCTTTAGTGTACACATGTCTAGTTCCAGCTTTCTGGCCTATATAGATGCCCAATGAATATTGTTGAATTAGGAGACCTGTCAGGTAGACTCCTCCCAGGATCCTCTGGGAGATGTTGAACATTGAACAGTTTCCATAGGACTCCCATTCTTGCTCCAGGCAAAAGTGCAATTTCTAGCAAGGAGTATGAGGTCTGCATAGACATATATACAATGTAGCCCAACAGGTCAGTAGTCAGTGTAGATCTTCCTGAGCCTGTCAATGGAAGCAGTGCATAATTAAATGCCGTTAAATGGACTTAGACACATCCAAGTTCATTAGCACAAGTGCCAGTTGAGTTTGAGTCATTGTGGAGGCTTGGCATGCAGAGGCAGTGCTGGTGGGAGAGATTTTGCATTATGGGATGGTTGCTGGGGGACTGATGTTTATTCTCTGCCAGATGGGCTAGGTGTCCCTTGATAGAGAAGAAGGGGCTCCCATCAAATGCTAAGAAAGGACATGTGTGACTGTGGGTACTTGCCTACAGGGCTGAGTAGTTAGAACAGGATCGGGCCTTTGCAGGATTGCTGTGCTGCAGAAGTCTGGGTCTGCTAGCCACCAACCTGCAGACAATATGAGGCTTGATAGAGCACTGTAGAGAGTGAAAGGTAGGGAACTCGGCTGTCTTGAGGTAAGCAGCTGGGTCCTGGGCCACGCGGAGGACCAAGGCTGGGCAGGTATGTCCGAGGGACATGGTGGAAAGAGGCCTTGCAAAGGAAGCTATTAGTACTGCTGGCTAGTGGGGCTGAAGTGTAAACTGTACTTAAACTCATGAATACCCCTGTCACCGAGGCTTCCAGTTCCACATTTGAGATTCAACCCTGGGGTTAAGCAAGTTCTTCTTCAGGTTTCTCTTAAAATTCAGATCTTTCGGGATGTATGTGGAATGTCAGGTGGCTTCTTATCTCTCCCACCAGACTGTGTCTCCAGGCCTGACACTGGCCTTTCATCTTTGCACCACAGTGCCCAGGGCCTGGCTACCTGAACGTGTTTGTTGAGTGAATGAATGATTGGCACCCTGGGCAGGTGTGACTGTGTTATCAGGTTGAGAGGGAAGGAAGGCACTGCTAGCAAACACCTTTCCTTTGCCATTCCCCTTCAGACTGAAAGAGTCGAGCTTTCAGTCCTGGCAGCACTGAGTCAGGGAAGGATCACGCAGAAGTGGAGGTACCCTTGACGTGGTATACATATACTTCAACCTCCCAGCAGTTTTAATATCCCCTTCTTTATTAGCTCCCTAGAGTAGGGAATGCATGACAAATGGATGGGCATGGAGCAGAAAACCAACCCAAGTTGGTGGTGGTGGGAGGGCTTTCAACAGTGGTCAGGTAAAATGATAAGTGTCAAGAGCAAAGAAATAAGTTCACATGGCACATGGAGTCTTCATTGTAAGTTCTAGACCCCAGATGAAGACCCCAAGAGCTGATCAGAGGGTCCAGGAAGCCTGTGAGCTCACCTGCTCTCTCTCCTCCCCCTATGCCTCTCCCCTTCCCCCTCTCCTCCCCCTCTCCTCCTCCCTCTCCCTCTGCCACCTCTCCC
>NC_034590.1:13705799-13720987 GCF_900095145.1 Mus pahari | reverse complement strand
CTCTCTCTCTCTCTCTCTCTCTCTCTCTCTCTCTCTCTCTCTCTCCCCCTCTCTCTGTGTACATGCAGATTCATCTGTCAGTGTCTATGCAGGCACATTCATGTTTGCTTCTGTCTACTCCCACAACTATTCATGCTTCTCTGCCAGTGTGATGTCCTGTATCATTATGTTTCTATACGTTCTTGTGCACCCCCTGAACCCTCAGTATAGCTGTGGCCTCTACAGGGGAGTTGCATCCCTCCCTCCTCCTTTTCTTCATTTTCTCGACCAAACTTTACACTTTGAGCATGCATGTTCTGCCCCTGAGGGAGGTCAACATTACCTGGAAAAACATGGCTTGTTTGTTGGGAAATGACCCAAAGGGCAGAGGTGTGGAAGTGGAGGCAAGAACCATTATGCTTCCAGGAAATCAACTCTCATCTGATTTAAGCTTCTGGATCCTTTTCTTCCTGGTCGTTTCGAGGCTGGTCTTAGGATGGAGAGGGCAGGCTGCACCTTCATCTCATATGTCCAGGTTTTTGTCTGAAACAAAGAAAGGATGCAGAGATGATTCATAACGGGACCACTTTGAATAGCTCCTTTTTGGGTAACCTCTAGTGGGTTGGGAGGATAATTCATAAGTTAGAGTAGGGAAAGATGGTTTCCTAGTTTACTTCCTATCGGTGTAATAAATACTGTGGCCAGGTCAGAATACATCACTTAAGGAAGTAGGGGCAGGAATCTGGAGGCAGAAGCAGAAGCAAGAGTGCTGTTTATTGTCAGGCTCAGTCTGCTTTCTCATACTGACTAGGACTACCCACAGAGGTCTGGGATATAGCATTACAATCATTAATTAAGAAGATACCCCAATAAAAGATTTGTCTATCGGCCGATCTGAAACCAAAACCAAAACCAAAACCAAAACCAACCCTAATCAATACAGGTGGAGAATTCCAGGAATGAGCTGGGATTCTCCCAGAAAGCAGGTTTCCTTCTATGGAGATACCATAGGATAGTATTGGTTGGTAACAGCTGGCATGAAGTCATCTTGTGTCTTTGCTACTTAAATAGTCACATGATAACCTGCTGTAACAAAGCTTTTTGATTGCATCAGTTTTAATCATTTTATGGTTTGTCTCTGTTTTATATGCCATTCCTTTTAACCTGCCTCAGTCATGTTTAATCTTGGTCTATCTGACTCCAATTCTGTGTGTATTCCACTTAGCAATAGATCAAGGACTTCTGTGACATGAAGTAATAGTAAGGTAGATTAACTTCTGCAACAAATAACCACAGTGTACAATTCTCTACAAGCCCAGGAACAGATTAATGTGTGTATAATTAATCAAGAGGTTTTCCTGAGTGAGTATCCTCGTCCCTGTGGTGTCTCATGGGCCCAGGCTCCTTTCACATTGTGGTTCTACAGTCATTTTGGGTTTCAGTCTTGCCTGAGGGATTCTGTGTGTTTACTCGGAAGACAAGGAAAGAGTAGAGAGTCTTATTTGCTTAGGTTTAGAAATGCAGACCATCCCTATAAGACTCTATTAGCTAGATTCAGAAACTAATTCAAAAGTGAGCTGTGAAATGTCATGTGACTTTGTGTCCAGGAGGATAACAGAAGTCATTTGGTGAGACTCAGATAGTGTGTCTCATACCAATCGCCAGTGTGTGTGTTAGTTTTCATTTTTGTCAGTGCGAAAATACAGCTGTCATCTCGAGATGGGTGAGCATTTATTTTGGAGCCAAACATAAGTGACCATGGACTGGGAACCTAGATTCAGATTTGCCCAAATTCCATGTTCCAACATAGTAATGGTTTCATAGTAACAGAAAAAAGAAAAATATTAAAGCAAGACCCTGTTCAAATATACTGGTGAAAATATCAGGTAGGAGGGTCACAGAAAATCGAGGATCCTAGCCAATGACATACTTAGGTTCTGGGTTGGTGTAAAGTCTATTCATACTTCTAAGGGATTTACCTTGGAGTCACAAGGGTTTTAGGTTACATGCAGTGGTGGGCAATGAATGGCTACTGAGAGGACTAAAGTGAGCCAGTATAGTCTGGGTCTTGACTGCCAGCATTCCAATTCTGTACAACATTGACGTTCTAATTAGTTCATGAGCCTTTATAGTCATGGCTTCTTTCTGGACCCCTTCCTTCGCATCTCCTACGACTTGTTCCTGGACACAGAAGATGCCATTATATATTTTCCATACATCTTTTTCTCTTCCCTCATCCTTGTCTCAGCCCACTGTGAACTGAGCATGTCTCCCTGTCCTCCTGATTTTGACTGGAGCCACATAATTTCTATAACCGATGGAATAAAATCTAACACACAGTCCTGAGGACCCTGAGCCACCAGGTGGCCGCTAGAAGGAGAGCTATGGGAACAGTGTTGTCCTTGATCAACAATCTAGACCAGCAGTGTCTCAGACAACCATCAAACCTGTGAACAGTAGTAGATACTGCTGGTGTAGGTGGCAATATGTTGGAGTTCTTTGTTATCCAGCATAATAGTGACACTAGCTAACTTATATAGCTAATGCCATGCAACATTATGTACATAGCTCTTTAGTATATGTTTCTCCTTTGTATCTCCATGACAGCATCTGCCATGGCTCTTCACTAAAAGCCTCTCTTTATATCCTCTGAGAGCTAGTCTGAGTTAAACCATTTCATGGGATTTTTTCTAGTTGCTAGTACTTAGAAGAGACAGGGGCTCTGCATATTATGTTTTGAGTCTTGACTATTTTTCAGTGGTGACTCTGCATTCCTCGACCTGCCAGAGGTGAGCATTGGAAGGCAGGAGCCATGTTAATGTCGTTTTCATGAAATAGATGGTCAGACAATGTTTGTTAAGTTACATTGACTTGATTGTCTTTCCTCTTATAATGGGAGCTCCATCACAGCACATCAAGAACTGGCTGGCAGCCCGGGCAGGGCTTAACTCCATGCCTAGTGATTAGAAGATGGATCTATCACTGCTCACAAGGCTGAGAGGCTGAGCTGCCTCCAGGATTCTTGGCTGGAGGCATGTGCTCAGCACAAACATGAGCCCTCTCTCTCACTCTCTGAGCTCTTGGCATCCAGAGCCAGAGTCAGTAAGGAATGCAGCAGCCTTGTACACCTTGGCCCAGCCATGTCACAAGAAGCCAGCAGGTAGAATTGGCAACAGCTCCCCCACCAACCTGCTGCCAGCACAGTCCTCTTGCCCTGCTTTTGATCATAGGCCACAGCCTGGACCTTGATCCCACAGTAAAGGAAGATCCCTTTACTTAACAAAATTTTGGGGGCTGCTTTAGTATTGATGTTGGTAGAAGTGGTAGTGGGGACATGTCTGGGTTCAATCACATTCTTGTTAAAGTGAGTGATGGACACTACCGTGGTGACTTCCCAGTCCCCACCGGACATTGTTTTGCTAAAGGCTGTGGGCATATGGATATATCTGGTCACCTAAACCAAATCTGTGACACTGCACTGATGGACCATGTGGTCACTGGGTTAGGGTACACCTCAGTCTCAGGGTCCTTCTTAATGTCAACTCTGCAGTAACAGAAGGATTTTTGTTTTAATGTGCAAAGAAAAGTGTGTGAGAGGAACTCAGCTGCAGTGAGGGTCTTGCTTGTATTAATTATCCCGTGATGCAGAGCACATGACACCAAAGCTAATGGCTTAAAACATCTTGTCAACATTTATTATCCTTGGAGTGTCTGAGGCAACAGCTTCTAGGTCAAGAGTTCAGGGTCACTTGGCTGAGTGAGTGTGGACCAGAGTGTCTCAAGAATTAAGGCTGTAAAACACACCTCCAAGATGGCTCTGCCACACAACAAGCTGGCCTGGACTGACAGGGCCAGTTATTTGTTCTAGTTACAGGACTCAGGACAAATGGACATAACAGAGAAGAGAATGGGGGAAGGGCAGCCAGTCAACATAAGGAGAGCAACACAAGGCAAACTGATGATGTGAGACTTACACAGGAAACAAACTCAAAGCCAAAACAGTAAATAAAAGAATTACTGGCCCAAGAAATAAACTGGGCCTGTTTACTGGACTAGAGCACACACAGATGTGCTTTGTAAATGGCAGTGAGATATGCTAACAGCTAAGTCTGGCATTAATCAAGGGGCCAATGAGAGGTCCCCTCTGAATCTTTCCTTGGGTAACTGACATTATAGACTGCACATGGACTGAGTCTTAAGTCTCTTAACAGTGCCACCCTAAGTTGGAGGATAACTTGGGGGTTCCAGTGAGGACACAAATGAAGAAAGCACTTCAGCAAGTTTGTACATACCCCGATTCTAGTTTGTTAGGCATTCTCTAGACTCTGGGTGCCTCAGAAAAGGCTGAAATCCATATTTGGATGATTGGGGTGGGGTGGGGCAGAGAACAGGAAATGCTCCTGCTGGTTTAATCTGGAAAATGGTACTGATGTGATTCAGGAGTGTAGGAAGCAGAATAAACTGGAAGTGGGAAGTGGCTATAAACTCTCAAAGTGTGTCAAAGCCTCTAGTGGCACATGTCCTCCAACAAGGCTCCCCATCGTTTGTAAAAATTGCATAACCTCACCAGACAACACCATCCGTGAGAGGCATTTATTATTCAGACCACCTCACTAGCCCCAGGCTGGCCTCAAACTCACGATCCTCTGTGGTTTCAATTTCTGCTACTTTGCTGGGTGTGTCCATGTCCAGGCACTGCAGTGTACAGGTGGGGGAGGATGGAGCAAATTCCAGATCAGGTGGGTCAGCAGGATCCTGTCTTGGCAGTGAATGCAGCGGAGGCAGAGGGTGTGTTCTCCAAAGATTTCAGTGTTACAGCTCTTTTAGATGACATTCAATGAAACAGCCCCCTTAAATGGGAATCAATGAAGCAGTCGTGTACATACAGTTTATTTGAGGTGAATTATGGGCTATATGTGTGACCCAGCCCCAATCTTCTAACTAAGGAATGTCACATAGTACTTGGTGAAATTATTGGTTTAACTTTCTGGAATGCCTCTCCATGCAAATGAGATATCCCCAGAACCTTAAGCCTCAGCCAATGAAATTTCACCCTAAGAACCCTTCCCACTCTCCAACATTCATATATTCTCTGCGTAAGCTTTATTTTACACAGTGGGAGGGGGGCTTGAATGCCAGTGTAGAAAAGTGGGTTTTGTCCTATTGGTCAGGTACAGGATGAAATGTTATGTTAGAGAAGTGGATAATCCATAAGAAAGTAGATTCTAACATGCTTTCTGTGGGCTCTGATTTGGTTTTCAAAGCTCTGGGTTTGTAAATTCAACGTCTGGTGCTCCTTGAGGTCCACGGTGGGCAGGATTTCATGATCGATTTTCCTCCTCCTACAGAATTATGACTCCTGATGAATAATATCCCATGGGCAAGCTATTTCCAGTGCTGTGTTAGTGGTCTTTAAAGATTTTATCTATTTGTGTGTGTGTGTGTGTGTGTGTGTGTGTGTGTGCACATATGGGTGCCTGCAGAAGACAGAAGAGTATTCAATCCCCTGAAGTGACGAGACATTGTAAGCTGCCCAACCTGGGTGCTGGGCACTGAACTCTGGTCCTCTGGAAGAGTAGTAAGTGCTTTTCACCACTGAGCCATCTCTCCAGCTCAAGTGTTAGCGGTCTTTTTCGCACAAAGCTCCTTGGCTTGGTTGTGAAATCCTAGCTCCAAATGGTGCTCCTTTCCCAACACTTTGCCCCACTTGCTGCTGGTCCTTGGCTCAGGACTTCACACATTTTGTGTCTGAACCTCATTTTGAGGCCCATTTAAACCCCACGCCCATTCCTGTATTCACTGAATTCATTCCCCAGCAATACAATTCCTGGACTCAAGTCACGAGCAAATACCAGGTTCCTTTCTGTCCTGAGTGGCTTCTGCCTGAGAGCCCTGCTTGGTGGCATATGTCTTCATCTCTGCCTGTGCTTGTACAGTTAGTGATCGCAATCCCTTCCCCGAAGCAGAGGAGCTGCAAACCCCATCAAACATCCAACAACTATCAGTGAATAGTCTTTTCAGTGTAGACGTTGACCCATTATCTGCATTAACTACCTTTTTCTTAGTGTCTTTGGGGACATTGTTGTTTGCTAATTGATATCAGCCCACTGTGAGTGGTACTTTCCTTAGGCTTATGGGCCTAGGCTGTCTACATAAGAGAAACAGCTGACTGTGAATCTGGGAGTGAGCCAATGAACAATATTCCTCTGTGATTTCTGCTTCAAGCTTCTCACCTCGCCTTCCTTCCACAATGGGCTATAACCTATAAGTTAAAATAAACTCTTTTCTGATGAAAGCTGGTTTTGGTTAGTGTTTTGTCACACCAACAGAAAAGCAAACTAGACCATCACTATGAGTAAATAAGCAACAGAAAGATTTGAGCCCGGATATCCTTGGCTCATGGCTTTAGAGGGTTCAGTCTACTGGTTAGCTTGCTTCAAGCACTTGAACATGACAACATGTTAGGAGTGTGTGGAGGAAGATGTCCTGGGTAGACAGAGCAGAGAGTGTGAAATGCAGGAAGAGACTAGAGAGAGAAGTTGATTCAAGTAACTCCCATCCAGTGACCCACTTTCTCCTAAAGCTCCTCCCCTTCACCACCTTCCAATAATGACCTTCTATTATGAGTCCATCAAGGGGTGAATCCATTCACAGGACAGAGCCCTCGTGATCTAATTATCTCTAGAAATGCCCTCAGAGACACACTCAGAGATGTGCTTTACCAATCCCCTAGGCATTTCTCAGTATAATCAAGTTAACAGTCAAGATTAATCATCACACTTGGGGGAAATCTCAGATCTCGTGAACAGTAGAGCCAGGATTCAAACACAGATCTCTCACATGGGCAGGACTCAACTCTTAACCTGCTACTGTGATAAACACAAGTAGACCAGGCACTTGAAGAAGCTAGAGCCAGAAGCAAAAACGAGTTGATTGTAAGCCTGTGCTCTGTAATGGACCACAGGTTCTCAGAGAGCAGCAGCACTGTGCACAGGTCACTCACTACATCCTCAGTTCCCAACAAGGTTATGACCTTATTTAGAAAAGATGACCTGTTTTCTTTATATTTTGTTTTGATCTCACCATGGTGCCTGCAAACAGTATCTATGAACTACACCAGAGATGGTGCCCAGTCCAAGCCAAGCCAACATTTTCTGTAGCTTGAAGTAGAAAGGGGAAGCTTTCTGTGCTGCTGAGTTTGCTCACACCTGGCTCTTCATTTGCATAAGCCAGTAGGACCCCATTTGCATAAGCCAGTAGGGCCCCATCATTGCTTCGGAGGATGGAAATACAGCTGATATTATGATGTGCCCAATATGGCCAGGTCTGTCTTCCTCCCAGCTCCTTCCAAGAAGCTCTAACCTCACTGGCTCTTTTTTCAGACTATAGTGTCATGTATACTAACTGTGCCCATCTAGTGCAAGCCTGGAAGAAGCAGAAAGCAGAAGGCTGACCTTGAGACTGTTAGCATGGTGTGGGCAGGATTTGTCTGCTTCCACTCTGTCATCAAAGTGGCAGCCCTCAGACAACTCTTACCATGAGAAATGGGTCTGCTGCCTCTGAGTGTTAAGGTTTTCATAAATCAATTCTTCATGGCCTTTTAATCAAGACTGGATAATCAAGGAGAAGGGACTTGGGGAAAGTTCTTTAAAGAAAGTAGTGCCACCTACTGTCCATGAGGAAGGCAAAGGATCTCCCCAACCCAAGGATTCTAGGAGAGCCCAGAGCCTGAGATATCAGAGAAACCTGAGAAGAGATTTGTGAAGAGGTTGTAATGGCTAAGCTTGATATGACTTAGAGTGGCCAAGGAAGCTACTGAAGCCCATTTCTAGGTGTGCTGTGCCTGTGATGGCATTTGTAAAGACAGATCAGAGGGCACTGACCTGATCAGTGGGATAATAAACTGACATACTCAACATCTGACTATACTACTGGGCTGGGTGGGACTGTGGACACTGAAGTTTAGCTGGAGGAAGTTGGTCCCTACCAGCAAGACTCTTGAGACCTTTATCTTGCCTCTTTCTTCCTGCTTTCTGCTTCCTGTCTGCCATGAGAAAACCAGCCCCCCTGTACTACCATAATGCTCTGCTTCACCACAGGCTCAGTAATATCTAGTGTTGCAGCCAGCCAACACCAGTTATGAACCTCTGAAACTATGAGCCAACCCCCACCCCCATTTTTTCCTCCTATGTTTTTCAGGGTTTGTCCCAGTGTCTGAGGGACTCGGGAGATAATGAAGCATCATCATCCTGAAGCTAAGCCATCTCTGGGAGGGTGGCATAGAGATATAGATTAGGGGGTCATGGGTGATTTATGGGGGACCTGCCTCTGATCTTCCACCTGTGATGCTGTATCAGTTACTCATGGCTGACACCAGATGCCTACTTAGTAGAGGGGAACTCATTAGCTGTGGCCACAAAGCCTCTGCCTGCCATCACGGTGAGACTGCCAGTTCTCAGGGGCTGGTCATACTCTGACTTTTGCCCTGATTTTCAATGAAGTGAGGAAAGCACACATGAATGATATTTTGTAAGGTTATATTTATTTAATTTAGGCTGTACTTTTTCCTTTATTCTGAAATTACACCTTCTCCATGTTTTTGGCCTTATGTTGCCCTCTCTGTTGTGAAATGATGATGATTATAAATAATTGTTGTCTTGACAAAATACAAAGCTTTCAATGGCCTGACCATCCCCTCACCTTCTGAAATTCTGAAATCTATGGATACGGTTAATAAGATGCAGTTCCCCATTTGTCAGGTGAGGTGTCCCCAGGTCTCCTGCTCTCAATATAGAATGAAATTCAGGGTGCTTCTCCCAGTCTCTTCACTTTGTGGCGGGGAAGGTTCCCTGAAGACTCTCCAGCTAGGATCAATTTCTGACTGTGAGGGAGGAAACTGGGTAGGGTTTTTATCACTAGTCTTACAGATGGGGGAGGGGAGCTTAGAGAAGCTAAGTCTTGTGGCTGGAGTCCTTTGTAGGTCAGGACAGAAGAAGACTTAACCTTAACCTGCTGTGCTTGGAGGAGTGACCACGTGGGTTGACAATGATGGAGTTATTGTGTGCGAAGGGTGTGAAAAACTCTGGCACAGCAAGTACTTTAAATGACATTTACTCTTGTCACCATCTTCCTAGATTCTCCAGTGTAGTAACATAGGAAGGGTGGCGGTTGTCTGTGACACAACCGAGTGTGACCAATTTCCTGCTCCTTGAGCACTCGGCAGGGTAGAGAGGTCCCTGTGACTGGTTCTGGCCCACGAGGTGTGGAGGGAAGAGATCTGAATTGCTTTCAATAGAAGCTTCAAAACTAGTGCATGCCTTGCTGAATTCTGCCTAGTGTCAAGACAGTCTCCCATTAGCCTGAACTCCAGAAGGTAGCAAGGACCAGAGTCCTCCAGATGAACCTAATAGATAATGCAGTTATAAACAAAAAGAAAAACAGAACAACAACAACAACACCTGCATTGTGCTAGACATCCTGAAGATGTTGGGGATGTTTGCTACTGCCGTTCAATTCATTCCATGCAAGCAGATGCAGCCACGGGTAGAGACTCCAAGGACCCTTTTACACATGCAGTTAGTTGCTGGCCAGAAGTGCCTACACTACAGTTCCAAGCACTCCGATCTTAAGGAGCTTTCACAGGACCTCTCAACTATTGCAATTACCAGCCTTGAAGTGGAGGGTCCTGGCCCTGAACTTAGCCTCCTCAAACAATGAGGCATTCTCGGTATGGAGTTCAGCAAGGGGTTGTACTTCTCATTAAGTAACCTATGGTTTTCCAAGCAGTATTTACAGGGACTGTAAACTCATGGAAGAATTATAAGGGTGATATCTCCTAAAGTCCTGAGAGTCAGGGGCCTGCTTCTCTGGAGTTCAGTGCCAACCAGAAACAAGAAAGAGCACAAGGAGTCATTAGGGGAAAGTGCTGTTATTAAGACTATAAAACTAGGTGATAGGCTAGGGAGAGACTTGGGTGGGGAGGACAGCTTCAGATCCAAAATCTGCAGGCCAAAACACAGACTTAACCGCCTGAGACTATATTGGCTAGTTTGCCAAGCTCTCTCTCTCTCTGTCAATCTCTCTCTCTGTCTCTCTCTCTCTCTGTCTCTCTCTGTCTCCCTCTGTCTCTGTCTGTCTCTGTCTCTGTCTGTCTCTGTCTCTGTCTCTGTCTCTCTCTCTCTCTCTGTGTGTGTGTGTGTGTGTGTGTGTGTGTGTGTGTACAGAGCCATATGATGTGTGACTCACCAAATGATGTCTTGGAACTCATCATATGGAACAGAAAACTGAGGCTCAAGGTGTTCAGTATTCAGAACAATGATACAAAGAGTAACATGCGTACCTGTGGTCATCACAGGGCTATGAGGGTCAAAAGCCTCAGTGCCTGTAGATAAAGTGGGCTGGGCAATCCTACCAGGACATTCCCGTAGTACTCGTGCTTGCAGGTTGCCTCTGCGTGTTCCCGGAGTTCCTTTGTGAGGGGGAATTTCAGAACTACATTGAGCAGGGTGCTTAAGAATCAGGTCTTCCTTCCATGAGGGGCAGTGGTGGGAGGGCCATGTAGAAGACAGGGTGTGGCTGGGGGTGCGCCTTTGAAGGGTATGTACATGTTGTTTTAGGCTTATCCTTGCTTGTCTCTCTGCAAAGCTGCCACAAAGTGGGCCACTGTGCCAATTTTGCCATGATATTCTCTGGAGCTAAAAGCTTTAAAACTATGAACCAAAATGAGTATTTCCTCCTTCATTTTACTTTTCTTAAGTAGTTTTTCACAGCAATGTAAATCCCACTAACATATACATGATCTTATCCTTCTCATGAATGTAGGGGTTTGTGTCTCAGTTTCTTCTGTTCAATGTGGGGAAATCCTAGTGAAGGAGCCATTGGGGATACAGCTTTGTGGAGCATGGGAGACGTCCATATAGGGCATGTCAGATGGGAATGGAATGTGGCCCCTAAGGAGACCATGATGAACACACCCACTCTTGTCGGGGTACTTTCTGTTATCAACAGGACCCCCATTATCTTTCTGGATTGCCACCGGGCTCTGCTGACAAGCCCATCATACAGATGAGGACCGAGTCACACAGGCATGACTACACACATCTAAAAACCTCCTGTCTCAACTTTCTCCTCTTGCTCTCTCACAGGCTCCACCAAAGTCTGGGACTGGGTAAATGGCTGTGTGTTTGACAGGAGCTATGGTGAGATGTATAAATGGGGAATATTTATAGAGCACCTAGCTCCACGAAGGAGCTCATGGAGCTTTTAAGGATGTAATGCGTCAATGTTCATTTCTGCAACATTTGGTTTTCTGGCATTAGAGCCGAGCGGATGTTGTGAAATGTAATAAAGCTGCATCCAAACACACCAAGGGAACCTGCAAGCCGTTCTGCGCAAGAATGTGCTGAGGACGGAGGCATTCCAGCCTTCCCCAACTCTTTGGAATTAATCAAATTTCCTAGAACATCTGCTTTGGCATATTGTCCGTTTTGCATTTAAATTTTGTATAATGGCAGCTGTTGGGAAATCAGAAATATCCGTGGGGCTTTAAAGTCAGTGGAAATTGGACGCGGGTGGCAACTGGATCTCAAGTTGGACTGCCTGCCAAAGAAGATGACCTAATCCTTGTTGAAGATTCCACTAGGCAGGTCCTGCCTGCTGCTGGTCAGCTGAGGAAGTGCATCTGCTATCTGTCTATGGCCATACGTTTGATGTTCTGAGAGCTTATGCAACTTATTTCAAGGATTGGAAAGTCTGATTGAGGGGAGTGTATAAGAAGTTGAGGATAGAAGCAATGGATCCACACTTCTCAGGACAAAGAAAGCATGCTTTACTGTCAGCTTGCAGTGGAGGCGGATGGAATGCCCAGGGACGAGGACTCTGACTTGGCCTAGCCTCCTTCACCTGGACACTAGCATGATGGATCTGCAAGTTCTTTACTAGCCCCCTTCCTCCTGACTCACGCTTTCTCGTGTGCTCTCCTGGGTACTGCTTACATCTTAGCTATGGCTACACAATCCTTACCTGCACCCACAGCCCCACCTCCACCCTAGCCCAGCCTACTCTTCCCTGCTCCATTTTTCTTGGTTTCTCAATCCTACCTTGGCTGCTCTTTCTTAGAGCGGCCTTTCCTCGCCATGTAGTCTAAAGAACCCAGGCTTCTCTGTTGTCTCACTCCACCTATTTTTCTTCATAGCACTTTTTCTTTTATATAGCATCATGCTTATTATCTCCCATTTATTAATCACATGCTGTTTCTGCTAAGATATGGTTTCCAAGATGGCAGCCCTGTCTGCTTGTTAGTGAGCACCTGGACAAGGAGAGTGAATGGAGGTCATTCTCACAACCTGGAAGCTGGGCTGGGTTACCCAAAAGCAGAAGGAAATTTGAGGGCAGGAGTTGGCTTTGATTCACTGCCTTCTCTTTCCTTTTTTTTTTTTGTCTGATAAAATTCAAGAGGAATTAAATGTTCAGGCTACTGGGTGTTTTTGAGTCATTGACTCTGTAGGTATTTGACCTAGCATTTTCCAGAGGGATGGAGAAGAAACATAACAAAAACTATTTTGTAAAATGCCAAGTGAGTATTTTTAATGTATTAGGGGAGATATGTTAACCTGAACTAAGTCTAACTTTATCAAGGTGTGATATTGGAGACTTTCCCCTTTCCTCTCATCCTTGCCCTTTCATTTTGTTTCAACCAAACCTTTCAGTGCAGCTGAAGATGTCTTTGAGTTGGAGATTCCCCTGTCTCATCCTCCTGGATGCTAAGATCACATTGTCACACCATTCACAGTGGAATCTTGAAAAAAAAATGTTTCTCTCTCTCTCTCTCTCTCTCTTTTTTCTTTTAGAATGTGTGCCCAATTCAAAGAAAATCTGACTCTCTGCCCGTCTTTTCCCAGAAAGCTTTATGCTCTTTAGGGCTCTGTGTGTGCTGTGGCTTCCTCAGTACCAGGGTGGTACAGCTGAATAGTTATGTAGCAGGGACTGGGTTTCCTTGCATAGATGAAAGTGTTTGCCATCTGGTTCTCATAAGAAAGCAAACAATAATTGATCAAACCAACAAACCAACCAACAACAACAACAACAACAAACATTGCAACTAGTGCAGTTTGTAGGCTGAGTTGGTGAAGAACTAGGCCACATCCTTCAGAGGGTCAGTGGAAGGTGACTCTACAGTGTGACCTCTGTGTCCATCCCCTGATGAAATAGAATCTCTGGTCATTGGTCCCTCTAGCCTTTAAAAACCAAGTTCTAAATAGAACATGTCCAAAAGAGGCCTATTTTCCAGGTGTTTCAAGGTGCATCTAGAGTCTAGTGGAAGGAAAAGCAGAGGCAAAAAGAGTTGAGACCCCCCNCCCCCCCCNCCCCCCAAGACATTGAAACCTGGGCTGGCTTCCAACCAAGGACAGGCCATACTAGTGTGATCTTCTGTTTGGCTTAATGCAGAGCACAGCTCAGTGAATAGCATCCAGTGAAACAAGACACATGAAATGACTTCTCTCATAGCCAGGGAGACCACTGCTCTCAAGGAAAGTTCCTGATCCATAGGACAAGAGTCCTGCTGGGAGTCGTAGGGAAACAGGGTAATAGAAGGAGGTCACAACAAAGTGACTAAGATGAGCCAGGGACCTGTAGCCTTGCATGGAAATAGTAATTATACTAGAGCAAAGGGCTCTTTGAAAGAGTGACATAATAAAACTCTCAAACCAGGCGTAATTTCCCCTGACACCCAGCGTGAATGAATAACACACACAGTCAAATAGAAGAGTAATCAGACTTGAAATATTCCTTTAATAATACGTTTGCCAGATCAAATATTAAAAATAGAAGATGGAGAAAAGGAGCAGCCATCCCCCGTGGTATCAGCTCCATAAATATTGCTTCATTAAGCTGTCTGCGTCGGTTCAGGGAGATGGATTTCCAAATGTGGCCAAGGTTCCAGACTGCTGGCTGTGATGGAGCAGAAGATGCAGGGCTGCAGGCATTACTTCGCCTTCCTGTGCTGTGTCTGCCCCTGTGGCGCGGGCACCACTTAACAGCCGGAGCTGGCCTAACATCTGCCCAAAGGACATGTGCTTATTTATTTGGAGCCAGATCTCTCCCATTGGTACACCCGTGGCTTTCTGCCCAGCCAAACAGTGGGGAATTAATAATGATGGCACTTGATTTTCTCAAGATGTTCTGGTGGTAGATTTCTCAGTCTTCCTTCTGGCGTTTTTCTGAGGCTAGGGAGCAGGATCGAGAAGGTAGAAACGTTGTTGCCAACCCAGGCCATTGCCTGCAAAGAGGCCTACAGGTAGGGTAATGAGCAACGGTGCTGGAAATCTGGCTGATTCCTTGGTGAGATTTGACAAAGCATTTGGGGTCCAAGGGTCCTGAGACAGAGGGTAAAACCAGAGGATGACAGGTTCAAGGCCAGACTGGGTTCTATCTTAAGACCCTGTCTCAAATGTCAAAGAGATAAAATAAGCATGTGGAGGGTGGGGAGACTATATCTCAATTCAAGGCCACAAATGTTTACCTTGGGTCCCAGGCACCACGCCCAAAAGTAAAAAGAACAACAGTTCAAAACTTGATGAGTTGGATCGTATGGAATAGATTTTATAATCTGTACCCACGAGCAGCTAGCTGCGCTACCTCCTTCAGACTGTAGCTGCCTGTCAAAATACTCAACTCTACAGTGCTTGGATTTGGTACCCTGGATGCAGGATTAGTCAATGCTAAAAAATACAGAGCAAAGTGTCAACTGACTGACTGTTGATGAATCTCCATTGTCATAAGCGTGAAGAAAGTCTTCTAATTCAAGAAAATTCTGGTCTTCTTTTTATCCAACTGCCCATTGCCACAATGTCTGTTTTCAGAAATAAGGTTCCAAAAAGCTGAGAATTTGTTTGATTATGTATTATACGTACGTACGTACGTACGTACGTATGTATGTATGTATGTATGTACATGCGTATATGTCCCTATTGGCTTGGAATCCACTTTATAGACCAGGCTAGAACTCAAAGAAATCTACCTACCTCTCTTCCATGAATGTTAGGTTTTAAAATGTGGGCCACTATACCTGCTGCTTATTTGAATTTTGAGCATTTTCATTTTATTTCTTCTTTTTTTCTTCTATTCTCCTTTCCTTTCCTTTCCTTTCCTTTCCTTTCCTTTCCTTTCCTTTCCTTTCCTTTCCTTTCCTTTCCTTTCCTTTCCTTTCC
>NC_034590.1:13693744-13705445 GCF_900095145.1 Mus pahari | reverse complement strand
CCCTCCCCTTTTCTTTTCTTTTCTTTTCTTTTCTTTTCTTTTCTTTTCTTTTCTTTTCTTTTCTTTTCTTTGTACGGAAATGTATGTCTGTGTACCAGGTGAGTGTAGTGGCTTCAGAGACCAGAAGAGAGGCCATCAGATCACTAGGACCTGGAGTTAAGATAGTTGTGAGCCTCCAATTTGTTGCTGGGAAGTGAACTTTGGTCCTTTGAAAGATTAGCACATGTGCTTACACAATGGTGTGCTGAAGCATTTTTTTTCAAAGAAACAGTTTTATAAAAGTAGCAGGGATGAGGTGGTACCCTTTCCCCTCTACCCGTCCACAAGCACACTCAGGCCCACTCCTCTCACCAATCAGCTTTATGTGTCATCATTATCCCTCTGCACATGGAAACTGTGGGGTTCTGGCTTTTGGTGATGTGAGAGGGTGCCTTGCAGGTCTGGGGTCAGATAGGGACACTTCCCTCCAGGCTCTTTCCACCCCCACCAACACTTACCAACTCTAGGCAGGTAACCCAAGGATGGATTTCAAGGTCACAACAAGTGTTTTTGTTGTTGTTGTTTGTTTGTTTTTATCACATTGCAGTTTCTCAAACTTTAATCAGCACAGTTCATTTTCAGAGTGTCCCATGTGTGTGCAAGCCTAGAAATGGTTTATTCATTTTTATTATATTAACCCACACACTCCAGCAAGCGCTAAAGCCTGCTAAAGACACATTAGCACCCAGCTGATTTTCTCCGTGATGCAAATAGATGGACTGTAAGAGCTGATGGCCACGTTGCTCATATCACCCGAATGGCCATTATCTTCAACGCAAGAAGAGCTTGCACACTTCCTACAGCCTCCTACTGACCCTGATGCTCCCAAAGGGGCTCATGGTGGCTGTAGAAATTGCTGTGGACTTGCTTTAAGAGTTGTGTGCTTGGTCCCAGTTGAAGCTGATGTTTTTGGCTCTTTTGGCCAATGTGTTTTCACTTCAGAGGAACTGAGATTTCTATTGGAGGCAGTCCAAAGTGGGCTCAGGCAGGTGAGAATGTATATGGAGCCCGTTACAGACTTCTGAATTTATAGCTCCCGAAAATGCAGACCTGTACTGTGTAGGGGAGAAGGCGTGCAGACAGCCAGTGAGGCTGCTCAGCCATGATGTATCTTTAGCTTGCCAGAGGAGCTGAGCAGATGCAACCTGGGTTAATTCCACTGAGCGCTCAGATCCTCTGTTTTTCAAGTGGGCTCAGCACTCTAGTTCTTAGTGAGTGGTCAGCTGAAGATTGAGCTTCCATGAAGTCAGCCTTCTCATCCCAGGGTCTCCTCTGGAGCACAGTGCCTCCTTTCCTGGGGAGATCATTGTAGTTTAGCTGCGCCTCGTATCAGGTTTTCGTGTTTCCTCATTACAGGGGTGCAAACTCACAAATGAGCAGCGCTGTCCTCAGGTGTGAGATGATGATGGAAATTGCTGCAGCCTCCATAAGGGAAGGCTGGCTAGGGTCTCATGTCTATTGTTCTGTGCCTAATGTTGTATACCAATAGCTGCTGATTCCCAGGGAGCCCTTTCCTGGGCCTAGCAATGGCTTTAGACTACAGCCTGAAGAATCAAAGGCCCTAACAGCTGTAACCAGATGGCTTGTCTCCATGTCTGGAGTTCCATGAGGCTATCCTTGTGTCTGCGCTACACAAGCAGAGCTCTGAGGCATCCTTGGGATATGAGTCTGGAGTGTTGGTCACACAGAACTCTCCCATGGGCCTGCCCTATTACTAAAAGCATCCTGATGATAGATCATCTGGTATTAAACACAGTGGCAGCCCCTTTCTCAGTATAATCATGATAAATGGAAAAATCCAGACAGGTGAATTTTAATAGGCATACAAATGCACTCAGATTAATTAGATTGCATTTCAAAAAAGAAAAAATAGACAAAATACACACACACACACACACACACACACACACACACACTTTCTCATTTGCCCCATAAATCTAAATGGGGGCCTCTAAAACATAATAGCCATCACACACTAAAATGCATGATGACATAATAAAAGATTATTGGTGCATGCACACAGTTCCACAGGAGGTTAGCTGCTTTGGAACAGGACAGACACAGTAGGAGCTGAGCAGTCCAAACCCCAGCAGTGGTTAAGGGGGCTACCATAACCAAGGGATCAGGATGTGGGGGCTGTAGAGACTCTGGACATGTATCTACTTTGGGGCAGATCTCTTAAATCAGTAATATTTCCTCCACTAGCCCATTGAAATTAGAGGTGTTAGATGAAAGATACACCAGATCCTTCTCTGCTTGTATCTCCCAGCTAGAAATAAGGGATGATGTTGTACAGCCAACAAAGGGCCCTGGGGGTCAGGGAGGGACAGAATAAGCAAAAAGTCTGGAGACACAGACCATTTTTAAACCTCACCTTCTTTTTTATGTGGGACACTGGACTTCTTATGTCTGCTCAGCTAAGAAAAGAAGTGTTTTATAGACAGCGAGTATAGAATAGCCTGCATAAAAAGTTCTGCTTAGAAGTAACTAGAAGGCAAAGCATGAGAAGGGGCAAGAATCACAAAGAGCTCATTGCTTCAAGCTCACATCCAAACTGTCAGCGGGACCTGAACACCATCCTGAGCCCACACCATGTCAGGTGCTCCTTGAACATCCAGAGACAGTGCTGGTTGCTACTGGAAAACAAGTTAGAAATGCTTCCTGAGGGCTGGCAAGATGGCTCAGTGGGTAAGAGCACTGACTGCTCTTCCAAAGGTCCTGAGTTCAAATCCCAGCAACCACATGGTGGTTCACAACCACCCTTAATGAGATCTGATGCCCTCTTCTGGTGTCTGAAGACAGCTACAGTGTACTTATGTATAATAATAAATAAATCTTAAAAAAAAAAAAAAAAGAAAAAGAAATGCTTCCTGAGCCAGGAAGCTGTTTGCCGGTAAGGGCAAATAACATATAGGAATCCCACTTAAATTTGCACTTCAAGCGAGCTGTGGGTCACTTGTTAGTTTAAGCATACCCTCCATGCAAGAAATTAGCTGCTGTGCGTATAAAATTCACATCAACCTGGGTACTCTATATTCTTCATGAACTATATCTTCAGAACTCATGGTGGTGATAAAGACATGAGGTCTCGGCCCCCACTGGTAGTTGTGCCACAACAATGCTAGGCTGCCTCAGGAGCTGAGGAAGTGACCTGTGACTGAGACATGGCACTCGACTGCTAGGTATGGAGGCCTTACCACAGCCCTGGGTAAGTGTCTGGGGCAGCCACATTTCCCATGGTCTCTGTCAGTGCTGAAAGTGGATTCCCTGCGGCTGTGGAGTTGTCTTGTTTATGGCTAGCTTGTTTTGAGTCCCCTGTCACTCACCATCCCGACTCTCTCCCTGCGAACACTTCCAAACCTGCTGTTCCTCTGCGCATCGCCCCTTCTTAGAACTGGGAACAAAACACCTATGGAAGGAGTTACAGAGACAAAGTTTGGAGCTGAGACGAAAGGGGGTCCATCCCATAATCAGCCACCAAACGCAGATGCTATTGCATGTGCCAACAGGATTTTGCTTACAGGACCCTGATATAGTTGTCTGCTGTGAGGTTATGCCAGTGCCTGGCAAACACAGAAGTGGATGCTCACAGTCAGCTATTGGATGAAACACAGGGCCCCCAATGGGGGAGCTAGAGAAAGTACCCAAGGAGCTGAAGGGGGCTGCAACCCTATAGGTGGAACAACAATATGAACTAATCAGTACCCCCAGAGCTCGTATCTCTAGCTGCATATGTAGCAGAAGATGGCCTAGTCGGCCATCATTGGGAAGAGAGGCCCCTTGGTCTTGCAAACTTTATATGCTCCAGTACAGCGGAACACCAGAGCCAGGAATGGGAGTGGGTGGGTTGGGGAGCAGGGGTAGAAGGGTATAGGGGACTTTCGGGATAGCATTTGAAATGTAACTGAAGTAAATACCTAATAAAAAATTGGAAAAAATGAAGTGAAAGCACCAGCAGGTCAGCTGCAGGTCGGTTTGGGGCAGACATTCCTTTCCCCATCCTTGCTGGCTCGCCTCCTTGCTTCAGCAGTATCTGCAAAGGATTGAGTCTGTCCTCTAAGCTTCTACAAAGCCTCTTAGGAACGACACCTCACAGTCTGTGTTTCAGGCAGCCAAGTGGGCATTTTCGTCTGAAAGCCTGGCCCCGCAGAACACTGTGTCCAATTAAAGACCTTAATTAAGGAGAGGTCAGTCAGCATCCCTGTTAGAAGCCCTAGCTTTGAAGCATGTGCCTTTTTAGTTCACGAGATGTTTTGAAATGTGACATTTGGATGTGGGCAGAGTCCTTGAAAATTCTTACTTGCAAAACAAGTTACAGGTTCATATTATACTATAATACAAAATACAGATGAAGTCTGAATGTTGCTAAAATGTAGGAAATGGACACACAGAAACCTACCTCTCTTGTTATTGAATTATTTAGTATTTTATAAATTTTAATTCTATGTGCAGTATGTTCAGGCAGTTCCTCGGAAGAACTGAACATACTGCACATATAATAAAATGAGCTGGATGTGCCCACTGGCCTTCCAGAAACTGGAAGTACAGATAGTTGAAAGCCACTGCATGGGTGCTAGGAATTGAACCACGGTCCTCTGGAAGGGCAGCCAGTGCTCTTAACCTTCGAGCCACCTTGTAAACTCTTACTAGGTTTTATTTTTTGAGGTAGGATCTCACTTTGTATCACAGGCTGTCCTCCATGATCCTTCTGCCTCAGTGTAGTGGGGTGAGAGGTGTGCAAGAGTGAAGAGGAAGGGGGGGGGGAGAAAGGTTCCAGCCAATACGATTGGGCTTTCTATTGGAGGAGAGAAGGGTTTGAGAAGATAGAGTTAACAGCGTACCCTTGTCCATGATAATCTGCTGTTTTCACGCACATGCTATTTAATTGCATGTAGCCTTAACTGGAACAATATAAAAATCACCAACTACACTAGAAAGCACATAGTAAGTACTGTGGCTCCATTTGTTATTTGACAGACTTAAATAGAAAAAAAAATACAGAGATCATCTGAGCACTGAGGTTGCATTTCTATAATTGCAACGGGGAAAAAAATCCAAACACTGTAAATTCAGCTTTTATTAACCTAAGAACTTGAAAAGAGATGAACCCAGCTTCAAATGGATTGTTTACCTAGGAACTGTTTATTGAAAACACTGTAGTGTTTACTTCCTGATTGAAGCCAGAGGTTCTGGTCTGAGCTGGATGTGCCCACTGGCCCTCGGTTTGGACACTAGTGCTTGTGCATTCCCTTGAAGTCACTTTCACACCGGTTCCTCCTGAAACCCATGTTCTTTGAGCAGAACCTGTAGGATACTGATACTTCTTTTTTTCTGTACTTTGCAGAATACAGAATTTGGTACTAATATTTAAAGTATTTTAGATTTATTTATTTGTATTTTATGTGTATAGATATCTGCCTGTGTGTGTGCACCAGGTGCCTGTATCTTTCAAGGCTAGAAGGAGGCTTCAGATTCTCCTGGAACTGGAAACGCAGTACAGATGGTTGTGGGCTGCCATGTGGGTACTCTAATAAAAACCCCAGGTTTCTGCAAATGCACTGTATGCATTTAACTACGGAGCCATCTCTGCAACTCTGTATTAATCTTTTTTTTTTTTCCCTGAGAGTTTCACTGTGTAGCTCAGGGTGGCCTCAAACTCACAGTCTTGCCTTGGCCTGCTGAATGATGGGATTAGAGACTTAAGCTGCCATGCCTGAATTTGAGGGCTGTCTTACTAAGTGAGTCTACTTCATTTAAGTGAGTCACTGTGATGGGAAGAGAGACAAGCTGTGAACACATAACAAACCCAGCTACATGGATGAATGATAAACCTTGTACCAATGTGCTGCAGGTGACATGCAGGTTCCCTGTCTTACCCCATTCTTACGAAGCCTGACAGTGGCCAACAGTAAGCTGTGCCATCTGAGAGGCAGAAGTCTTGGAGGGGGCATGAGGATGCTGAGTAGAAGGGGTACAGAGAAGCTTTCTGTATCTTTATTTATTTAACTTGTATTTTATGTGTATAGATACGTGCCTGTGTGTGATATAGCTGTGGTTAGAGAGGGCTTACTCATGGGCATTTCTTCTTTTAAACATTAATGAATTTGTTAATTTATATTAGGTATATGGTGGTTTTCCTGCATGTGTGTCTGTGGTACCAGGTACATGCTTGGTGCCTATGTAGGCCAGGGGGAATTGGATTACCCTGGACCTGGAGTAACAGAGTTATAACCTGCTATGTGGGTGCTGGGAATCAAACCCTGTCCCGTATAGTAGCGGGGCAGAGCTCCAGGTAAGTGTGTCTTAGAATTCATGAAACTGTGTACTGAAATAGTCATATCAGAGTGTAACAAGTTAGATTCCAGTAAACTACTGTATGGTTTAAATTTTTATAAATATTAGTAAGACTTTATGTTTAAGAAATTGAAAAGTTCTAAAGGAATCCTCCTGGCCTGGGTGTCTGGGTCTTTTTCTCCGTCTCTCTGTCTCTCTGCCGCCCCCTCCCCAGTGTGCTAGTGAATTTGACTTACTAGTGTCTTGTTAAGGTCCTTCACATTTATGTTTACCTATATTATTGGCTGTGATTTTCTTTTCTTGTGAAATCCTACTCTGATGTCTGGGTCATGATGACCTCTCTTTGAATTTAGAAGCCTGTCTTCTTTTTCAAATATTTGAAAACTTTAAGGATATTAGTTCTTTGTGTTTGTTAAAATTGAGTCATAGAGTTATCAGACCTTAGACCTTTCTGTGTGGAGTGGCTTTGCTGTTCATGTGATTTCCTTACTTTTTCTGCTTAAATTTCTTTCTTCATGGTTCAGTGTGGCCAGATTGTATGTGGCTAGGAATTTATCTGATTATTGATTATCCAATGTGTTGATCTTCACTGGTGCTTTGGTATCTTTTGTAGTTTTATTTATTTGAATCTTCTCTCTCTATTCTTTCAGTCAGGTTTTTCATTATTGTTTGTTTTCAGAAAACCAATACTTAAATTGTTTCTTTTTCCCTTTGAATGATTTTCTTGATTTTGATTTCATTTATTTCTAATTTTCTTTTCTTTCTACTAATTTTAGTTTTTTTTTTCCCCTCGTGATTTAAGTATCCAAGTGTATTTAATATCCTCAATAAATGTGTAGGCATTTACTACTATAAGTATTATTAGGATTACTGCCCCCAGGGGATGGAGAAGTGAGTCAATAGTTATGAGCACTGGCTGCTCTTGCAGAGGACATGGGTTAGGGTCCCAACCCCACATGCTGGCCTCAAAACCCATCTGTAATTCTAATTCCAGGGGACCTGATGCCCTCTTCTGTCATTCTTGGGTATTACATTCACATGATGCTATTAAACACATAAACACTCATGCACATATGATAAAATAAATCTCAAAAATAATAATGATAAAGAGCAGCTTTGGCTATCGCCATCACATTTCATATTTTTTCCACGCCTGGCTTTGCTGTCCAGGTTTGGGAATATTGTATCCTTTCCACAGTTTGGAAGTTTAGAGGCTATTTGTTCTTTATATGACTGGTAAATCTAGTCATGAACTAATCAGGTCCTGGTATTTTCTTTGATGTACATCTCAAGATGTCTTTTAGGTTTCCTTTTTAATTTGTTCAATGTTTAGGAGTAATTTTGAAATTTTTCACTTTTACAAATTTTTAAAAATCTTACTTTTATAAATTTTTTCATTTCTAAATTTTCCAAAATATCTTCTAAAATCAGTTCCTAGTTCAATAACATTATAAGCAGAAGAGATACTTGATACAATTTTAGTCTTCTTAAATTTTACAGAACTTTTTTTACGTATTCACATGTGACTAGTCGAGAAGAACATTCCATGAGGTCAGAAGAGCATACATTCTGCTGTATTTATATCAGAATGATCTGTGTGTGGCTCTTTTACATATGTGGTTTAAATCTAAATCCCATCTTTCCCTCACTGAAAGTGGGTTATTGGAATCCCTCACTGTTTCTGTATTGCTACCTATGTCTCTTCAATTTTTTTCACATTTATTTTTGTAGAGTTAGGTGTTCCAAAGTTGGGTGCATATATGTACATATGCCTATTTATCTTTGTATTTTGTTGTGCTTTGTCTTTTTAATGGAGAATTTAATCAATTTATGTTTACAGTAGTTATTGAAAGGTAAGCATTTACCACTTCTACTGTATTGTTAAGTGGGGGAGGGCTTTTATTGTTATCTCCTTCTGTGGTTTGATGGTTTTCTGTAATGGTATGCTTTTAATCCTTTCTGTTTCTACTTTATTCTTTGGCTAAAGATTTTTTGCCTTGCAGTAACTATGAGACTTCCACAGAACATCCTATACTCAGCTTATTCCAAACCCATAATGATTTAGACTTGGTTTGCATACAGCAATTCTACACTTCCATTCCTGCCTATTTTATAGTTTGAATGTCAGGATTTACACGCTCTTCTGTGTATTTCTTGTCTGTTTATTTATTTATTTATTTATTTATTTATTTATTTATTTATTTATTTTTATTTTTAGAGCTTTATTGTAGAAAGACAGAGAGAAAGAGAGAAGGTAAAAGAAAGGGAGGGGCTGGCCATGGCCACATGGAGAGAAAGGGGAGGGGGGAAGGAGAACTAGAGATGAGGGTAAGAAAGGTGAGAGCTTAAGAGGGATACTGATATTCTTGTCTATACTGCTGTTGTTGAGTTAAAGCTGCCGTGCATGTCATGATCCTGGGGCAGTCTGGTGGTCCTGGGGCAGTCTGGTGGTCCTGGGGCAGTCTGGTGGTCCTGGGGCAGTCTGAATACAACTGCTTTTACACTGTTCAGCTTCGGGCAGTCATGCTTTGTTATTAATGAGCAGCCTTTGGTTTCAGCTTGAAGATCTCCCTGTAACACTTTCTGTAATGTAAATCTAGTAACAAAGACCTCTCTTAGCCTTCCTTGATTTTGAAAAGTAAGCTTACTAGATAAAGCATTCTTATTTGCTCACTTTCCTCTTTCAGCATTTTAAGTATTCTGTCCTACTTCTCTCTGGCCTGGAAGTTATTCTGCTGAGAAAGCCATTTATATTCTATTAGTAATTGCTAATATGTGATCTGTTTCCATCACTGCTCTCAGATTCTTTTCCTTGCTTTTGATTATTTAAAAATATTTTATTTGCTTTATGTGTATGAGTGTCTGTGTGTTTGGTTTTTTTCCCATATGTATGCAGTGCTCAAGGAAACCAGAAGAGGGCATCATATCCTGGAACTGGAGTTTTAGGTGGCTGCGAGCTGCTATGGGGTGCTAGGAACTAAATCAAGGTCCTCTGCAAGAGCAATAGAAGGAATTAACAACTGAGCCCTCCCTCTGTTTTTGATAATTTAGTTATTGTGTGTTCAAGTGAGCTTTTCTTTTTGTTGACTTTATTGGAAAGACCTTCATTTTGCTGGAATCTGTCCCAATATGAGAGACATTTTAGGCAATATTTAAACATGCTTCCTGGTCTCTTCCTCCATTTCCCTCTGAAGCTCTTGTCATGCAAATGTTTAGTCTCTAGACAGTGGTCCCATAATTCCCACAGGCATTCTTTATTTTACTCCTTCTTTTGTTTAGTTTTGCTTTCTGTCACATTAAATGTTCTAGTTCTGTGCTTGTTGATTCTTTTCTGAGTCTGCTATTAATGTTGTCTCTTCTATAGATGCTATCTGTCACTATAGGTTTTGTCTATTGAATTTCTCAGCTTAATCATTATATATTTTTACTCCTCAGATTGTTGTGTTTCGTTGTTTCTACTTTTCCAGACTCTTAGCTTTGTGTATTGCTTTCTATTCTCATTCATCCTTAGTAAGGATTGTCTCACTGTCTGTCTCTGAGGCATGGACTTTGCATGTAAATGGAATCAGATTGTTTCTTTGCAAGGGCCTTATTTTGCTTTGTACAATATATATCCTCACGTGTTGGAGACACTGCAAGACTCATGGTCAGCAGGGAAACAATCCACACAAAGTGAAGAATAAAACTCTACTTAACACCATTTTTTACAGGGGCTGGTTCAAACTTCCAGAGTCTGACATCCAGGTTTGTTGCTTTTACACATTTAAGCACAGTAAAACTTTGGAAAACGATTTCCAAGTGACAATTATCACAACAAAGCTTTATGCATAGCTCTAACAAAGCTTTACACATAGCTCTAACAAAGCTTTGAGCATAGCTCTGTCAAAACTCCTTTGCAAAGCAGCTAAACTCTTGTGACCTTAACAGTAAGAATTTCTGTTGACTGATAGATACAGTGCTCTGGGCAAGGACCTAAGGAGAAAGGATTTGTAACAAGCATACTTATCCTTCTACTGATGCAGGATTCAGGGTATACTGGGCCCTTTTCGTAGGGATCAGTTCTATTTGCTGTGAGACTAAGCTAAGGATAAGGACCTAAACAATGTTCAGGATATTAGGGGATTCAGGAAGTCTGGCTCCATGCCAAACAGATTGCTAGGCTGTTAGACAACTTCAGCCTTCCAGGTGACCAGGTATCAGTCATTTTCTTCTTTTGAAGAAAATAGCCCCACATATTTAATAAGTCTGTTTCCTCTAATGCTTTCTTGAAGCTGTACCTCCTACCCTCAGGTTTCACCAGTGCTGTTATACATGTCAGAACTGTCTTCCTTTTGAAGGCTGAGTAACTTTCCACTCCTAATCCAGTTTAGATCTGGCATGTCACCCAAAGGCCTAATTTCCATATGGACAGTATTGTAAAGTATGGCTAAATTGAAGATCTTCTGACTACTGAAAGCAGGCCCTTGAAGAAGATATTGGAACTTTATTCTTTCTTCTTCATCTCTTTTGCCACTAGCTGTAGGTGAATGATTTTGCCAAGTTCCATCATCAGGATGGCTGCCTTACTGCCCCCAAAGTGTCATGTAGTCAAGGACTGAAAGCTCCAAGACCCCTTTCTTTTTATAAACTGGATAATCTGGGCATTTGGTATAGCAGCAGAAACCTGACAACATCTGTGTGTAGCACATTTTGTTTGTCTACTCACTTATCAGCATACATGAGATATACACTCCTTCTCCCCCATTTTCTTCATCTGTCTGTCTCTCTTGTGTACCCCAAACTGGCTTTTTAGCTCTTTATGTAACCAAAGCTGGCCTTGAGCTTCTGATCCTGAAAGCTGGGATGCCAGGTGTATGTCACCATGCCTGAACCTTATTTTAACTTTTGTGTCCAAGGCTCGTTTTCACTTCCACAGGTGTACAATTGCTACATTAGACACAGGAGCCACCATCTGTCACCAGAATGAACATTGCCTTTCCCATTTCCTTTTCCATTGGAGAAAGGTCCAGCTTTCTCTGTATCCTGTGTCTAATGTTGCTAACTGTTAACTATATTCAGCATATTTTCATTGTTTATCAGTTCATTGGTCTACTTCATTATAATTTTTTAATGAAAATGTTTATTCAGGCCTTTAGCACATTTTTGAAAGTTTTTGTTGTTATTGTTGTTAAAAATTTCTACATGTTGTGGATATTTATTTCTTATCAGACATATTGCTCATGTATTTTTATTTTTGTGAATTGACTTTTTACTTTGATAATCTTTTCCCTCCTTCCTTTTCTTCCTCTTCCTCTTGTTATTGTTCTTCCTCTTCTTCCTCCTCCTCTCCTTCTTCTCCTCCCCCTCCTCCTCCTCCCCCTCCCCCTCC
>NC_034590.1:13681423-13693563 GCF_900095145.1 Mus pahari | reverse complement strand
CTCCTCCTTCTCCTCCTCCTCCTTCTCCTCCTCCTCCTCCTCCTCCTCTTCCTCACAGTGTCTTTTATACATTAGCTAAGCAATCCAGGCCTTGATGACATCTTTCATGAAGTTTGTGTAAATTTGTCTAAAACATTGTTGCTACTGTCAAATGGTCTTTGTCATTAGAGGCAAATGTTTTATATGACATTTTTATGAGTTTTTCCCATGTGTATGTTTCATTATGTCCTTCTAGTACTACCTGTTAGTGTTTTTTTAAAAAGATTCATTTGTTTATTTTTATTTATGTCTATGTGTCTATTAGTAAGTATGTGCACCTGAGTCGAGGTGCCTGTGGACTTCAGAAGAACACATCAGATACCACTGATGCAGGAGTTACAGGCAGTTGTGAGCTGCCCATCCTGTGCTGAGAAACAAAAACAAAAACCTCCTTAAAGGAAAGTATGTACATTGACAACTGAACCACCTATTGCTCCAGCCCTTGACTGATATCTTAATCATAAAAAAATTTGTAATTACGTTTACGCATCATTTGAGGTTACCGTGGGACATTCTCTTCACTCTTGTAATGTGCATTATACTCACAGATGTTCATCTGTCATATTGTTCATACACCCTAGGAATAATCTGTGCTTATACATAGTATATGATGCTTTTAATATGTATATCAATTCTGCCCTGATGGTTTATCGTTTGCTTGCTTCCACCAGCTCTGGGTTCAGGTTTTCCTTCATTTTTTTCTTATCCCTTGAAGTTGTAAAGGTAGCCTGATGATTTGATGTCCTCCTTGGGTTTTGAGAAAATGTTTAGTTATAAAGCTACTGCTTTTCCTGTTGTTATTGATTTCTGGCCTCTTCATGCCGTAGCTAGAAATGATGTTTTCTGTGATTCCTATCTTTCAAATTTTATTGAGAATTTGTGGTGGTTCCTTCAAAAATCTTCTACACATGCTTAAGAAAAACGTTTATCGTTGAAGAAATGTTCTGTATGGTTCTGTTGGCTATTGTGGCTTGAGACCTGCCTTGGCTCACCTATCTTGTGTTTCTTATGTCCACTATGGGGAACTGTGTTGAATCAGTGGTGCAATCTAATATCCAAGGTTCAGGGAAAATTCTAATAGAAGGGGAAGGAAGACTGTAAGAGCCAGAAGAATAGGATACCTGCTGCATTGTAGTATCTTGTAGACATGACAGGGAAGCTGTGCCCCTGAAATCTTAACACCTGCATAGTGACAGCTTCACTTAGCATGCCAATTCAGATGAGGGAAATTTCACAAGGCCCACCCCAGGAGGAAGAATAGGGAGCTACACGTAATCAGTGGCTGCTGAGACAATCAGTTTTCTCTAGGAACCAGACACCTGACAGATTATCCAATCCCAAGGGGTCTCCTGGGACATATGTATTTAAGAGCAATATTAAATGCATGTGGAGGACTGAAAGAAAATGTTCTCCATAGGCTCATACATTTGCATGTTTAGTCCTGAGCTCGTGGAACTCTTTAGGGAAGGACTAGAAGCTGTGACCTTATTGAAGGAGGTGTGTCACTGGGGGGTGGGATCTGAGGTTTCAAAAGCCCACACCAGGTCAGTCTCCCTCTCTCTCCCTCACTTTGCCGGTGGATCAGGGTGTGGCTCTTAACTACCGTTCTAGTACCATACCCGTCTGCTTCCTGTCATGACGATAATCGGTGAACCATCTGGAGCTGTAAATAAACTAGCAATTAAATGCTTTCCTTTATAAAAGTTGCTTTGGTCATAGTGTCTTTTTACAGCAATAGGACAGTGACTAAGAGGATGCATATAAATCCCATATGTGCAAATATTTGTAACAATAATTGTTACAATTATTTAACAATTATTTACAATTACTTTAAAATTGTTAAATTGTTACAATTATTTAACAGTTACTATTTTTTTTAAATTAAAAACAAGCAGTCATGACTTTTGAGGAGAGAAGTGGGAGAGGGAAGAGTAGATATGATGTAAATACAGTAGTCATGTAAGAAATTCTCAAAACTTTTTAAAAATGTAATCTCAAGAGAACCGAATATTGAAACCTAGTTGTTACTCTTGATTTTACATTCCTTCAGTCCTATCAATCTTTGCTTCATACATTTTCTGGTATGTCCAGGTGTATGCACATTTTAATTGCAATGTTTCCTAGTACATGGAACCTTTTATTAGTTCATTCTGTTCTTTGTCTCATAAACATTTTGGCCTACAGTTTGTTTTGCTTGAAGGATGGCGCTAATTCCTTTTGGTTTCCATGAAACACTTCTCTCCTCATTTTCCCATCAGCCCTTGTCTGTCTTTAGATCTAGCGGGAGCCTTTGAAGGTATCTGTCTTAGTTAGGCTTGCTAATGCAGGGATGGAACACTATCACCAAAAGTGACTTGGGAAGGAAAGGCCTTACTCTGCTCATACTTCCATACATCAGTTCCACATACAGCACCGAGGGCAGGAACTTGTGCAAGTCGGGAACCTGGAGGCAGGAGCTGAGATAGAGGTCATAGAGGGCTGCAGCTCACTGGCTGGCTCACCCTGCTTTCTTATAGAGACTAGGACCATTGCACAGAAGTGGCCCACTTACAATGCTCCGAGTCCTCCCCTATCAAGTACCCTAGAAGCCTTCCTATAACCTAGTCTTGTTGAAGCATTTTTAAAAATGACTCTAGGTGTGTCAATTTGGTATGGACCGAGTCAACACAACGGATGCCTTGTCAACTTGACACAACCTTTTCTTTCTTATTCATCCCCAGGACCTTACATTAAGAACATAAATAACTTCATCTTGTTGTTTGCTTGTTTGTTTTTCCTGTTGTTTTGTTTCAAGATAGGATTTCTCTGTTCAATATTCCTGGCTGTCCTGGAACTTACTTTGTAGCCTAGGCTGGTCTTGAACTCACAGAGATCCACCTGCCTCTGCCTCCTGAGTGCTGGGATCAAAGGCATGAGCCACCACTGGTCAGCAAAAACATAAATAACGTTAAAATCCCACAGTTCTTACAAATCCAAACACTTTGAAATTCAGTCTTTAAAAAAAACAAAACAAAACAAAACATTATCTTTTAAAACCTAAAGTTTCTTTTAAAATTCAGTCTCTCAACTGTGAGCTTCTGTAAAATCAAAAATAAATGAAGGAATTTCTTACCTCAAAAGGGAAGAACCAGGGTACAGTCACAATCTGAACAAGGACAAACCAAACTTTGGCAGTATAAATAACTCAGAATCTAATGGCTGGGATTCACTCACGATCTTTTAGTCTCCTGCAAAGGGCTTGGGTCACTTCTTTGGCTCTGCCCTCTGCAGCACACACAGCTTGTCTTCTAAGCTTGAGCAGGCTCCACTCTACCACTACTGTCCTTGGTGGTCATCCCATGGTACATGAATCTCCAAAATTCTGGAATCTTCTGCTGCAACTGGGCTGCACTCTTACCAATAGCCTGTGATAGACTCTCTTCACTGTGCCATGAATCAATCTCTCTGTATGACTCTTTCAACTCTGGGCCTTCAACTGCGACTGAGGCTGTACCTTCAATGGCCACTCCTTGCCTCTCAGTGCCAAGCCTCACCTGCTCTCCATGACCCCTTCCTGCCTTCAAAACCAGTACCAGCTAGGTGACTCTTACACTACCAAGTTCAGCTGCCACTACAACCTTGGCTGCCTCTGGAACACAGTTTCTTTGTGCTGACTCTCAGAAAACACTTCCCAGAAGAACTCACCTCGGTGATGCCTCTTCTTAATCACTTCTAGTTTCTCAGCTCTGGATAACCAGCATCAGTAATGTCAGCAAAACAAAAGTTTCACTTTAGTAGTTCTGGTATTTTGTTAACCATACCTGGTCCTTCAGCCCCAGCTAACCTGAACCACATACTCTTAGTTCAAAATAGCAAATGGCCCCAATCGAGTCTTTAAACTTCCCTCTGAAGCTTTACCAGCCAAGCCTCCATCTTCGGCATTGCCCTCAACATTAGTATCTTCCAAGCTCTTGTAGAACAGTTCACTAAAAATTGAGTACTTGATGGCTTTTCTTGCACAGCGTTCAAAAAAAAAAAAAAATCTCTCCATAGTCCTCCCCCCAAACAACATGGCTGTCACAGCAGTACTCCACAATCCTGGTAACAACTTGTCTTAGTTAGAGTCATTGTTGCTGTGATGAGACACAGTGACCAAAAGCAATCTAGGTAGAAAGGGTTTACTCCACTCACAGTTTCATATAATAGTTCATCACCAAAAGCAGTGAGGGCAGGAACTCATGCAGATCAGGAACCTGGAGGTAGGACCTGATACAGAATCCAATGGGTCTTGGCTGTCAACAATTGAACTGAGGGGGGATTAAGGTAGTAAGACTCAACTGGGCAAACTGCTCACCGACTTGCTCTCCACGGCTTGCTCAACCTGCTTTCTTATAGAACCCAGGACCACCAGCCCAGGACGGGTCCCACAGAGAATGGACTGGGCCCTCTTCCATCAATAACTAATTAAGAAAATATCCTAGAAGTGCGCCTATAACCCAGTCTTACTGAGCCAATTTCTCAATTGAGGCTTCCTCCTCTCCAGTCAATCCAACTTGTGTCAAGTTGACATAAAATTAGCCAGCAGAGCAGCATACCACTCAGTCACTGTAACTTTTCTACAGCTGCATCCCTGTCATTTGACTGGAGAGTTTAATGTGCTTCTACTTAAACTGATGACAGTTAAAATGACTTTTGTTATTTTGCTTTTGTCCCAAGTGCTTTATAGCTTTGTCCTCATTGCTTACTACCCTACTCAGTGGTTAGTAGAGATTTAATAGTAAAACGTTTCAACTCCTTTCTTCCATTTGTGTATATTCTTTGGTTATGTTGGAATGAAGCTCACACTAACTAAGCTCCTGGAAGAGTTCACAATGGTCAAAACCGGGTAGAGGTGGAGAAGTGCCCCTAATCGATCAAGACTATACAGCAGCATGGCAACTTGGGTCTTGTGGCTTTCAGAGATGTGACCTTCATTAGTCAGGTTTTCTTTGCAATAAAAGTCCCGAGCAAAGCAACATAAGGAGTGGGGTGGTTTGTAATCACAGTTTTAGGGATTTTCATGTGTGGTTACTTGGCTGCTTTACATTTGGATCTATGGAGAGGCAGGGCAGGAGGGTGGCGCGTGAGGTGAAGCACAGTGGTTTGGCTCGTCCTACTGGAGGGTGCTGCTCACACTGGGATGGGTGCTGTCCAACTCCTCAGTCGTCTCTGGAAGCATCTCCACAGACTTGCAGAGATCAGCCTCGCTACCCTAATTGTCTCAGTCCAGTTGTTGACAGTCAAGACCATATGTTCTCTCCCTTCTGTCCTATTAGAATAGTCTTTATAAACCATGTGGAATGGAGAAAAGTTAAAACCAAAGCTGTAAAGCAGCCCAATGCTTGTGGTAACTTTTGAACATACATCTGTGTCACAGGGATCAGTTCTCCAGGGTGACAGGTTGGACTTACCTGGGGCTTTGCAGCTGAAGTTGGGCTGGATTCATGAGAAGGCAGTGATGTTGCTCCGCCCCGCTGGGTCTGCAGACATAGGCGTTAGGTCCCCTCGATTCTCTTTTTCTTCTTATCGAAGCAGGACAGAATGGAGGGTCTTCCTGGACCTATATCAGATAACTGTGCTTCTCCCGTCAAAGCAACCCTCTCTGAGGAAGATGCTGCCTAGGAGATAACTCCCTTTTCCTTGACTCTGAACTGCCTGATGATGCCGTCTCATATGTGTAGTTAATTTACAGTAAGAACAGACAAGGGATTGGAGGGGAGAATGGGGGCAGATGAAGAAGGAAGTAAGTGTAAACACAGTGAGCAGTTCCTGCCTGTGACTCCACCCAGCTTCAGAAGATCCAGGGACTGTTTGTCCTTCTTTCCTCCATGCTAATCTGCAACAACCCCCCTGCTGTGCCAGCCCCTGGCTGAGCAGAGGGTGACTTTGCTCTGGAATCTTTTTGTTTAATGTGCAAAGTGGCTTCTAAATGCAAACGAAAATGCTGGTGCTTCCGCTGCAGGATCAGAAGCTATTCCAACATCTGCCGGACATTTTCAAAGGCCATTTTCATAGCAACTTCCATCTCCCTTGAGGATTTTTAGCATCTGGCTGCCATGCAAGATACAGCTCCATGTAAGCAGCTTGACTCAGCCTTGACCCCCAACAACTGGCTCTCATTATCTATGCAGACTGAATAGGATCATTCACCACACATGGGCTAGCATGAGAGGGAGAGGAAAAGTAGGAGAGAGGTAGAGAGAGAAGAGAAGAGAGATGGAAAGAGAAGGGAGGAAGGGAGGGAGGAAGAGAGGAAGGGAAGGAGAGAAGGAGGGAGGGAGGGAGAAAAGAAGGGAGGTTTTTAAAGAATGAGAGGGAGGAAGAGAAAGAGATGAAGAGAGAAGGAAAAACATAGGAAGGAGAGATGGTGAGGAGGGAGACAGGGAGAAGATAGATTATATATAAAATATATATATTATATCTATATACATCTATATCTATATCTATCTATGTATATATATATATATATATATATATATATATATATATATATATAGAGAGAGAGAGAGAGAGAGAGAGAGAGAGAAAGGGAGAGAGAAATTCACTCAGACCCTCCACATTAGTAGTTCTGCTTGCATTTTTCCCCTCCCTGGAGGCAAATTCAACTAGACCTGAGTGTAGCACTGACTGCCAACTGGGAGGCATTACCTAAATTTAACTTTTTCGGTCATTAATCCTGCAAATCTGCCCTGTGCATGTTCTTAGATGGCTGCAATTACCAATTTGCAGCTTGTCATAATAGTCATTAGGAGCAGAAAATATTATTAAGTGACTTATGGGAAAAATAATCTGGAAACTGTAATGCTTTCTCTCAGGGCTTGAGAACCAAGTATAGAGGGAGCATGCACCACCTCTGCCCTGGGCTGGGCTGGGGCTGACGAAGTCAGTAAGCACTGATCGGAACCGAATTCCTTCTTGGTGCTTTTAACTTTTCATTTGAGACACAGTCTAAAGAACCCAAGGGCTAGGCCTGAAAAAAAAAAAAAAAAAGGGGGCTGTGTTTAAGAGCACGGGCTCCTTTTCCAGAGGACCCAGGTTTGAATCCCAGCACCCACATGGTAACTCACAACCACCTGTAACATCAGTTCCGGGAAATCCAACCCCCTCTTCTGGCAGCCATAGGCCCTAATCACACATGTGCACACACGGACATACATGGGCAAAATCTCGTACACATAAATCACATACACATTAATATTTTTTTTTAAAGAAAGAATTGCAGACTGTCTTCAAATTCACAGTGGAGCTGAGACTGCCCTGAACCCCAGAACACCTTGCCTCTTCTCCAAAGCATAGGGTTTGGGTACATTGTCTTAGGTACTTTTTATATCTCTGTGAAGAAAGACCACAACAAAGGCATCTTATAGAAGAAAGATTTTTTGGGGGGCATGAAATTTAGAGGGTGAGTCTATGGCCATCACTGTGGGGAGCATGGTTGAAGGTAGGCAGGCATGGCCCTGGAGCAGTAACTGAGAGCTAACATTGCTATTCAAAATTAGGAGGCATAGAGAAAGCTAAACTCCAAGCGCACTCCCCAAACCACAACTCCCCCCACAAGGCCGCAGCTCTTCTCAAACAGTTTCACCAAATAGGGACCAAATACTCAAATGTCTGAGTCTGTAAGGGCCATTCTCATTCAAACCACCACAGCCACCGTGCGGGGTGACCTCATTTTTGAAAGGCCTATTTATTTTTTATTTGTTTATGTAAATGTATCTGTGTGGCCACCCAGGAAGGCCAGAGCAGGCATTGGTTGGATCTCCTGCAGCTGGAAATACAGGTGGTTGTGAGTTTCCCAGTGTTGGCGCAGAGCTCAATCAGGCCGCCAGAGGGTGCTTTCCAGTACAGACCCATCTCTCCTGCATCTGGATGACTTCAGTTTTGATGGCATTATCTTTTATGACCTATCTTGTTTGTGGGTAGGATTAGAGGGCTGGGTAAAGTGGTGATTTCCAAATGAGAAAAAAACAAACCAAGGTGGTGTACGCATATGTAAATCTAAAGCAGCGATAAGGTGTTTCCCCTTGTTTCAAGAGTGTTCGCTAGACATGTCATGGCCAATCACAACGCTCAACTTAATTGGAATGAAATTGGGTGTGTCTGTGGCATTTTCAGGCATTAGTTCAGAAGGTCTGAATCCACTGACGGATTCCTAATTTGTTGGTGTTCCTGGGAGATGATAGAAACTTTCAGAAGAGGATTTTGTTTGCAGGGGAGAGACTTCTGGGGGTGTGTCCTATATGCTCTATCTCATCACAACCCCTTTTCTTTCTCTGCTTCCGGGACACCTTCAGATGAGCAGTTCGAAGGGCTGTGTTCCGCAGTGATGTTCTGCCTTACCATGGATCTCAATTACTTTGAATGAGGACTACTTAAACCGGAAGCTCCTCTTGTGCATCCACCATGGCGGTAAACATCCAGTACAGGTTGTGAGTGATAATCAGGGGCAACTTGAAGCACTGCCTGAAGTCAGCTGAATAAAAGAAGTTAGCACCTTGTGCGCATTGGCTTCCAGTGTGCATCCCCAGCTGTGAGCTTTGCAGTTTTGATCTCATCACTTTGATGCACTGTGTCTCTTGGAGGCTGCCACTCAACTCCCCCTCCCTCTTTGTTTTCAGAGGAAACTCTGTTCAGCTTTCTAAGACAGATAAGTTCTCTCTCTCTCTCTCTCTCTCTCTCTCTCTCTCTCTCTCTCTCTCTCTCTCTCTCTCTCTCTCTCTCTCTCTCTCTCTCTCTCTCTCTCCAACTCCATTCACAACAATGCCTCTTTCTTCTCCGTGGCTGAAGTTCTGTGTGTTTGCAGAATGTGACCTGGGAGCCTGTGGTGGAGATTTCTGCCTCATTTTCTGAGTTCCCCCACCAGACAGGGAACTTTGAACAGGGGAAGCCAGCAGTCTGTTTATTTTTCAATCTTCTTGGTCCCATGTCTCAGCTGTGGACTGGGCTTGCCAGAGTTCTATCTATAAAGACTCAGTTGAAGGCACTGAAGTGACAACATCAGAAGATCTGAAGAGGTTTGTCTGGAGTCTACCCACAGGATGTAGGCAGGAGCCAGAGAAACTATAGGAAGAGGGCGTGGTCCATGGTCACTGCCTGCAGAGCTAGAGAAGAAGCAGGGAGCCTGGGAAGAGCTGAGACCCTAGCGTGGTGGGCTCCCTTCAGTCTCTTATTGTGGGGACTAATCCCTTATAATACTTGGTAACAGTAGAGGCAAACTTACCCATTTTCATTGGGGTTGTGCTTCTTCAAAGTGAGAATTGACTTTCAACTCGGGCTATGTAGTCTATATGCTACACTGATTGCTTAAGCTATTTTTATAGATGAGATGCCCATGATTTTTTTGTAATAAAAGGACCATGGCTGCATCCAAGCTGCAACCCCCATTTACACCATATACGTCAGCTGCTTGGGATTTGGGTGAAATCCCTCAGCTAATCTTCCAAGCAAAGGATTCGTTTGTTTTCTAATCTATCTGCCTTTTATTTTACCATGGATGAATGAAGAGATGGAGATGTGGATGACTGGAAAGAGGGAAGGATGAATAGGCAGATGGGCAAGTGGGTTCCTTAGTGGAGAAGGAAGCTTGATTTCTGCATTTCCTTTGTTTCTTCTTAAAATTGCTATTTTTACTTATCTTTGTTCAATAATTATATTTATAATGTAATCTATTGATATATATCCACATTGGAAAAAGGCTTAAAACAAGGTAGGTCACATAGTCTTTCTTCCTTCATCTGTTACGTTTTTCATGTGTTCAGAACATTTAAAATGTATGCTGTTTATGGCTGGTCTTTTGCCTTTTGAGAAAGGGACTGTGTGTTAAAGATACTCTGTTAAAGTTTTGGAAGATATTGTGGAGGTCATAGACCCCAGAGGTGAACCTAGTGCTGTTGCTAAATGGTCATGACCCCTCCTCAGCTTCATGTCCCTTTCTTGTTCTCAGATTTAAAGAGTGTTTTTATACCCACTAAATCCAATCAGTGCTGCCTTCTATCTGTGAGTAGGGGCCGTATTAGTCAGGGTTCTCTGGAGAAGCGAAACTTATAGAACAATCTCTCTACAGATAAATGGGATTTGTTAGAGTGGCTTGTAGGCTATGGTCCAACTATTCCAACAATGGCTATCTACCAACGGAAAGTAAAAGAGTACAATAGTTGTTCAGTCCAAGAGGCTGGATGTCTCAGCTACTCATTGGTATGTGCTGGAAGTGGGCTCTAGTGCCAGTAAAGGAATGGGCTTGCCAGTGAGAGCCAGCAGACATGGAGCAAACATGTCCTTCTTCCAGGCCACCAGAAGATGTGACCCACTTCAAATGGTCAAATCAAGAAAAATGCCTTGGAGCTATGCTTAGCAGCTTGGGGGTTTTGTTAACCCCAGGTGGAGTCAAGTTGAAGAATGAGAATGGCCATCACAGGGGCCACCCAATATCACTGAACTATTATATTTATAGCTCCATATCTGGTCAGTTCTCAACCATGGTCAGAGAAGTCTCTTTTTATAGTAGGTAGTGGCTAATACAGAAACTCACACCTGGTCAAAATGCTAAGAATAAGTGACTGTGATTGCTGAGCCCTAAGCAGGACATTTATGGCAGTCCCCAACCTAAAGGATCAATGAAATCTCAAAAGGAAGAGAAAAAGAATGGAAGAGCCAGAGGATGAGGAGGAGAGCTATGGGATACTATCTTCTGGACATGACATGACTGTTATTACCTGTATTACCTCTATAAGACCTGCATAGGATCAAGGCAGTCAACATTCTAGCATGGATGGAGGGAGAAGAAAATGAAGCCCCCTCCCAAGGAAAAAGCGATGGGCAGTTTGTGGCTGCTGAAGAGGGGGAAGAGCCATTTTTCTTTAGTATTGTGGCCACTGGGAGGTTTCCCATGCCTCTATGAATGGCCCCACATTCACGCATACACAGGTACTACAAACTAGACTCAGTAGGCTATAAATGGAAAAGAAATAAAAACCAAGTTGGGAAGGACATGGGAATGCTTTCCTTGGGTAGAGGGAGCAGAGAACATAGGGAGATATAATCAAAGTATATTGTATACATGGATGAAATTCTCAAAGAATAAATCTAAATTATTATTTAAAAACATGAGAATTTCTACAATATAAATATATACCAACCCCCAAACAGCAAACTTAGCTGATTTGGAGTGGAGGGAATATCTCTGGACACAATAAAGACCACACATTGTCAAACCCACAGCCAACTTCATGCTGCACAGTGGACAGTTGAGAACTTATTCTCTATGATGATGAAGAACAAGGAAGAATGCCATCTCTCACCCCTTCGGATGGTAGAAATCCTAGGTGGCACAGCTTGGCAAGAAGAAGTAATATGACCCATGAGATGTGAAAGCACATGCTTGCTGATAACATGGTTTATACAGACAAACAACCCTCAGGATTCCTGAAAAAACAGAACAAGTAACAGATTAATTAAAGTGGCATAATACAAAATCAACATACCAAAAGCAGTCGTGTTTTGACACACGTAGAGTGAAGTATACACAAAATATGTCAAGGAACTGATTTTATGCATCATCACTACTAAAAGTACAATAAATTTAGGCTGTCAAGATGGCTCAGTGGTCAAATCTGATGGTTAATTTCAATTCCCAGGACTCCCATCAAGGGAGGAGGGAACAGCCTCCCTCAGGTTTGTTGTCTGATTTCTACACATGTGTCGCAGTAGCATGTGTAACACACACATAATTAAAAAAATATTCTCTTTAACATTACAATAAGGTAAAAAAAAAAATTAGCCAAGGAGATGAGAGACGTGCAATACTAAAAGCACAAAACATTGATGAAAGACACTGCACATGACAAAAATAAGTTGGTGTGGTACGGTTTTATTCTCCACGTTGCGTTCTTCTGCTTTGTAAATATTTGAGTGATCATTTTCTTTAGTAAATAAAAATATGCTTTATTCTCTTTTGTAGGCCATCTGTACATCTACAGTGTGGACCTTCCATGAGTTGTCAGTCCTTAAAGTGGGAACACATGAAGACATCCTTGGTGTGTTCTTGTGTTGGCGTATCCTCATTGCTTTTGAGTTGTCAGTCCTTA